>NC_067241.1:20148233-20748233 GCF_019924925.1 Ctenopharyngodon idella
TGTTTGCTATGACAGTGCTTCAGTGATGAGCAGCGAGCTGGAATCCAGCTCTTTCATAGAAAGTGAGGAGGATGAGGATGCCAGCAGGTCAGACATGAGGGATTTCATTTCCCAAGAAAAATTCTATTTTAATTTGTTTGGGTCAGAGTGAATGATTCATTTCCTTTTAAACAATGAATGTCCTTATTTGCCCAGTGGCATGATAACATCAATATCTAATTTAATTTGTGAAGCTGGCCAAAAAATTTAATATGAATGTTATGTTTAAAATAAAATAAGAAGTATGGTTTGTCAATCGATTTGAATTTTGATTTAAAAATCTATTTAATCATTTTTTTCATAGTTAATGCATTTATGGCTGATATTAAAATTCTGCATTTTGTTTTAATAAAATAAAAATAAAACACTAAATGTTTTAAATGTTACAAGTAAATTATCACAATATAATAATGTACAGTATGAAGATGGATAATCATTTTAATATTTAACACTGTAACAGTGAATTAAATTCTCAGTTTATTGAATTCTGTTTATTAAAGTTAGAAAAAAATCTAAAATCAACCTAAATAAATTAAAATAAATCTCTTATGTTATATTATTATATTTTAACTTATGTAACCATTATGATATTAATATGTTGTGCAAAGCAAATATCCATTTATGGTTTTAATTAGATGGATGTTTTGCCACTAACATGCACATTAGTCCTCCTCTGGTGTTCGAATAATCTTCTCATTGGGTTTTATTTTTAAATTAATTATCTGTAAAGAATCTCTTTGTCAGTTTTCTGAGAAGCTTTTTGTGTGTTTGTGTGTGTAACACATCAGTGCCAGCCAGAATAAAATGTCGAATTAAAATAGATGACCCTAATTTTAATTGAGAGCCAAATTGAGAATTACCCTCAAAACATACAAATCATAGTTGATCATGTTTGGCCACAAAAATAATGCATTAATAGCTTCATAATTACATGTTGCTTCATTAGTGTTGACCTCTGCCCTGACTTCCACAGACTTAGCAGTTCGACCGAGCAGAGCTCTTCATCACACCTCATGCGTAGACACAAACGCAGGCGACGAAGACAGAAAGTCACCAAAATGGACAGGGTGAGAACATGGAGGGAAACACATATCTACACATTAATGTTTGATCCGTACTAATCTTTTGTATGTTCTCTTGACAGTCCTCATCCTTTAGTAGTATTACAGACTCCACAATGAGCCTCAACATTATCACAGTCACTCTCAACATGGGTAAGAACTTATTCACTAGTTCACTCTCTTCTTTTTCCCATCATTCATCACTGTGCCTCCCCCATCTCTAAACACATCATTGAAAACGGCCTTATCTCTCTTTTTCACAGAAAAGTACAACTTCCTTGGTATCAGTATTGTGGGTCAAAGTAATGACAGAGGAGATGGGGGCATCTATATTGGCTCCATTATGAAAGGTGGAGCAGTGGCGGCTGATGGCAGGATTGAGCCTGGAGACATGCTGTTACAGGTGAAGGGATCAGCAGTCTGGAACCACTTTCTGAGTGATCTAATGCATTTTTAGGAAGATTAAAAATGTTAGAATGTGCATTAAAATAATTACCAATATCCACAATGTTACTTAAAGTCCATCTAAAAATGTAAGATATTTGAAAGAAGATATTTGGGAAATTAGGACAAACTATTGTTATTAACTTTCTATGAAATGTGATATCACCAGGAAAATCACCTTAAATATGTAATTGTGTAAGTGCAATTTACGCTTGACATGATTCCGTTAACAGAACTGAAACTGGCCTGTTATTGTAAGTCTCTTCTGTTTTTTAGTTTCTAAATGCACTTTTGAGGGATTGTTTAGTTGGGTCGCCTCCCTGTTTTGTTGACTTATTGTGCTCCTTTCCCTTTCCTTCTTCCTGAAGGACATTGTGGTCATATCAGTTGTCATTTACCGCAGTGGACAGTATGGTGCTTTCAACTCTTTTGTCATTTATTTACATAACAAAGGGTTTTTCCTCAGCCTGGTGATCTCAGATTCTGATTAGAGATTATAATGTTAATGACCCTGTTTTATTAGGTGAATTTTGGTCAGTGCTGTCATGAGATACAGTATCATGTATGTAAACAAACATCATTCAGCTTGGTAGATTGAGACATTGGCTCAGTAACGCTGTTGTGCTGTACAGTAGGTTTTATCAAGCCATTCTTTTGAAGGATTAAAAATGAAAATTCTGTCTTTATTTACTCACCATTTTGTTCCAAACTCATTTGACTTTCTTTCTTCAATGAAACGCAAAAGAAGATATTTTTTTGATAATGTCCTGGTCACACTTTTACTGTACTTTTAGTACTATAAAAGTGCACTACAAAAATAGTCCATATGCACTATTTTTATATGATATCATTATGTGAGGAGTTGTTGTTGACTTAGATTTTGGTCTGTTTGTCACACAAAGCTGTCAGACTTCAGAATATAGTGTACAGCAATTTGGTCTACTTTTATGATACATTTATCAAGCTTTTTTTAAATTTATTTTGGAGCTTAGTAGCCCCAGTTCTCTTTCTTTTTACTGAAAAGAGTGGCCAGGATTTTCTTCAGATGTTCACTTTTTGTGTTCAAATGAAGAAACTAACAGTCATGATGACTTTGCTACTTGTAATCATGTGAGTTTGTAAAAAAAGGTGGGTAAATAATAATATAGGTGTACAGTCCCTCAAATATAAATATATTTTTTAATAAATCGATTGGGGAAATAAGTGTTATTGTATCTACAAATAATGCAATAACAATTTCTTACGCTGCCTTCACACGGGGCGTTGCCGTTAACACTTCTCATTTACTTTGAATGGGTGACGTCATGCATTGCCGAACTGAATTGTGAGTTCCTTCGCGTTGCTTGCGGGAGAAGTTGAAGATTTCCCAACTTTTCAAGCGCCAAAGCAGGCGTCAGCCAATCAGATCGCCTTATGCAAATTCCCTAGCGCAGACTCTAGCCAATTGCGTTCATGCAACACCGGAAAGTAATGTGATTGGCTGTTATCACTACAACAGTCGCATCAGCACAAGTGTCAGACACGCCCTCTGTCAAACGTTGACGTCGACGCCCCGTGTGAATGCAGCGTTATAACTCCATGTTGATTTATTTTGCAAAATAGTTGCTTTTAAACGCATAGAAACTTAATATGATGTAGTGCATCAAAATGATGGGAGGTTTAATTCAATTGTAATTTCCTCAGGTGAATGATGTGAACTTTGAGAACATGAGTAATGATGATGCTGTCAGGATTCTACGGGAGATCGTATCTAAACCTGGGTGAGAGATGGTGCTACACCTGAAATTAGTGGTACACATTCAGTAAAGCATGTCATAATGCTCTCTTTAACATTGCTTCATGTTTCATTTGTCCTCTACAGGCCAATAAGCCTAACAGTGGCAAAATGTTGGGACCCCTCTCCTAGAAGCTACTTCACCATCCCTAGAGGTACCTACTGCAAATTATAGACATGAAGAACCATGCTGCATTCATCTAGTTCATTTTTGTATGAATTTTGTATTGTATTAACTTGGATTGTAATTACATTCTGCTCCTTGTCTGTCCTCAGCTGAGCCAGTGAGACCCATTGACCCTGCTGCCTGGATCACACACACTACAGCACTTTCTGGGCCGTACCCCCATTATGGTATGATCACATTCGCATACCATAAAGAGGTCATCTGTTAGTTATATAATGGCTGATTTGTCATGCTTAACACTGTTGTTTCTTCCTCAATTCACAGAGTTTGATGACCTTCCACTTTCTGTGTCAAAAACAGACATGGCAACTATAGTAAAAGTAATGCAGCTACCAGATTCAGGCCTGGAGATCCGAGACCGAATGTGGTTAAAGATCACTATAGCCAACGCTGTCATCGGTTTGTGTTATTCTTTGCTGTGGTTGTATATTGCAAACATTTGGTATAATCAATGTATGTAATTGTGCTATTTTTCCTCATTCTCTGTGTTTCAGGGGCTGATGTTGTTGACTGGTTGTTCTCTCGGGTGGAGGGCTTCAAAGACCGCCGTGATGCCAGAAAATATGCCAGCAGTTTGTTGAAACATGGCTACCTGAGACACACAGTCAATAAAATCACCTTCTCGGAGCAGTGCTACTACACTTTTGGAGATCTCTGCCAAAGTACAGTCAACACACATTTGAGTTGATCATACACTGTTTAAAAGTTTGGGATTTTTCAATCTTTTTGAAAGAAGTCTTACACTCACCAAGGCTACATTTCTTTGATCAAGAATACAGTAAAACTGTAATATTGTGAAATATTATTACCATTCAAAATAATGTTTTCTATTTTAATATATTTTAAATTGTAATTTATTCCTGTGATGGCAAAGTTGAATTTTCAGCATGAATTTTCTTCAGTGTCACATGACCCTTCTGAAATCATTCTTATATTCTGATTAGTTGCTTAAGAAACATCTCTTGTTATTATCAGTTTTCAAAACAGTTGTGCTGCTTAATATTTTTGAGAAAAATTACTTTTTTCAGGATTCTTTAATGAATAGAAATTTCAAAACAATTTATTTGAAATAGAAATCTTTTGTGACAATATTAGCACTGTAGCACTGTTGCCTCATAGCAAGGAGGTCTCTGGTTCGCATGTTCTCCCTGTGTCCACGTGGGTTTTCTTCCGGGTGCTCCGGTTTCCCCCACAGTCCAAAAACATGCAGTATAGATGAATTGGAAATGCCAAAAATTGTCCGTAGGTGTGCATGTGGAGTGCCAAGTCATAGGGATTTTGGTGACCTACCCCAGAAAAATCATCACCAAGAAAATTCATTGGCAGTCTCTTGTGTGTGGCGAGAGATGGCCAATAAAATCACCAAGAGTCGGATACGACTAAAATGGTTAATTAATAAATGATATATCTTTACTGACCCCAAACTTTTGAACACTAGTGTACCATTAAGAAGTTAACGTAAGATCTGGCCAAAGGTCAAAGATTTGGTGCTTAAAACCATAAAGTGTCATGATTAATACTATAATAAAAAATGACGTGAAATATAAATCATTTTAATGTTATTAAAATGTGTTTGTTTTCAGATATGGCTTCTCTCAATCTTAATGAGGGATCCAGTGGTGGCGGCTCTGACCAAGATGGTCTCGCTCCTCTTCCTCCACCAGGAACCAACCCCTGGCCCCTCGGTGGGCAGCCCTACCCCTACCCAGGTTACCCCACTCCTCCGCCAGGCTTTCCTCCTGGATACTCGGACCCCTGCCACAGTTTCCACAGTGGCAGTGCAGGCAGCCAGCAGAGTGAAGGTTTGTGTGTGAGAGATAGAGAGAGCGCAATAAAAGATGCACTGATGGATAAAAGGGAAAAACCCCCGCTACGCACAATCCCGTGAGCTTCCTGTGTGACTTTTTCTTTCGGTTTTATGAGCTCTCGATGATGTTAAGCAACAAAAACAGTGCCGTATTACGTTAGTTACTACTCAAAAGATTTTTTAGGGGATTAGATGGAATTTATTACAGTTAAAAGGAAACCATCAGTAGGTTTATTGTAAATGTGTGTGTAGGATGTTGAGGTACAATACTACGTTTCATGCAAATTGAGTTTTGCTTTCAGTACCTGAATGAAGGGATCCAGCCAGAATGGCGTCAATGACACAAGACTAGTAAACCATGTGCTAATGTTTGCATGAAGAGGGATAATTTTGTAACACTTTTTGGTTTTGCCCATTTATTCAGAAAATAGTTAACCTAAAGATTTAAAAATCAACCATTTTTGACATATTAGCAGTCGATACTTACGTAAATTAAATACATACCTAATTAATTAGTCAGTTAAGTTAAGCTAGGAGTAAACAAAGCCTGATGTTACATTTATAACACCCTTCCTGTAAATGAAAATGATCTATAATGTAAATGATTATATTTTATGTATAATGCTAGGCAAGATACAAAATACAATCAAGCGAAAGGCATATTATTAGTTAAAGATTTAGGACATACTTTAAAACTGACCCTAGACTATATGTAACCACACAACACGCATGACAGTATTGAAAATTAAATACATTTAATAAACATTAAACCCTAAAGACACACTAAACAAACAGGAAAAATTCTGATTTTTTTATTTTTTTTTTGTATTAATGCTACCAAATCAAGTCCAAAACAACACAAAAACCTTTTAAGGAAAGATAATTTATAACTAGATAGAAAAGTTTGTTGAAAACAAACTTTGAAGTTGGCTTGAGAAAGCCAGAACAGAAAGTTTGAAGTAACTTTAAGTAGTTTTAGATAGATAGATAGATAGATAGATATTAGCATTTCATATATATATATATATATATATATATAGAATAATACAATAATAGTAATCTATCAATTAATTTTATTTAACTCACTCAAAATATTGCCGATTGTTAGACTCTGATATTTTGGGAGATGGAGAATTGATTTGTCTTTATCAATGTTACATTTTTTAAGTGTTTCCTTACTTAAAAGTATATGACAATTTATTGATTTAAAGAGTAAATAAGCTAATGAATAAATAAATATATATATAATGAAATCTGGTTTAACAGTAAGACTAAATAATGATCTCAGATGCCAACTATTTTCATTTTAATCATTCCATTTCCAGTGCATTATCATTGTCGCTGTATTCAGTTGGATATTCCATATACTGTATGTGGTATGGCAAGAGTTTTAAATCATTTTTATTCTGCTTATGCCACCCTTTGCATAAATATGCATGGTGGATTTAGTACAGAGCTGGGAATGTGTATCAGGAATTATGCAAAGGTCGTCAAGCTAAATTAATTTTTAACACCAATCCAGCATACTCCGGTTTGGTCGCTTCAGGAGGCATAACTTATGGTGGCATAACAGAAACTGAGATACAGGGTTGGGTGACGTTTCATAATTATGATATTTCCTCTGTTTTTGCTGGCCGTCTGTAGACTGATGGAAATTTTCTCCTAGGCACAGGGAATCCGGTAAGCTTAGCACTTCCATTTAAACTTTCTGCTCCACCTCTTTTTTTTTTTTTGTCATCTTGTTAAACCAGTGGTTTGTTGTCATATGGCATATGACACATTAAGATGGCCATTGTGACTCCCCAGCTGTGTTGCTTGTTTGTGTCTCTTGTGTGGGCATGTACAGTTCTTTACCTTCATTGTGCATGAGAATCAGTCCGATTCTCATCTTTTGAAAAGTTATTTTGCAATCTGCTTTTCTCTATTTGCCAAAATCTGAATCAACTAGTTACAGTAAAAAATATTTCCATGATACTGTATGATGTGAGCTGAAGCTTATCAAATTTGGGAGTGCTTTGGGAGTCGACTGTATTGACTCAGTCCATGTCATTTTTGACCTATCCTTCAATGCTGACATTTTTAAAAACACATAACTGAAACAAAATCTATCTTATTTGTGCCATATTGTTTATTTGTTACTCATGTATTGATGTTGTAAAGCAGCCTCATGGTATTGCTGTCCTTTACACCCTGTCCTAACCAGGTGTGACACAACAACACCACAGCCAATGAGAGCAGAGATAAAGAGCGTAAAACTAAGAACATGTACCTTCCATGATGCCTCTAGAGACAGCGTCCTTTTTTACGCTGTTCCTTGTCAGACTTAGGGAATTTGTTTTTGTTTTTAATATTACATATTAAATATTTTAAAATATTTTGGCCATTTTTGCCTTTTATTTTAATGGGACAGTTTCAGGAGAGATGGGAAAAACGTTGCTGCATGACATTAGGGATTTGTTCTGTTTATCAATTTCCACAATCAGTCTCTCCTGATGTTTGATATACACTACCGTTCTAACGTTAGAGGTCTATTTTAAAATAGAATTTATTCCTGTGATGGTAAAGCTGAATTTTCAGCATCATTACTCCAGTCTTCAGTGCCACATGATCACATGAGAAATCAGTTTGTTAAAGAAACATTTCTTATTAATGTTGTACTGTTTGTACAACAGTTGTTTTTTTGTTTTTTTTTTAACCTTGATACATTTTTTGAATAGAAAGTTCAAAAAGAGTGTCTTTACTGTCACTTTTGATCAATTTAATGCATTCCTTGCTGAATAAAAGTGTTAATTTCTTTAAAGAAAAAATAAATCTTGACCCCAAACTTTTGAACGGTAATGTACAAGAGAAATGCAGCAAAGGAATCAAGCAACTAACCAAATGGAGATTTGTTTGTTGCGGCTGATAGAACGGAAATTCGGTTAACATGGAAGAAATGGCTGTCATTGCTTGTCGAGTCTGGTTAGCATATGGTTTTTTGAGAAAAATAATAGTACTTTTGTCCAAACACATTTCTTTTCCTTTTCAGGTAGCAGAAGCAGTGGCTCCAACCCCAGCGCTGGGAAAGGACGGAGACCCTCCCCTCGAGAGAAGGACCATAAGGCGCCGTGCTGTGGGGGCAGCGAATCAGAACTGGGCACGTGGGTCGGAAGGAGGGGTGAGAGGGCACCCAGTCAGCTGAGTCATCAAAGCCACAGCCGCTCTGCTGTCAGTCAAGCCCACTCCAGCCACAGCTACACTCACTCTGGGTACAGTCTTGGCCAGTGTCACAGTGTTTCGCAACATAGTCACAACTTCACCTACAGCCACGCCCCTTTCATTCAGCCCAATCATCTGACCTGTGCCCACAGTGAGAGAAGTCACGGCTCTTCCTACGGCCCGCCGGGTCTGCCCCCTCCGTACTGCCTTGCTCACCTCGCCCCCAAAGCGGCAGCAAGCAACAGCCCACCCGGGGCTCCACCCGTTCGGGAGTTAGGAAACGTCCCCCCAGAACTCACGGCTAGTCGGCAGTCTTTTCAACACGCTATGGGCAATCCTTGTGAATTTTTCGTTGATATTATGTGACAGGACAGTGCCTTCAACCCTTTCAGAGCACAAGGCCTAGTTCCCACAGTTTGCTTCATGAATTTTTGCTACTGACGATCCCTGCACTGAGAATGCACAAACTGACAGCCCGATTTAAATTACCCAATAATGAAAATTGTCATTTACTCTCATTTATCCTCATGTTGAGTTTCTTCCTTCTGTGGAACAAAATAATCGGTGTTATTGTTAATTACAACTAAAAAACTATCGTTTCAATAAATCAGAAAAATATAAACAGTAGATTTATATAAGAGAACATTTAAGCTTAAAAAATGTAAACGAAAATTAGACTTAACAGCAACTGACAGAAATGCAAGTACTGAAATGATTAAAACTGAAATAAAAGATGTATTAAGGCTACATAAAAATATAAAAATAAAAAAGCACTAAAGCACAAAAACTAAAATTCAGATGACAAATATAAAAATGAAACTATAATCAAAATATTAAAAACTATTTAGTATATAAATAATACTAAAAAGCACAGTACAAATTAAATTTGTATCTTTTTTTTCATATAATGAGAGTGAATATGGACTAGGGCTGTCAAGCTTTAAAATGACAAAAAAAAAAAAAAGTATCAAGTCATCCATAAGAGCAGTGTTTCTCAACTCCAGTCCTCGGGACCCACTGCTCTGCACATTTTGTATGTATCCCTTATTTAACGCACCTGATTCAGATCATCAGCTCTTTAGGAGAGACTCCATGAACTGAACTGAGTGTGTCAGGTAAGAGAGACATACAAAATGTGCAGAGCATTGGGTCCCGAGGACTGGAGTTGAGAACCACTGCATGAGAGGAAGGAGACCATTTTTTAAAATTCATTGTAAGACTTAAAATATAGCATTATATGTTACATGGACTACTTCTATTTTACTTTTATTGTGCTTTTCTGTCATTTTGGAACTTGACAAAAATAGCCCCCTTTCACTTCTGTTATTTGGAATATAACAGCCAGATATATTTTGTGTTCAAAAGAAGAGAGAAAGTGTTTGAAACAACATGAGAGTGAGCAAATGACAGAATTTTCATTTTTAGGTCAACTCTACCTTTAACATCTATTCATTATTTAGATCAATGAAGGACACTAAAAAAGCACAACTGCAGAGTTCATTTACACTCTGACACAAAAAACTACAATACTTTAGCAGCAGCACAAGATAACACAACTAATAAGCTTTTTAACAGGAAAGTCAGTGTATCAGACTCTCTGCTTTTTATCCTGAGCTGCTCTTCACTTTGCACAAGTTACAAGTCAGACAACTGGCCTGACAGCTCTTAACACAGTCTGTACTTTTAAATGTATCCATGCGCTGGATTATTTTTTTTCTTACACCGTTGTATTTGACTTTGCATTCGCAGAGTCATAACCCTGACAATCAGACATAATAATGACAACTGACGTCCCTAAACATTGCTGAATGTATTGTCTTGTGAGACTACAACTCCGCAAAATTCCCGCATTATAGCATGTTAAGCTATCATTAAATAAATGCTCGGACTTGTTAATGTTAGACTCATGGTTGCCAAATGTTTCCTCTAAATGTACATGATAGATTTTAAAGAATAACAAACAGGTGCTTTTCATAGAGTCTGTGAACTGACTGTTCAAACGTCACCAGTTGTCTTAGTATTTACCACTGTATTACGAACATCACTGTACAGTTAATGCAGTAGTCTGTTATGAGAGTGGTAGTAGGCCCTGTAAGTTAAAACATAGATGATATTTAAAGAGGCAGATAGGTTAACCAAAGTCCCTTGGCAATTAGTGAATCGTGAACTTTGTTCTAGTTGTTTGCTGGAGGAAAAGCTGTTTATGGTCAAGTTTACTGGTAAAGCAGTGAGGTTGTTGTCTAAGAGCATACAGTATGTCCTTGTTTGTAATGTTCTGTTCCATGAAGTGACCTATCTGCCTGAGCCAAAACAAGAAAGAGACACAGTTTCTGTCAAGCACTTTTGGAATATAATTTATGGGCCCTTTAGAATGAAATGCTGATTGCAGTGAAAGCTGTTTGCTTTTTTGTTTCTTCACAAAAGAGGAATAATAAATTGTAAATAGGATAGCATATATATTATATAAATATATATATAAAACCGAGAAAATAAATTTTATGTATTAAGAAGTGGCCAGCCATTGTCTTGAAGTTTTTTTTTATTTTGACACTCAAAAACACAGCTTGTTCACTCAGGCCGCTTTTCCACCGAACGGTTCCAGTTATATTTCCACTTGAGCTTGATTCGGCACGGCGCGATTACAAACAGTCCTCTGCTGGAATGCGTGTAGTGACGTCGTCACTCAGGATTGGTCACTTATCTGCTGCCTGGCTACTAATTTCTCTGTAGCTGCCCGAGCGCACTATTTAAGCTAATCCAAGTTAATAATAAAATTAAAAGAAATATCTGTTCATCCTCCGTAATGCGGTCACTACATGCATCTCATTCCGTCTGTAAACACTTCCGTTATCAAGGCAAAGACTGACACGTTTGTATTACATTCCAAAGAGCTCCGTTATCAGTCCCACATATCCATACCAGCTGGGCCCATGTTGATACGGAATGCAACGGTGAAGCAATGAGAGCGGTTTGGCCCAACTGTGGAAAAGTGAATAAAGTTTCGCAATGTGGGTTTTCGCAGCCATAGACGAAACTTGCAGTGAACAAGTTCTTAAATTAACCAGTTTAATTCTTAGTGTGAAGAACATTTTGAAAGTCTAAAGAACCTTTTCCACTATAAAGAAATGGAAAGGTTCCATGAAGGTTCTTCATGGAATCATAGATGCCTATAAGGAACCTTTATTTTTACGGTAAAAATAAAAGTAAAAGTAAGCTTATCTTGATCCACTGTCTGGCACCATCAAGTCTCCAGTATTTCCTAAAACATTGGAGTGTCGGGTAAATGCTTTAGGAGGTGATATCATCTTCACTATCTGATGTTTTTTTTAGCATTAGCTGAGCCATCACAACGCCAGATCATTTTCATTGAACAGATGTCTCCTGTCTACTCACTATGGTCCAAGATGTTACATTTTATTAAACAAGCTGTGTTGTCTACGTATCTGGTGTTATGAAACTTGAGAATTATTTTTACATCTCTGAAGCATAGTTTCTAATGGTGGTCATACCTCCGCTGAGCTTTCGTGGAGTAGCGGAACAACATATTTTCCATTCTGAACCAATGACTATACATCATATCAAAAGTTTAGTTTTGAGATAAACTTTTCTAATCATTTGTGACACCATTTGGCAAAGAAATGAAAAGTTGAAACAGAAATGAAACAGAAATGTGAATACCTGACATATCTGAATATCTTTTATTCACACTTAATAGTGATAATGCATGTAAATTACATTTCTTAGTAACTGTTCTAAATGTTCTGCCAATGCCTGTTACTCCTCATAAACTGTAAAGTTTTTTTGAAGAGAATACTTGATGGTAAGTCTGAGACAGCATTCTGAAACACTTACTGGCATACATACATGTGTGTTTTCCCTGCTGTGTATGTGTAAGACATTTGCATGAGTGTGCTGTTGACTACTGCAGCTTTGTAGTACGAGGAAGTGACACATCTTCTGTAACTTTTAACATTGAGCCCTTTTGATTGTGTTCTTCAGAGACAACAAACAAAAATACTTATCATTTAAAAAGGGAGGGAAAGTGTCAAGTGGAAAGAACAGATGCTGATGGTGATATTTAGCCTTGGTGTGACACACAGATGTATATCTCTTGTGTCTTTAGCAACGTGTATGCAATATGTGCCAAGTTTGATACTTAGAGGGTTTTTCTTCTGCTTTTTTCTTCTTCTGGCCACTTCAAATGACACCCAGACAGAGTTTTTTAAATGATTCGTGTTGCAAATGACGCGATTGAAGTGGGTAGACGATGTCATTTAACCTTAATGAAAAGGTTAAATGTGGGGGTGTGATGTAATGTAGGAGGACGCGAGATCACTAGCTTCCTGTTTTAGTTAATTACATAATATTTTAGAATAGCACTGAATTTAACCTAATTTCTGTAAAATGATGAGACTATAAGCAAAACTAAAAGGGAAAAGGTGATTCAATGAGATGCTGTCTGGAAGTATCATCACTTTTGTTATTGGATATAAAAATTAGTGAATGTTTAAATGCTGATTGTGTTAATTATGAAGGCTGCACTTCTGGGTATCTTTAGTTTGACATTAGTGCAACTACCAGGCTGCTAAAACTAAGTCATAGAGATGTTTAGCCACATTCTATTAAAAAACAATGGCGTTCCTCTCAGATGAGCTGTAGATGAGCGCATCTGGTCACACGGGACAGTCTGCAGCTGTGACTATATGGCCCATGACTTCTAACTTATATGTCTGAAAAAGAAACTGCTATATCACTTGACTCTGTTTCAATGTGTCACTGTCTGTAAGATGAGATGATCTAATGCATGCCTGGAGGTTACAGTTTCCTGCATAGTAGCATTTCAGGTAAGTGTTTTTCCCATTTTCTTTTCCAATTTGTAATCCATCCTATTTCCTCATTTCTCAACTTGTTAAACTATGTCTTTTGTCATAATTTTAAAGGGTTAGTTCACCCAAAAATTAAAATTCTCTCATTAATTACTCACCCTCATGTCATCCCAAGACCTTTGTTCATCTTCAGAACACAAATTAAGATATTATTGATGAAATCCAAGAGCTGTTTTGATGTAAAACGTGGAAGAGCTGAACGTAAACAGCCTAAGAAAAGATATTGTTGTACAAAGTCATTATTTTTGTTTTGTTTTTGCGCAAAAAAAGTATTCTCGTTGCTTCATAAAATTAAGGATGAACCACTGTAGTCATGTGGACTATTTTAACCATGTCTTTAGCACCTTTCTGGGCCTTGAAAGTGGTGGTTAAATTGCTGTCTATGGAGGAATCGGACAGCTCTCGGATTTCATAAAAAATATCTTAATTTGTGTTCCGAAGATGAGCATGGAAAGACATGAGAGTGAGTAATTAATGACAGAATTTTCATTTTTGGGTGAATTAACCCTTTAATGCTTAAGCTCTTTAAAGATTCTGATTGGTTGTTAGTTTTTTTTTTTCACTAATCAACTGGAAAAAGATATCATTCCAACGATATCGTGCCATTATAGTTGTTGTGTGCTATTATTAATAAAAAAAAAAAAAAAACTTTTTAAAACTATATCGTTATCGTTATTCACACCAAGAACGATAACTACAATCACTATATTAGCATCCACACCAATGCACGATTAAGTTGTTTATTTTAAGCACACTCAGCAGTTATGTCGTCTGCAGATTTTGCACTCACATGATAAAGCCGTCTCTGACATTTAGTGAACAACAGACATGATGGCACCAGAGCTTCACAACAGACATTCTTTTGTCCCACTTTGATTAATACAAAAAAGGACCCTCAACGGTCTCAACGCCCTCAACTAAATGACTATCAGAACTGCCAAAGGTGGAAGACAGGAAAGATGACATCAACGGCCCATTGATGATAGGCTAATCTTATCACGAGTTGCCTTTGTTCACCTCAGCCGTCCATGCCTGAGTTCAAGGTGTGAATGACCATGGACTCCTAGGGCTGCCAAACTGGTTCTGGCTAGACCACAGCAAGAACAAAGAAATGCTCAGAAAGAAAGACATTTTCTAAAGACATATTGGCTTAAAATCACCAAAAATGGACAGGAATACTGTAAGGAACATACATCCCTTTTACATCCTTTTACTCATCCAGGAAACTGTGCATACACAGTGGAAACCATACCTGGAATAAAAGCCAATGCAACTGCACCCACTGAGACAGAAGTGTGATAGCTCAACCAATTCACATCAAGTTTGGACTCTACGCTGCCACAAGGACTTTGAGAAAGGCTTGAAAAAGAAATAAAGCATTTCCAAGGTCCTAAAGACATTGTTTTAATTAACTGTGTATTTTGGGACAATACAACCAGTTTCACAGGATGAAAGGTGGGCGTGTTAAGGGACGGACACCTGGAATGCTGTGACTCAATCACATCACAACATTAGGAAAGGTGGGGATTTGTAATCCCCTACCCAACAGGAAGGAATAAAAGCTTCCCCAATTGAACAAACCCTCGTTCTGAGTTTCTGACCTGACGAGGGAAGAACAACAGCACGACCAAGGTTAGACTCTTGCGAGTAAACCTTTCACCGCACAGATCTTCAAGCAGCCCAACTGCTTCTGCAGAGGACTTTGACTCCCGACCTGCATTACTCAAGTACCTCCAACCTACAGAAGATCCTATGGATCAACCACCATCTGACCTACAGTTCTCTGGATTGCACAAAGGCCTCAGTGCAGCTCTGCAGCTGTTGGAAAGCAATCCAGTCTCCCACTGCACACGGAAGGATACCAGTGGACAACATTTCCCATTCCCGGACTGATCACCTGACCAAGTGAATCGTAAATATAAGCTAAGCTAACCAAACCTTTTCCCAAAGGCCGTGGCATTAGGTTGTTGCTAAATAAGATTGCTATTTGTGTAGAGACTGTTTATCTAGGGTCCGCGCACACAGATAGATACATTAGACACGTTATCTGTATTCATAGTAAATGCTTATTTGTTATTTTTAATACCAGCATCCAGAAAGACCACAATTGACTCCCTCATTGACTGCTAATTACCCTTTCATTGCTTCATCCAATCCATTGCTCATCTACTTGGCATTCAGTTGTGTTGACATCCATTTGTGTTGTAGTTTCTGATTCAATTTTCTTAGTAGTTTAGTCATTTTCCTTCGCAGTATTTAGTGAGTGTGATATTTTACTCTTGTATATCTTTTTGTTAATAAATTCATTTTATTGCAAACTGTCATTCTTGTGTTGATAATCAGAGGCTCTACGAGCTCGCCCGAATCTCACTAAATCCTTCAGATTGGTCAGATGATAAACTTCCTCCAATTTATAAAATTCTAATTCAATCAACAATCTTTCATGATTGTTCTTTATTGTCAAGGTGAGAATCCTGACTGGTGCCCCGAAATATTGGTAGGAATCATCTGACTCAATATTAATATTAAGACCATAAATAATTACATTTGTGGTGCCCTCATATGAGGCTAATCCAAAATCACTACAGACATAGGCCTGCAAGTGCCAAAATAAGCTATTTTTCATGGCTTATTAATGCTCAATACACTTAAAAATAATGTCACATTGCCCATCTCGGTGAGTATTAACGTAAACACAGCTGTAAACAGTTCAGGAAGAATGTGTGACAATATTTTGGATCCCTGAGTGCGTCAGGTCTTAAAGTGACAGCAGCCTAATAAAAGTGCCGCTCTCTATGCTGTTATAGTTAATCAAACAACAAAAGACAAAGAGAAAATCACTTACTGCTCTTGACTGATTACCTAGTGTAAATTTAAATTAATAATCTGTATTTATTTTTTACAATGAATGAAGATTATCCAATATTATTTTAAATTTGATTACTTTGTTTCTTTATTCAGTTGTGAATACTACTGTTAGACCTATCTGAAAAAAATAAAGTCTATTTTATGTGTATTGTTGTTCCAAAATTACCCCATTGTAACAACCCTGAGATCCAGGGGGTGGAGACGTGTAGGTTTAGGCTACATCCACACGAAGCCAGAGCTTTCCCTATCCGATCTTTTTTTTTTTTCCTCACCTCAAGAAATATCTGCGTACACACGAAACCACTGAAATGACTCTGTGAATCAGTGACTCGGATCTCCTATCAAACAGCTAAACTGCTGAAATCATGTGACTTTGTCGCTCCGAGTCACTGATTCGATTCGCAAAGCTCTGAAACAGTGTTTTGAAATCGGCCCATCACTATATTGTTGAAAAGTCATTATTTTGTTATTTTTGGCGCACAAAAAGTATACTCGTCGCTTTATAATATTAAGGTAGAACTACTGAACACGCATGAACGGTTTTAACTATGTTTTTAGTACCTTTATGGATCTTGAGAGAGGAAATGTCATGGCTGTGAATGCAGGCCTCACTGAGCCATCGGATTTCAACAAAAAT
The DNA here is from genome assembly GCF_019924925.1 of Ctenopharyngodon idella. Lineage (NCBI taxonomy): Eukaryota > Metazoa > Chordata > Actinopteri > Cypriniformes > Xenocyprididae > Ctenopharyngodon > Ctenopharyngodon idella. Next base: position 20,165,135 of record NC_067241.1, read on the forward strand.
ATCTTAATTTGTGTTCCGAAGATTAACGAAGGGTGTGGAACGACATGAGGGTGAGTAATTAAGGACATTATTTTCATTTTTGGGTGAACTAACCCTTTAAATAAAGTTGTTGTTTTTGTTTATTGCGCACAAAAAGTATTCTCGTCGCTTCATAACATTAAGGTTGAACCACCGTAGTCACATGGACTACTTTAATAATGTCTTTACTACCTTTCTGGGCCTTGAAAGTGGTAATAACGTTGCAGTCTATCTATCGGAGGCCAAAAAGCTTACGGATTTCATCAAAAAAATATCTTTGTGATAATAATTTGTGTTCCAAAGATGAACAAAGGTCTTACGGGTTTGGAACGACATGAGGGTGAGTTATTAATGACAGAATTTTCATTTTTGGGTGAACTAACCCTTTATTTATATTAGTTTCATTTATGTATGACTGACAAATATGTATCACATTAAGTTTATTAGTTTGTTGATGTTCAAACTGTGTAATCCAAATGGATGGGAATTGTTTATGCAGTTCACTAATCTTAAATTAAATTCCTTGTGTTGCTGTTAAAAAAGCTAAACGTCACACGTACTGGTTACAATGACTCGGTAATCACCTGATTCAGCCTACATCCACTGTATTTCTTTCAAACTCCGTTCCAAAACCAGGAGAAAAAAGGAAATAAATGAAATATAGGCAAATGAGGAATTGTTGTACCGCAGATAGTTTCTAAATGTGGGTGACACATGGTAATAAGTGCTGCTTATGAGACTTCGCTGCCACTGAGTCATGATGTATCATCAAGCAGACGTCGCATGTTGGCAAAGTACCAGCAACAACAGTCAATAAACATCGTCTTTCGATCGATCTATCGAGTCTTCTCTTTTTTTTCCTGTGTCATTATTTCGCGGTAACACTCCAAGCTCGATATAAAAATGTGTGAGGAGCAAACACTCAGCCACTGAAGACGACGAACCGACGAAGTGACAGAGCAGAGGAGCATTACAGAGAGCGTGGGGTTTATTTTCAGTTGTAAGCCACGCCTGCTTACGTGATCTTAAATCGTGAGCAAGTGGAAACTTCACATGTCAGTGCGCGTTTGCTGCGAGCCAGGACCACTACACTGGAAACAGTAAGAGAAAATTATTTATTTACGACTAATTCATTAATACGAACCATATATTAATAATTTTAACGTCTATGCTACATTTAAAATATTTAAGCAGTTTAGAAGTTTTTGAGCCTGTGTTTCACTGTTGACAAAGAGTTGAATAATACTTTTTTTTATTATTATAAGTAAAAAAAAAAATTAAAATAAAAATATTTAATTACTAATAATTAACTAATAAATAATAATTAATTAATGATTTCCTATAGTTGGTAAATTGTTTTATTTTTCATATATATATATTTTTTTTCTGTTCTTTTCTTTTTTGTGTGTGTTTAAGAAGAAATGCCGAGTGCTTTCCAAGGACTGTACGTCTTGCTGATGTTCAGTCAAGTACTGAACTACACTGTAGGTTCTGACACTGGCTGTGAAGACTGGACATTGTCTGGATCTCATGATGTCTGCTGCAAGAGATGCAAGCCAGGTACTGGTCAATAACTGACAGCGATGTGATGTGTTGTGTAACCTAACAAGATATTTGCAATACTGATATATTCATATGAAAATGTTAGTTTTTACAGAAGTTTACAATTTCATAATTTCCCTTTTTTAAGGGACTTATTGGAATATCGAAGAGGCAAAATTACAGTTTATCCTTGAAATTACACATTAGTGACCAAGTGAAGGAAGTTTCAGATCATTTTGAAAGTGCCACATGAAAAGGATGTGGTTTAGCTCTCAAAGGGAAATCCATGAATTGTTCTGTCGTGAAGATGACTATCATACTCAGCCTCAACCAAAGGGTTGTCCCAACACATTGCACAATATTAATGCCAGAAATCTCGCTGTGAACGAAAATGTAAAGCCTTCTATTCACAAGATGAATGAGATGCTCGGTGGATGTCAGTCTCTATTAGCAGTAATTGTCCTGTTTTGTCATGTCATTCCAGATAAGCAGATGTTTTTTGTTGTGTATGACATCAGACAGTTAAAATTATAATGTATTATAAAAGTATAATGTTTTAACATGATAAGAAAAGTTGAATTACAGTATTTACTGTACATCAGTTTCAGGACTCGCTTCTTGTTATTTGGTACAGCAAATTATAAGTAGTCGCCATGTCACCACTTTTAGCTTATTTTAGTAAATGTCATAACTTTTGTTTGTTTTATATTTTTATCTCCCTCAGACTTCTGTCCCCTTTACATAGTGATAAGAGTGCAGAAGTTATGCATCTGTATTAAATGTGTTTCAAAGCCCTACTGTAAATAGATGCTTGTGGTTGCAGGGAACCGCTTGGTGGAATCATGTGGAAGAGAGCCAGAAAAGCTCTGTACTCCCTGTGAACCTGGCACTTACACAGTCACTTTTGACATGTCCTGTTTGAGATGTACCCAGTGTGTAGGTATGATTCAGTTTTACATCCTCACTGCCACTTCTGTCAAGCGAATGTTTTGCAGTTTGAGAGAACAAATGATTTTGTTGATCTGCATCATCATAAGCTTTAAAATGTACTAGACATCGTTCTAAGCACTAATCTTTTCTTTTGCATGCTTATAGGTGTACAGTTTACACTTAAACCCTGCACTATCAGCAGCGATACTGTATGCGGATGCAAGGCTGGATATCGGTGTGGAAATGCTGAATGTTCTTTCTGTGTTACTGAATGCAAGGAGGGCGAGGAGCCCACCAAAAAACGTAAGAATAGACCCCCTCAGATTAATAAGCTCTGAAGCTGTTCAGCAAGAAATTGCTTGCTGTTTTCTGTTTTATTTTCATATAAATTCTTTCATTTAATGCTTGCAGGAATGTGTAAAAAATGTCCACCTGGAACATTCAATGATAAAGTCCACAGTAGTTGCAGAGAGTTTAAAAGGTAGCGCACAATTACAGTTTTTGTTTTGTTTTTGTTTTTTAAATATAATGTCTGTAAAATTTTATAACTTCTCATTTGCCATAAAACTCATTCAAACTTTCTTATTCATTCTCTAGTTGTCCTGATGGAGAGATTTTGTTCAAAGGAAATGCTACCAGTGACGCTATCTGCAAAAATTCAGGCAAAAGTAAGAAGGAATACAGCAGGAGAACATAAATTAATGTCAAGCAACACACTGCCACATAATTTAATTTGCCTTTTCTGTGTCTGTTACAGAATCTGAACAAGATACCTTACCTGTAAAGAAAGAAGGTAAATGAGAATATCTAGTGTATATATATAATATATATTAGCATCATTGCATGCATATCTTTCAATGTGAGTATTAAATTCTAACCTCAAGGATATTTTTCTAGAACCTCCAGAACAGACAATCTGGCTTCCGGTCTTCATTGCTGGAGGGATGGCAGGGTTGGCTGGCCTTTGTATCATAGCATCAGTGGTTGCATACGTAAAGGCACAAAATAAAACAGAGAAGAAGCCAAAAACTGATAGCACTGACCAAGGTACCATTTAAAACCTGAGTGTCCATTTTGTTCTTTCCTACATGGTGTTCTAGAATAAATCTACCATCGTGATAATGTCTTAACTGACAGTATTGTCATTCCTTTCTTATAGACAACTCAGATGAGTCCAGGATTATGATAGTGGAACAGGAAGACTGTAGTTGCCGTCGTCCTGAGCAGGAACAGGGTGGCAGCTCAGAGTCCATAAATACGCAAGATTCAGAGTCTAAACTCATAGTGTGAGTTCACCGGTCAGCTTTTATTTTCTTAATTGCTACAATAGCAAAAGGAAACTACAGCTGAACATCCACTAAACTGTGAAAAACATTCTTGACTGGGTGTCGATCAGCCATTCCAGCTGGTGTATCGGTGATTGATGGGAACAAAATGGGCATTTTAATGTTCCAATGCACAAAGTGAGCTTTGAATCACATTACTGTATGCATTATTGCCTTTTTCACTTCTGAAGTACAGTGCACCTTAACACAAGATGAAAGGGTTGTTAACGTAGGTGTGCAGTAGCAGACGGTATGTCAACACTTTTATGAGAGTAGGTGTCATCTACTGGTGCTTGCGTCACATTTTCAGGTCAAAGCCCTCTTGAAATACCCTGGTGGGCTTCCCCTCTTTTCTGTTGAAAACAGCACTTTTTTGAAAAATTCTGGACCAAGAACATTGAGACAGAAGAACAATGAGGTTGTTTTACATTGTGTTTGTTTGTTTTTTTTTTGTTCAATTTCTGGGAATCAGAAGAAACTTTATGGTCAGTGATTGACCAAATCATGAACTGCAGTCAAGAAACAACAGTATTGTCTCTCCTGTTGAAACGGAACTTTTGACCTCATTAAGATTATGTGCGTTTTACTGTTTGTGTACATATTAGGATTTAAAAATAAAGAAATAAAATGGCTAACCCAGGCCAATCTAAACTTTGGGATAACAGAATCATGAGTTATCGTTTTCCATTTATTCAGTTTGTTTTTACCCTGGGTTAAGAATAAATCCTGGGCATTTAGGGTTTGAGGTTTCACAAATCCTGAGTTAAAGTTCATATTTGCATTATCAGTATAATTTAATTTACAAACATAGCATGCGAGCTGTTTAAATAAAGGTTTGGCTCACTCGCAAACATTAATTGGGCTATTTACTCCTTAAACAGACTTTTAGAACTTTCAACTGTAAGAATCTCAACTCCAGTTGATGTGTTTCCATCACAGTTTGACATTTTCTCCTTTTATATGCTGAAACAGCGCTTGTGTAGGTTGCCATGGCTGTACAACGCACATGAATATTTAATGAAGTGAGTGCTGTTTAGATTATAATTGGCTGTTTGTTGGCAGTCACGTTCTAACATCGCATCGTTTCACACTGTATACATTTGGCACAGCAATGCTTGTGATTTCGCCAAGCGCTACATGTTCCTGGATCAACATCTTTGATGATCCCAGAACAACATTCCAATCAAGTTTACAGTTTACAACCAGGGTTAGGTGCTTCAACATCAGTGTTATTCAACTATCATTTCCCTCTGATCTTAGGGATATGTTATGGGTAGGGTAAGGTTTAGGGGTAGGGATACATTTTTGAACAGGAATGTTGTTTCAGGATCAACATATTTGGCTGATCCAGGAACATGTCTTACTTGGCAAAACAAAAATTCTGTTAAAAAAAAAAAAAATTCTGTTAAATTTACAGTAAAAAAAAGGTGGTTGCCAGAAATTTACTGTAAAAAATATGGTAGTGATGTTTTAAATTCTATGGATTAACTTATTAATCCAATGAATTATACAATGACTTGTTCTTTTTCACTTCCAAAAACTGTAAATTTAACAGGATTTTACCGTAAAATTACATTGAATGTGCGGTTAGATCTATTACAGTTATTCACCGAATATAGTTCGGAAACTTTCTGTTAATTACGTTTTTTTCACCATAGCATTTTTACAGTCTTTACCGTGAAAATCACGATAATTGGTCTTTTTTTGTGCAAAGACAATAGCCTGGTGTTAAAGGGATAGTTCACCCAAAAATGAAAATTTGATGTTTATCTGCTTACCCCCAGGGCATCCAAGATGTAGGTGACTTTGTTTCTTCAGTAGAACACAAATGATGATTTTTTAACTCCAACCGTTGCGGTCTGTCAGTCGTATAATGCATGTCAATGGGAACACAATCTATGAGAGTAAAAAAAACATGCACAGACAAATCCAAATTAAACCCTGCGGCTCGTGACGACACATTGATGTCCTAAGACAGTTTGTGCGAGAAAGCGAACAGTATTTGTATCATTTTTTTTCACCTCTAAAACACCACTATGTCCAACTGCTTTGCGCATCCGCTTGGTGAGCTCTCAAAACATGTTCTGATGACGGAAGTGATCTCTCGCGCTTATACTTCAATGAGTGCGAGACATCACTTCCGTTGTCAGAGCGCGTTCAGATCTCACCAACCGGATGCGCAAGGCAGTCGGACATAGTGGTCCGCAACGGCTGGAGTTAAAAATCATCATTTGTGTTCTACTGAAGAAACAAAGTCATCTACATTTTGGATGCCCTGGGGGTAAGCAGATAAACATCAAATTTTCATTTTTGGGTGAACTATCCCTTTAAGGTCAGTGGGAAAAGCCCTAGAAAGTAAAAACTACAAGGTTGCACTATATAGCATGTTGCACATTTTATTCTGTATGCTGTAAAACAAAAGCCCTTGCCCTAAGGGACCATATAATCCATGTGTTAGGAATGTGTATGGAGCAGATATTGAGGCCATTAAACCAGTTATTAAAGATTTCCTGTAAGTGTATTTTAAACTGTTCCAGAGAACAGAGGTCAATAAACCAGTTGAAACCTGATTTGAATTCTTAGACTTCACATATATAACATGATCTAATCTAAAAAAAAAAGATAAACTGTTCAATGAACTGTATATTTTTACATCGTTGGGTGACTCAGTGGGAGTTCCCTGATGACCAGCTTTGAAGAAATATTCAGCGCCTGTAACGCGACTAACCTAGTGCACCTAGGAATTACAGTACGATGAATCATACCGGTTTCATTTTCCTCCCACATCTTACCTTAAGCAAACTCTTACATGTGCTGACATGTTAAATCACTGTGCTTCCACAAAAAAAAAAAACATCTCCAGGGAGATGTTTTGTCAAGGCATTATAATCATAACAGCAGTTAGGATGGAATGGAACAGCTGGTGGGCGAGTGCTATGATGATGCGAAGCTGTATTCAACGGTCAAAAAGGTCACCCTGTTTAATGTGTCACTTTATGCGTCACCACGGTTCTACTATGCAAAGCCCTGTACAGAATAATCCTGTTTATAAAACAACCTCTTACAAAAGAGAAAAAAAATCCCTTTTCTACACACAAGTTTCGCTTTGTAGGAAGAGGTCTTGATGAAACTTGATGTTTGAGGTGCTTCCCGCGAGATTTGCATGAATTTGTTGGTAATTGGGGAAAGTCTTAACCTCTGTATCTACTGTCCAAATTTAAATCCACACTATTAAAAAGTGTTTACTGATATACATCCAGAACAATAATATTGTAATTTTATGTCTTCTGTACAAAGCCTTTTTTAAACTTTATATAGGCATTGAAGGTGGCATACTGATTCATGACAACACATTGTCATAACAGTGCTGAATATAATAGAAACATAATGGTGGCAGAACAAAAATACACAAAAATGAGTTTCATTTCCTCCAGCCTTGTAAAACTATACATATATAGAATATATGCTGATGTACACTATAAAAAAGGAACTCAAGCCAGAGAGTAAACCACTAAATATTATTAGTAATAATGTTATGAATAGTAAACATTTTTTCATTATGAATGCATGATTTGTTTTTTGCAAAAAAAGGCTGTAACTTCTTACAAATTAGAGCCTTACATAATATGGAGAAAAAAAAAAAAAAAAAAAAAACCACTTTAGGCAAATTAAGACTGGTGTAGTTCCTGGAATACAGAAAAAAAGGTACGTGAAATTCTAAAAGAATGCCCGCTTGGACATCTTCAGAGATTAACAGTCATGCAGAAAACTCCAGATGTAAACTCAACCATGTGCCAACTTCCTTTATCAAAGCGTAATATCATTTCAGGTTTTCCCAGAAGTCAAATGTGTAATTCCAAGTACTTATAGAGGGAGCTTTCCCATGGTGGTGACACTAGCCTGCTAAACAATAATGAAACAAATAAACCAAAAAACCAAGACATGACCTAAACAGATGTTCACTAGTAGTAGCAGCATTATCTGGATGGAGTGTCCCTGTTTTGCAAGTTCAAGTCGATTTGTTGGTTAAAATGTATCCCACAAGTCTCGGAGAAAGCAGAAGACTGGAAAGCCCCAAACTGTTGGAACATACATGCATATCTTTAATGGTCATGAATTCGTTATTATAGTTGATTTCACATGCTTATATGTCCAACATCACTGCTGCTTGCAGTTCTCTTTCTGTTTTGCATTTTCCTTTTTCTCCTTGGGCTTTACTCGTCCCAGTTTGTCACTCTGTCGTTTCGTGGGTGGCACGAAAGTAGGTTCTTCCAAGGGATTGTACAAGCCTACTTGTGAAGTTTGATTTTGACAGGGACCTGTAAACAAAACAATTTATAGTCATTTTTTTGTTAATATTTATAATTATGGTACAAACCAGGGGTGTCCAACCCTGCTCCTGGAGAGCTACCATCCTGCAGATTTCAGCTCCAACCCAAATCAAACACACCTGAACCAGCAAATCAAGGAGTTCAGGGTTGCTTGATAATTATAGACAGGTGTGTTGGAGCAAGGTTGGAACTAAAGTCTGCAGGACTTTAGCTCTCCGGTAGCAGGGTTGGACACCCCTGGTATAAACCATTTGAGTTATTTAAATTAATGAATGCACCATTAATTTGTCCTGCTTCATCTGCATCCTTCCTTTGAAAAGTGGGGTCCAGCTCTTCTGCAATATTCCTGATGGCTTGCGATTGCCTGTAGTGACACCAGAGGATGTTAAGAGATATTCCCTGAATGAATATATAAGCTGTAATTTATCTAGAAAATAGTGACTTACATTGTCATGGAATTTTGACTTGGCGTAGAGTCATCAACTGGGGACTGAAGTCCTTCAGAATCCAGTCTCTGCCTCTATGTTAAACAGCAAAATTCACATTCAAAATCATTTTAGCATTCTACTAAAAACAGACTGGCTCACTCTGCCCCAACAAACACGAAAAGCATTGTGGAATTTGTTGGAATTTGCTGAGTCAGTGTGAATTACCATTAAAATGTCAATATTTTCACAGATGCATGTGGCAATACTGATGAATCAACATGATTCATGCCAAAGACGTGCATGAACAAGGCAATTCCACATATTTTGTACACTCCGCAAATGGCTGAATTCTTTGTTAGTTAGTAATGAACAAATGGTAAATAAATAACAAAAGACAGTATCACTCTAAATGTGTGGCTACCTGTCTGTCACATGCTGCTCTCCTGTCATTCTCCCTGTATTCCCGCCCAGGTCCAGCATGTTCCAGCTCACGAGATCTCCGTTTAGCCTTTATCTCCTGTTTCTGCATGAAACGTGCAATTTCCTGCCAAAAAACGAGAAATTAATTGCCCATTCATGCAGTGGGAAAGCAGCTCTTTCATTCGAGCTCTGCTCACCTCATCTTGAGCAACCTGTGCCGCTCTGAAGTCTCCAACAGGACAGTCCCTTCTAAGAGGAGAGGAACCTTGCTGAGTCTATGAGAGAAGAGAAAAACCAGCTTCAGCATACATTGTTTAGTAAAATTAATACAAAACAGACTTCATTTCAGAGTACTAATAGAGCTGGGAGGTACGATGGTTTCCAATCTTGCTCCTGGAGAGTTTTAACTACAGCCCTAATTAAACAAAAAAAACTTAAAGGCATGTGTGTTGGAGCTAAACTTGGCAGAAACATGTCCATCCAGGAGCAGAATTGCCTGGTATATACCTGGCAGTAGGGGCCAAACATGGTACCCAGCTTAGGAAAATTGACATCACCCTTTAATCAAATACTATTGAAGATTTTGTAAGCATATTACACAGTGCTTGGAGGCAACTGTTTCATTTGTGATAACGGAATGAAACGGATATAATTTTTGGCCTTTTTTTTTTTTTTTAACTGTTTAAAAAGTATATAAAATATTTTGATGGTTTAATCAAACTTGTAGGGTCATTAAAAACAAATATCCCCTTCCAGACGTCACTTTTGGCCACCACTGTACCATCTACCTATACTGCGATAGATAAATTTCAAACTTTTAGTTCACCTCTTCGGCCAATCTCTCCTCCTCTTCCTGAAGCCTGCGGGCCAGCTCCTCATCCAGCAGCACTTGCTCCAGATCTCCCAAGTCAAGAGCAGCCATTCCACTCCTAAAAGCAGATCCTGATAGGGAATAAGGGCAGAATCACAACCAGGTAATGTTGAGACAAGACACATGGTTTTCAGACCATGGGTCGAGACCAGGGGTGCCCATTCCTGCTCCTGGAGGACCACTGTCCTGCAGAGTTTAGCTCCAACACACCTACCTAGAAGTTTCTGGTAATCCTGAAGAGGTTAGATGTGTTAGACTTGAATCGGTGCTGCACAGACAGATTGGTGTCTGACAAAGTACTGAGAGAGCGATTAGAGAGCAGACTTGAATTGCTTTTGCGGTACTTTGATGTTATCCACCGAAAGGTCTGCACAGCGCTGCTTCATCTCCAACACACCTCTTGATTAACTGGTTCAGGCATGTTTAATCAGGGCTGGAGCTAAACTCTGCTGGAAGACCATCAAATGTTAACTGTAGGTGGATTAAACAGCAGGAATCTTACTGGGTATATTATAGCCCGGAAAATATACCTCAAAGGACACAGAGTAAGAGCCAAATCAATAAGAACCAAGCATATGTAACGGTGAGGTACTGAAGAGGAGAAAACAACTGACATTGCTGTAGGAGAGACAGAAGCAGATGAGATTTTGGGAAACGAGGATGAGATCTATTTTCACCGGAGGGGCCAAGCTTGAGAAAAAGCAGATCACACCAAAAAATGGTTTCCACTCCTAAAACATACACCAGAAGGACGCAGGAATGTGCAGGAGTTCTTGTCTACTGATTGGAGATGATTGGAAAGCAATGAGCAGATGTAGGGACAGTCTCAGCCACACTGCAGAGCTCAGAGAGAGGTTACCTGCTCCGGAAGACTGGCGTTTCTGCATCCGTCTCTCCTCCCTCCTGCTCTCCCTCTCCATCTCTTCCTCTGTGCTTGATCTTTCTTCCTCAAAGGTCTGCCAGCGCTCGCTTTGACTTCGCCTCACTCTACTATCTCCACGCCTGTGGTCCCCTTCTATCCTCCTTTCGTCCTCGGCTAATGATCTAGCTCTCTGGCGTGTGTTTCTGGCTCTCATCATCTCCAACCTCCCTGTATCTCTCAAACGGTCCTCCACCTCCATCAACTGTGGTGCTCTAGGACGCAGTGAGGGGGCATTATTTGAGAGTCTTGCTCTAGTCAAGTTAGAATCATCTACGCTGCATGTTCTGCTTCCCTCACGCACTGATGTCCGCCTGACATTACCATGATAACTACGTCGCATTGAAATGTTCCGTCGAAACACCTGAGCTTGAGTCTGGAGACCTGCAGTTTCTCTGAGGTGTGTGTGATCATCCCTTAATATCCCTGTTGAACACTGAACTCTTTCCCTAGTGTCACTGTAACCATTTTCACTGGTCCTACAACTGTTGCCACGACTGCACCTCCGTTCATCCGGGAAATGAACATGCCTTTCCCTAAAACTCTCCCTATGACCGCAACTGTCTCCCTGCCACGTTCTGCTATGATCCTCCCTCATACTGCTGTGGCGACTCATTCTCTTTCCCGGGACCTGCTGCTTCTGTCGCAATATTTTCTCAAGTTTATAGACGGGTTCAAAGAGATCATCCTCAGAGCTGTGGCTGAGGTAGCCTTGCTCGCTCATGTCATTCTTTATGAGCTTGATGACATCACCCCATCCACCTGACAGGTGTGAGGATCTGCTGCTGCTGCTCTGGCTGGTCACGCTCCTGTTGTCCTGCTCTAAATGAGCTCTGGAAGGTCTTCTGACCAGCTTCCTCTGGCCTACAGTGAGTTTGCTATCCTGCCGTATCACTGTAGGCCTGCTGTACTCAATCAGTTCCTCCTCAGAGTCTGAGTAGGTGGGTGAAGAGGAGAGCTGCCATCTTCTAGTTGGAGACCGATTGTGAGGAGCGTGGGGTGAGTATGGACGAGCAGGAATGCTTGTGGACTCTTTAGTAAAGCCAACCATGCAAACACAAAGCAGGGGATTTGGAAAATGGTTAGAGTGGATGCAAAGTAAAACAGTTAACTCATGAAGCTCTGTTTAGAACTAAAAAGGACAAATGAACCATGAAAACATGCATTACATGACAAACACAAACATGACGCTAAAATGAAGCTTCACTGAATTCAGGGTGATTCAGCGTGTGGTTAGTACACCAATAAAAGTTCAATGGAATAGTTGGGTTCAATAAAGTTCACCCAAAAATCATATTCTGTCATCATTTACTTTACATTTCTTCTTTACACAAAAGAATCAACATTTTTTTGTCCATACAATGAAAGTGAAAGTCAATGAGTCCAAAACAACAGGTGTATAACCCTTTAAACTAGGATTAGATTACATTAGATACATTACTTCATAACTAAGAAGAAAGTCATATACACCCAGGATGGCTTGAGGGTGAGAAAAGCTTGGGGTAATTTTCATTTGAAAATGAACTAATCCTTTAACTGGGCTTGTTTCACAAAACAAAGAAGTGGAAACACCATCAATCTTGCAGATGAAAGCTTGACGTTCTCCTCGAACTCTGTTAAGGCCATCAAAGAAAATCAGGTTTCATTGCAAGACACAAAATATATGGTGTAACCACAGAACCTTTCAAACAGGAAACTAACATGAGTGAACTGGACAGTCATCATCCCAGATGAAGTCATGTCTTGTGGGGTAAAAGGCAGATGATGAAGCAGATGATGAAGCACCAGCTGGCTGTATGTGTCATACTGTATGACGAATGCATTAACAATACACTGCATGTTGAAACAAAGTTTATTCGTATATTTAGTAGATTTAGAATTCCAAATTTGCATAAAGATGATGACTACTCTGTGGGGATGAAATTAAAAGATGCTAAGGTGTCAAAATCACACGTGTCATGCTGCAAATCAAATGCTTATATGGGAAACAACCATTTGACTAGACAAAAAATATGCATGTGACAAGACATTTAGAAATAGTCACAATGTTATTTGGATTTCCAAAGTAATTTCCTTACTATGAACATGTTTACTACTCAGTCCCAAGAAAGCTAAGTAAATGCGGAAGACAAACAGAAATATTGTGCTATAGACAAAAGAACTTTAGTAATCATCCATAAGGTCTGTTTCACACATCTATAATTATGAACGGCGTCCATAATTAACAGTATACAGCATTTATATGCAAACATCATGCCGCCAATTCCCAGAAGTGCCACTGAAAGTGCACATTGAAACTGCACTATAAACCTATTTATATAATTCAACTTTTGCAACTTATGCTTTTATTAAGCAAATCGAACTCAATCCAGATGATTGAAACTGCTGAGACACCACATTTCAATAAAACACTTCAAAAACACCATGAATTTTGTTACAGGTGTATTTTACCTCTACCATCTTTATTTTGGTAACTGCTCCGGTGTCTCACACAAAGCTCTTCCTCTTCCTGTATCCTTTTTGCAATTTCCTAAAAAAACAAAAAACTAAATTAATTATTACAGATAATAGTGTTCATTGGGATCTGTTGGGGTTTTTAAACATGTTTTAATAAATGTAGAATAATATTTAAATAAATATTTCCTGGAATGTCATTAAGTTTTATGACTTCTATGAGTGTCACTTGTGGAATTTCTGTGCATGTCCAGTGCTCAAACAAAACGGATGGATGTTGTTTGGATTGTGATTAGTGATATATAGGTATATAAACAAAACTCAATTACTCTTAAGCATGAAGTGTTATGTTTCATGAGTCTGCCATTTTTGGAAAAAAGAAAAAAAGTTTGTCTGAAAACATTTCTGGTTAAGGTTTGTATTTTGTGTGCTCTGTATAGAACAATGTCCTTTGTCAAACTGCACTACTGTGGTTGTTTTAGATGGTAACAGCCATTTTATTCTTGTGCTACAATTGTGTGGCCTGTGCTACAAAACTTTCAACCTCTGTAGCAGCACCAGTGCTACAAGCAGTAAATGACACATCAAGTGAAATCCTCAACACTAAGTGTGAGACTAAATATATAGCTACCCACACAATTCAACACGGTGTACGTCAGAGGGGAATTTCCATTCTTACGTAAAGGTCTAAAGACCTGCCTGTTTTTATAGGCAAAAGCCCACCATGCAGAATCTTCAAACAGCCACATGCTTGGTTTGCAACAAAACCGGCAAACAGGGGACACAATTTATCGCACCACTGACCACAATGACTCAGAAGTTTCCACTGACAACGTACCATCGAAACTGATCTAAACTGAACCAATTACAGTACGTTTACCGCATTGATCTAATCTTTTATCTTAACCCACGACTACCAGCATTTTGTGCCATGTAAATAAAGACCAAATTAATACACATTTTATAATAAAGTTACAAACTATGATTTCCGCAAATCATTACTTGAACCCCAACATTTTTATATATGCTTGTAAGAAACTAGTGTCTCACTTGGTTACTTTTTGAAAGATTTATGGTATCTCTACCTGGAATACTCTAACTGTGCTATAAAATGTATGTCCTTAAAACACTTGCAAAAACAGCTATGTGTGACAGACTTACAGGACTTAACCAGAAGATGGCAGCTCTGCCTCAATGACAGAAATGCCAAAACTACAGATTCATTACAACAATTATAAAACTTACAATGAGCTAAAATCTGTACTTGGATTCATACATGAATGAAAAATGCAAGACTTCAGGAGCTAGGCTCATTATTTATAACTATCTCCACGCCTGTTTTTCAAGGTTTGTCTGAGAAAATGGGAGAACAATAAGTAAAGAGTGGTGAAGTCGTTTAGGCCAGGTTTATTTTTTTTTATCCAAATGGGCCACAAGGGTGTGCTAAGTCGCCTGTGGAAAAATTTGAGAGAAAATAAAAAGAGTTTCTTGAATTTTCTAAAATTAGGAAGAACTAAAAACTAATATTATGAAGAAAAAGAAAGATATGAGGTCAACTTTGCTGTTAACTATAAATTAAATATTTTTCCAGAAAATATTTTAAAACCGCTTTGCCTTTTAGACAATGCCAGTAGCAAGTCATAATTTTGGAAACAATATGCTGTCCATATAATACCATGTTTAATATTATTCCACACACATCATAAATGGGTCTGTATATATGAAAATAAAAATCTGCTTTTAATAATTTTAGTAGGGAGTCCTTATATGCAAATCTTCTAGGGGTCCTTGGCATTGAATTGTCTTTAGCTCATGCTAACCTCCTTAGCAAAGTCTCTCTATGTTTGTTTCCATCAGGTCCTGGTGTCCTTAACCTTTTAGGCTGACCTTTCTTACTTCACAGCACTAACATAATTAACTCCAGTGTCCTGGGCTGAGAGATTTTGCCCCACATAGGGACCAGCTCCTGTCTCAAGGGGTCTGACTCAGAGCTTATCTGACACCTGGACTCTCAAGAAATCATCCCACCAGATGTGGTTTGTTTGTGTACACAACAAATTAGAATGGCTGGGTGAGAATTATGTTCAACGTTACTCTTCCGTGCTCCTGTATGAGCCTGATAGGACCGCAGGGTCCTTAGCAGCGTGTGGAGATGATATTTAGATGCAACCTGGTGCCTCACGGGCTTTAATTAACACAGGGCTGCAGGGGTGTAAATATGTATAATTAATACAGCAGAATGACATTTTCTGTAATATGGGAGGCCTATCAGTGCAAAATATGCTTCACAGGTTTGAAAACAAATTTAAAATTACTAGCAAGTATTAATTAAACAATAACGTGAAGGATAATATTATATGTCTGTTTTTAAACTTTTAATTAACACTGCAAAGTCACATTTGCTTTCCAGTAACATATATATATAAAAGTAAAACTGTGTTTTAAATATACTATTTAAATATTATATACTAAAAAAAAAAAAAAAAAAAAACAAAAAAAAAAAAAACCAAAAATGCAAATGGGGTAAGCTTAACTTAAAATTTAATTCAAGATATATTCATCACTGAAAATAACTCTTCCCAATTAACTTTTAAGGATGTTTAGATATATTCACTGCAAAACAAGACTAAAAAGTTTAAGAAAAATATTTCTTCAGTGCAGCTGGCAGGCCAAGACATGATTCATGAGTCAGAAAATACCTGCAGGAACAGAGATCATGTTCACTTTATAACCCTGAGTCATAAAATTTCTTAAATGCCCATAATTACTTGTTCAGAATTAGAAAAATTCTTGGACTGTTATTTGAAATGCCTCACAGGCACGTTGACTCTGGTTTATCTGGAATCCACATCCCTGAGATCACCTGTAAATGATAATCGGTGGCCAGGATCTCATCTCCTGCTGTGCCAGTGTTCTCTGACTCAGTTCTTCTACTTGCTGAGCCAACAGTTTTCAGCTTTGCCACCTGAATCATAAGACTCTCCAACTCCCAAGACACTCCCAAAAACACTTATGCTTTGATTTCCACAGTAACCCCCTGCAGGCTGTCTGTCTTCAAACAGCTCTAAACAAAAGACTGCTTAATCAAGGTTCACTGCATCTCATTCAAGAGTACAAATAAAAGCAGAACAAGCCAATTCTTTTTTTCCAGGTAGATTCAGAGGCCTTGTTGCTACATGTTTACATTTCTCAGATATTTAACTCTGTTCTAGTTCAGATCATGACAATAACTACTATCATATATGAGTTTGTGCAAAATAAAATTAGTAATGCACTTATGCTGGAAGTCTAGGGGGAAATAGATTCTAGTGGGCTTAAATGCACAGCTCTTATTTTTGTTCACATATTTTGCTTTGATTCATTGAACTGCAAAGTGAAAACCATCCTTTTTTAATTTTTTTTAGCACAACTACAGTTCAAAGTAAATGAGTGTGCGGTTATGACAGACATTTTATACAGTGCTCAGCATAAATGAGTACACCCCCTTTGAAAAGTAACATTTTAAACAATATCTCAATGAACACAAAAACAATTTCCAAAATGTTGACAAGACTAAGTTTAATATAACATCTGTTTAACTTATAACATGAAAGTAAGGTTAATAATATAACTTAGATTACACATTTTTCAGTTTTACTCAAATTAGGGTGATGCAAAAATGAGTACACCCCACAACAAAAACTACTACATCTAGTACTTTGTATGGCCTCCATGATTTTTAATGTCTTCTAGGTATGGAATGAACAAGTTGGCGACATTTTGCAACATCTATCGTTTTCCATTCTTCAAGAATGAGCTCTTTTAGAGACTGGATGCTGGATGGAGAGTGATGCTCAACTTGTCTCTTCAGAATTCCCCATAGGTGTTCATCAATGAAATGCAGCTCCCCGACACCAGCAGCACTCATGCAGCCCCACATAAGGACACTGCCACCACCATGTTTCACTGTAGGCACCATGCATTTTTCTTTGTGACGCCATACAGTTTTGAAGCCATCAGTTCCAAAAACATTTATCTTGGTCTCATCGCTCCAGAGTATAGAGTCTCAGTAGTCTTCATCTTTGTCAGCATGGGCCCTGGCAAACTCTAGGCGGGCTTTTTTGTGCCTGGGCTTTAGGAGAGGCTTCTTTCGTGGACGCCACCCATGCACGCCATTCCTCTGCAGTATACGCTGTATTGTGTCACGGGAAATAGTCACCCTAGTTTGGCTTTCTACTTCTTTAGATAACTGCAGTGAACTTGCATGCCGATTTTCTTCAACCCTTCTCATCAGAAGACGCTCCTGTCGAGGTGTTAACTTCCGTGGACGACCTGGACGTCTCTGTGAGATGGCTGCAGTTCCATCTTTTTAAAATTTTTGTATGACTTTTGCTACAGTATTCTGACTGATAAGTAAAGCTTTGCTGATCTTCTTGTAGCCTTCACCTTTCTGGTGTAAAGAAATTATTTTCTGTCTCAGGTCTTGTGACATTTCTTTTCCATCTGGTGCCATTGCTGACAGCATGAAATGGGAAGGGGTTTTAACACCCTTTTATAGTCAACTGTCTGCTGGATACCTGTGTAATGAATAATTAGACTCACCTGTGCTTGAATTCTTGTTAAATTAGACATTTGTAGTCTAAAATTCAGCTTTTGCTCCAGAGACTTTTTTTTTAGACACCCTAATTTGAGTAAAACTGAAAAATGTGTAATCTAAGTTATATTATTAACCTTACTTTCATGTTATAAGTTAAACAGATGTGATATAAAACATAGTCTTGTCAGCATTTTAGAAATTGTTTTTGTGTTCATTGAGATATTTGTTTAAAATGTTACTATTCAAAGGGGGTGTACTCATTTACGCTGAGCACTATATATTTATTGCAGTGGTTCTCAACTTTTTTGACTCAAAGGCCCCTGTTGTCCAACACAATATTCCCATATGGGCTACAATATTTCTGGTATTTTTGCTGTAATTATGTTGTTATGACACAGTTGCTTGTTTTCAGACTTTTTTTTTTTTATTAACAGAAACTTGGAGTATTGATATATGTATTACCCATTTTTCATTTTGTGATTCCAATTCAAGATCTGTTTTTTTTTTTTTTTTTAAAAACAATTATTATATGACTCTATTATTATATATGACTATACTATTATATTATATTATATGACATGTTTATTTATATTATATACATGTTATATATTAATAATAATGTAATTACTTAAAGGGTTAGTTCACCCAAAAATGAAAATTCAGTCATTAATTATTAGATTAAATTATTAGATTAAAAATTTATCACACTAGTCTTTTAGTTACACCTTAAAAACTGTGTGTATTTTATTTTTTGCTCTGATGCAATCTGTTGCCCCAATTCCATTTTAAGTGCTTTATTGTAAATCAGATAAGTGTGGGAGAATTAAGATTTAATATTTCTTTAACCTTAAGATTTAATATTTAGCTGATGGTAAACAACATTCAGTACAATCAATCATTACAAGGCTGCTCTGGAACAACCAGAGGTTAAGCACTAGATCACCTGCAGGGTCTGAACCTGTACGTTTTTTAACCACTATGCCACACCACCTCCAACACAAAGAACTGCTACAACATTTATAGAACCTTTAACACAGAACCCTCACCAAGGAAAGCTGTAAATCCATAGAGGTTTCCTTTAACATTTCCACACTCAGCTTTTCTGCCCACGACTTACTAAACAAGAAGACCTCATCTCTTTTTGTGTCCCTGGGGGGGGGGGGGGGGGGGGGGGGGGGGTATTTAAGGTGGGCTGGAGTTCAATGCATCTGGATTTGATTAATGCACAGCTATGAGTGTGACTTTTCCTTTATAGTAGCTTGATGCTCATTCCTGTGTGGTCTTTGCCAGCACTTACACCCCACAGGAGACTAGCTGAATAAATCAGCTTACTGGCGTCCCACAGTGACTCATTAACTATTGATCCATTTGATGCCTCAGACAAAGCAGTTCAGAGGTGTAAATGAAAAACAGAATGAGTGAAGTTTACTGAGCCTGGAGTGTGTTACACACCTCATCCTCCACCTCCCTCCTCAGAGCCTCCTCCGCACGCCGCTGGATCTCCTCCTGAATCATGTGTGCGTATTCCGAGTCCCGTTCCTCCCTAAGAGAAAAACAAAACAAAACAAAACAATGTTGATGTAATGACAATAAACAACTGAAAAAACACTTCTGTTTCCTTAATGTAAGAAGGATAGCACAGAGATTGTCACACTATGTGAGTGTGGTGGACTTTGGACATGCTATCAGCTACTGAACTGCTCATAACCTTAAATACACAGTGTCCTATCTGGTACTAGTGTGACTAGTCTCTGACAGTGTGTGTGTGTGTGTGTGTGTGTGTGTGTGTGTGTGTGTGTGTGTGTGTGTGTGTGTGTGTGTGTGTGTGTGTGTGTGTGTGTGTGTGTGTAAAATCTTACAGTTGGCGAGTGGCCTGTTCCTGAAGCATCTGAGCTCTCTGCTCCTCCTCATCCTGGAGTCTCTTGGCTACTCTGATGTCCCTCTGCACCAGCTGATTCCTCTGCACATTTGAGTTGTAATACTGCTCAACTGTTGGAGACAGCATGCAAATAAGGTTACAGAAGTGAATGTGAAAGATACACAACAGTTCAAAAGTTTGGGATCAGTACCTTTTATTTCTTTTATCTAGCAAGGATGCATTACATTAATCAAAAGTGACAGTAAAGACATTTATAATGTTACAAAAGATTTATAATTCAAATAATTGCTGTTCTTTTCTATTCATTATCCATTTCCTGGAAAAAAAAAAAAAAAAAAATCAGTTTCCACAAAAATATTAAGCAGCACATTTTTTTTTTCAACATTGATAATAATTAGAAAAATGTTTCTTGAGCACAAAATCAGCATATTAGAATATTTCTGACGGATCATGTGACACCGGAGTAATGATGCTGAAAATTCAGCTTTGCATCACAGGAATAAATTACATTTAATATATATATATTTTTTTCAATTGTAATATTTACATCATCACTGTATTTTTGATCAAATAAATGCAGCGTTGGTAAGTATTAGAGACTTTTAAAAACATACCAACCACAAACTTTTGAAAAGTACTGTATATCAAGAGATTTAAACCTTTAAAATGATTTCTAAACATCTGACATATGCGAGTGTTTTAGTAAATAATGTAATAAATCTTCTCATTTAGTCTTACTGTGCCCAAGAACGGGCAATCTGCAGAGAGAGAAACGATCCGATTTACATGTAAGATTGTTTTTTCACATGCCATTTAGGGATGGGTAATAGACTGGCATGAAAAACATCAATTCAAATCTCTGTGAACTGCTGTATAGAGAAAAATCTAAAACTAAACTCTGTCTTGTCTGGCCAAGCAGGATATTTTAATTAAACAGGCCGACTGACTCACATGAGAGATCTTGTTACCTTATTTACTGCTACGCCCTTGCATTTTGAGGTGTGTGAATACCAGCCCGCTTTAGAAGTTTATAAAAGATGGCTGAATGTGAAGACTGAGAAAATGACATAATGAGAGAAATGGGTCTTACTTTCCTGCTCCTGCAGGTTATGAGCTAGAGCTCCATCCTCTAGTACAGCAAAACACTGGCACACTGCAGATGAGAAACAACACTCAGAAAAACTAACACCTAACATCAGGCTATGAGAGATGCTGCTGAACTTTTTTTTCTTTGATTTTAAAAGTACAGCATCTTTAGCATTTTAACCATAAATTACATTACAATTCATCCAAGGCTGTAACTGAAGACTTTGACAAATAAATAAAAAAGAAGTGTCAGACATTTGGAAATGCAGCATTATTTCATGTCTTTAGTAAAGTAATTCAAAGCTTCATTTAAAAATGTTCATGGCACTATGTTTGTGAAGCCTCATATTTCGAAACAAATTAAAACATTTTATCACTTTAAAAACAAAACAAAAAAAACTCTTAAATTCTTTATGCACTAAGTGTAAAAATGAGACACTCAAATTCCATAAAGCCATAATAACAGTCTCCATGACAAAAACTGACCCTGGAAAGTTAAAAACAAAATTACACTTGTGGTTTTGGTCCCGTAAGTGTCACATTTCATTTTAAACCCTGTGTTAAACTAATTCCCAGTGAGGCTCTTTATGCTTTAGGGGAAAAAAACTTTAAAAGAAATCTGTGTTTGTGGAATTTGTCTCTCAGTTTGTAAAACCAAACAAAACATTTTTATATAGTAATTTCTATGGCATTTCAGAAGGTTTAAAAGCAGAAATATGAAGATTGAGCTCATTTTTTTTTTTTTCAGTATTTGAGCTTGAAAATTGTCTAAATAGTTCCTTTAGTGGTAGGACTAGTGTTCTAGGTTGATGAAGATCTGGTCATGCATTATTTTCTGTGGTAATCAGCAGCATTTTTGAGATTAACTTCATTTAACCTGGAACATTCCTTTAACCCTTGTGTACTGTTGTGGGTCAATTTGACTCGTTTTGATTTTTAAGTTGTTGTCAGAAACATCAATTAACCTGTTTTTTTTCTTGAAATTGTGTGACTTTTTCCTCATTTAGGGTCATGAACATGCATGCAAAGTTTCAACACGCTGATGTGTTTTGACATATACACATTAAATTTTGGTTCCTTTGGTGATGTTCGCGGGTCAATTCATATTTTAATGCTCTTAGTCTAAGGCAACTGTACAGACCCAAAATAATAACATGTCTTGGTTATATTTTGTTATTTTAGTTTTTTACTACCCTATGAAGCTAAATAAGGAGCTTTTCCTCACTTATTTCAATACAACAAAATATTGTCAGCCACATATGGTAAAAATGAGCTATCATTTCTATCTGAAATACTATCTAACTTACATTGTTTTTCTTGAAATTTTGTGGCTTTCTCGTTTGGGGTCATGAACATGCATGCAAAGTTTCAACACGCTGATGTGTTGTGAAATGTGCATACAGAAATTTGCCATTCAAAAGCAACTGTACAGACCCAAAATACAAAACACTTCTGTGTTGTATGTCAGAGCTCTTCAACTCTAGTACTGAAGTGCCATTGTCTTACTGAGTTTAACAACTTCTTATTTTCAGAGTTTGTGGAAATATAAAGTTGTTTTACCTGTTAATTATCTATCCCACTTTTTGAGCACAGATATGAAAATGACTTTTCTAATTTAAATTGTTAAAAATCTTGAATACTTCAGAGCACAGACTTAAGTTTGGTATCTTTTTAAAGGGAACACTTAACAGATTATTGTAGAAGTAAAAAAAAAAGTTGTAAAAGTAAAGTTTAAAAAAAGTTATAGAAGTTTGTTTACGAAAATTTAAAATATATAAAATATATAATTTTATATAAAATATATATTTGACAAAACATGTTCAACTCTAAAACTTCAAGAAAATCAAAATTAAATATCTGAACAAGTTCTGTGCCGAATTTTAGGTTGATATCTCAAAAAAAGAATTTTCAGTAAGATTCTTTGAGCGCAGTACCAAACTTTTTCACTAGATGACATCCAGACATTCCACATATGGTTTGAGTGATCTGAAGCATATTTTTCCACACTTTTCAAAATATTTATGAAGTAGACATCCTATTCAGAAGAAGTTTGGGCAGTAATGTTAATATTTGATTTTAATTCAATCCCTAAAACACATATAAAAAAAAAAAAACATACGGAAAGAATCAGAGTGTGTGTTATAGTTTGGCACCACATCACAAATGAAGAATCTATCGCTATTTATCTATTGCTGTCATTTCTTTTGAAAATAAGTTACCAAATATGAAAACTAGAGTCTGAAAGCTTTCAAACGATATAGTTTGTCAAGATTACTTTAGGTTTAGACTAAGATATTATTGTTATAAATGTATAATGGTAAATGTCCCACGGGTGGGGGGAGGGGCAGACTTAAAAATAATAGTTAAAAACATTTTTATAAATTCAGATATTTATTCTTTGTAATGTGTGAAAAGTATTGATATTAAAAGTTAATTACTTAAACATGATTGTATGTTTTTTTTTTTTTTTTTTTTTTTTTTTCATAGTGTGATTTTTGGGGAATTGTATTGAATCCAATTAGGGTCAATTTGACCCGGACCATACGGGCAGTCGCCAGAAATCGAACCGTGCATGAGGGTTAACAAAATCACAAGAAGCAAAAGCATTGGTCAGTGAACTCTGAATTTAACAAATGTTCATGTGAACTGAAAAGTACAGTTCTTGAGTGTCTTTCAAGCACAACCACATAAAATCTCTATATGTGAAAGCTGAGCATAAGAGATCATTTGGAGCACTAAAGCATCTCAGAAAAAGTTAAATAAAGGCCTCTAAATAAACACTAGTCTGACTCCTACTCAAATCTCTCAAGGCTCTGTAAATAATTTTGATGATTTGCTTGATTAATGATATTTGCATTTACTTTGTACATTGCCATTTCCTTATCTCTTGGGAAGCCCACTGTATGCAGTGAAACTAAAATGCTCAGTACAGTTTTCTGCATTTACTGACCCTGAAGAATCCCTCAAGGGCTGTGGTGAATGTTGAGTAGTGTAGATTAAAGCAGTGTCATTGGTGTTACCAAACAAACACATACATATACAGCTCTCATAAACAAGCTCATGGCAACAAAACTTCATCAAACCCACTGTGTGTGCCGCCCCTCAGGATTTCCACAGATCGCGTACGCCAAATTCAAATTTAGTCGAAAGCAACCTCAAATTCAAGGATATACAATGCGGCTGAGTTGCAGAGAGTTTCTGAGGGGAACATACAGTCTGTAATTGACACAACAGCTGGAGTCTGAGGCTTTTGCGCTGGTGCTGGACTTGTGGTCAGGACGGAGAACATTACAGACCCTGAGAGCATTAAAAATGAAAGGAAAAAAAAAAAAAAAAAAAAAAAAGCATTAAGGTCCAACTGCTGGATTCACACTCAAAAAGACTAAAACCTGAAAAACCTAAACGACACTACATCTGCTTTACTTCAGGATGGCTTGAGCAATTATGCTGAATTAGAGTAGCATGAACATAATATCCTAATGGAGACATCCTGACTTCAGCACAACCTCTGACCTGAGCAGCTGGTGGAAATCTATGTATAGCTGTGAGGCCCAGCCATCCCGTCTGATGGGGTGAAACTACCGACCCCCCTAAACATGTGAGCAGAGAAAAATAATCCTACTGTGGGGTATCCCAGGTTTAAATGCCACCGTCTGGGTATCCAAAAAGACAAATGTATTTCTTGCTTTAGCCCACCTGCTGCATATTGCGATAACCCGTATCAGGTCACACAAGCACCTCCCAACAATGCCCTCACACATCCACCCAGAGCGCGCACACATACGCCTTCACACAGAAGAAATGGTTTCCAGATGTGCCAGCAGCAGAAAAAAGACATTAAGCTGAGCAGAAGGATAGTGAGATTGGTGGCGTTAATGTTGGAGAAACAGAAGGAAGGTGTACAGATAAGGACAGAACATGATGGTCAGTTTCTTTGTCCTCTTTTGAGGCATCCAGTAGCTGGTTTGTTTTGTCCAGCAGCCAAGATACTTTCTGCTTGGGGACAGGGCATGAATAGAACTCTAACATCAACAGAATTACACTGCAAAAATATTTGTGGATCCATATATGTGTGTGTGTGTGTGTGTGTGTATGTAAAGGCAGTGTGAAGGATATCGCTAAGAGAGAACATCAGAATCTGAATCGATGTCTGCATCTGAATCATTTGAATCTGACTGCAGATTCTGAATGTACTGAAATTCAATTCAATTCAATTCACATTTATTTGTATGGCGCTTTTCACGATTCATATCATTTCAAAGCAGCTTTACAGGAAATGCATGTCAACATTACAATTCAAATCCAATGAAAACATTTACATCTGCATTTCATTTGTTCTGAACAAAACGCGTGACATGGCATTTTAGTGTCAGCGTTACAGTGTTTTCCTCGCTAATATAGCCTATCTAAAAATATGCAAAAAAAATTTGCTTACTTTGTGAATTAATGAAACGCAAGCCTATTTGTTATATTTGACAATAACAAGATTTAAAGCCTTACGCTACTGTTCAAAAGTCATTAATTTTTTTTTTTCATTCATCAAATCATTTAAATAAACTTAAAATATGGAAGCTTGTTTCAGCCACTGAATAAAATTGCGAATTTAGCTCGCAATTCTGACTTTTTCTCGCAATTGCGAGTTTACATCTCGCAATTCTGGCTTTTTTCCCCTCAGAATTGTGTGATATAAGCTCACAACTGCGAGTTATAAAGTCTGAATTGTCAGTTATAAAGATAGACTTTTTTTCTCAGAATTGGGTTTATATCTCGCAATTCTGAGAAAAAAGTCAGAACTGTGAGATAAAAAGTCGCAATTACCTTTTTTATTTTTTTTATTTAGTGGTGGAAACAAGCTTCTATAAAAAAAAAGGTAACACTATTTCCACAAATCTATTAATCATCATATTAGAATGATTTCTGAAGGATCATGTGACTCTGAAGACTGGAGTAATGATGCTAAAAATTCAGCTTTGCATCACAGGAATAAAACACACTTTAAAATATATTCAAATAGAAAACGGTCATCTTACATTTTTTTTTTTTACAATATTACTGTTTTACCATATTTTTGACCAAATAAATTCAGCCATGGTGAGCATAGGAGACTTCTTTCAAAATATTACCAAACCAAACTTTTGAACGGTAATGTAATTATTCACATTTTACGTTATTTAAGATCCTATGTCAATCAATTGCATTTGGATCAATCTCCATCTAGTTTTCAGACCGAGGTCTTTACATAAGATTCATGATTGGGCTATCAGTCAGAAACAGGATATTAAATTATTAGGCTGCATGTAATCATAGCTACTGTTCTCAGGAAGCATAAGACAGCAAAAGACATGTGAAGCCTGTGCTAGCATGCTAGCCGAGTACATACGCATACAGCCATTTATTAAAAACACCTGGTCTGATTCCTTCAGTCAAAACAATCCTGATAACACAAAGACAACAGAGTGAACTACTGACAGCTAGATTTAGTATGTTGATTAGACTTGGTCAGGAAAACACATTGCTCTTCTCTCTAAACACTGATCTGTCCTTCAAACTACACCTAAACTGATAAGTTCACTAATATCCACCCCCTACAGTTTAGGCAATGCTGGGGATTTCTGCTCATCTTTATCTACAGTTGAGGAACTACAGAACCGCTAACAACAACAAGATGTCTCTGAACAAGCAGTCAAATAACAAACAAACAAACAAAAAACACTCACACGCTTCACAAGATTCACACACTGAAAGGATCTTACATTTTTATCCAGTAGAGAAGGGAGAATCTGTACACCTGTGTTAAACCTCACTTAAAAAGTCTTCTCGACAGCTTAAGCACCTGCTAACCTGCTCTGTATTCACGCCTCTCATTTCAGGAGGAGGGATTTGAGCTTGTAGGCCCGGTTCTGGCAGTGATGTGTTTTAGCGAGCCTGACCTCAGCGTTCAGGTGTCTGATTGGGGCGCAGAGTGGATTGGCAGGCAAGAGGGTGTGGATAAAGTTGTCTAACTAGTCTTGCAGAAGCAGAGCAAAAAAAAAAACATGCTCATATTACAAAGACAGGCTAAATGCATGTTTGAAAGCATATATGAATACTTTAAAAACAGGTTTTTGACGTAAATGTGTAAATTCCTACGTCCGCTTAAAAAGATAAGACAAAGCCGCCATCAGTTGCAGTGTGCAAAGCAGAGAGACTTACACTCAGAAACTGGGATGAAACGGAGAAAAAAAAAAAAAAAAAAAAAGCTTGACAGACTAGTGAGCCGACACAGGAAGTCTGATATACATCTGTCCATCTCACCAAGGATGCATTTATTTGATCAAAAACACAGTAAAAACAGTAATATTGTGAAATAAAATATTATTTATATTCCTTTGATGGCAAAGCTGAATTTTCAGCAGCTTGTTTGGTGCTCAAGAAACTTAAAAATATATTTTATTTTTATGCAAACAATTTTTTTTCAAGATTCTTTGATGAATACAATTTTCAAAAGAAAATTTTATAGCATTATAAATGCCTTTACTGTCACTTTTGACCAATTTAATGTGTCCTTGCTTAATAAAAGTATTAATTTCTTTCAGAAAATAAATTTTGACTCATCCCAAACATTTGAACGGTAGCATATCTGTCTGGGCGGAGGTTTCACAGCATAAAGAGGGAAAAAAAGTCAGTGAAGGCAGGGAATGAGGGATGCAAAGAGGTTAAAGTGCAGAGAGGAAAGAGGCTGCTTTTTCTCAAGGGAACTGGGATATAGAGACAGCATTCCCAAGACTAGGTCAAGAGAACAACCAGAGCAAAAACACATCCACAGGAACTGATAACAGAAGAGTGAAGACAAAGAGAACTCACTAAGATATATTTATATCACAGTGTTTTGGGGAACTATACTGAAAACAAACTGAGGAAATGAAAACAGCTGTTCACAGGCCATGTGTAAACCCAATGGGAAAGAAACATGGCATAGTACTGTACAAAAGCCTAGACATTAGTTAATTGGGTGATACAGGCGGTATGGTGGTCTAATAGGGTCTTTGTTCTACAGCTAGTGCTTAAAAATACAAAGCAAAACAATAAAAGCATTGTGCACAGAATTGGAACGGAAAGGGAAATCATCATAAACATTTCCCCCTTCAAAAGAAGCAGTGGGTCAAGCTCAAAATACAGGATTTTTACCTAAGAGACAATACTTGAGCAAACAGGGCCATGTGGAAACTTCTTTCGTCAACGGAAAAAAAAAAAAAAAAAAAAAAGACAGCTTCTTTGCTTCCGAGATATACAGCAGGAGTCTGGAATGTTAATCAGATCTCAGACTTATCAGAGTATGCAGTGCATCGAATATAACAACAGAATGAGACATCTGAAAATCAGAGTGGCAATCAACAATCAAGCCCAAAGAATGATGTGACTCACACATACACACATTATATCTCACACGGCATAAAAGCACAGCTCTTCCAAAATGAAACGGTCTGCAATGTGCACACAGAGTCATAACCACAAGCAACATGTGCATGTCAGGCAGGTCTTACCCTCCTGGACTCTGGGCAGGTTGGACTGATCCACCTCCAGCTCTGCCATGACTGCTGGCACTGCTCAACAACTCATGCCATCCAGCAACACCTATTCTCATGAAAGACAGACTTTGGTTAGTGCTCAACTGACGGGGCTAAACTAGTTAATTTGGTCACTGTGAGTGTCCCAACAGACAGACAGTTCACCACTTGCTCATTAAATACTAGTACTTATGAGACATGCATCTAGAGTCATAATTCACTGCAATGACAAGAGCTGATAAAATATTTGCATGTTACAGAACAAGTTAAACTAATATTATTAACATTCACATAAAAAAACAAAAATAAGATTTATTTATTAACGCAAACACAAAAGTGACAATACAAAATAAAATAAGGTATATCGTTTTTACACGAAATACATAAAAAATTTAAAGTGGGTTCAAATGTAGGACTAAAAGATAAGAGTATCGACTGAGTCGGAACATTTGTGTTTTGCTATAATACATATTCACAGAAAACCAAAAATTGTAAAGAAAGACAAAATATATGACAAGCTGCACTAATACAAAACGCCCTGAAACAAAATAAAGCGAAACTAAAACAACGAGGAAAAAGACAACAAACCGGCAGAAGTGAAATGAATGAGGAGAGCGAGGAACACCGAACTTCACATTCCTCACGTTTTTCACCTCAATGATTCATCACACAAACACCAAACACTGAAAACATGATTCACTACAGACACTAAACACAGTCTCTTACCTGCTCTGCGCTCTTCACTTCTCTACAAATGCTCTCTCTTTTGTATGTTCAGCTACTTGTTGCATATTAGGGCTACTCGAAAAATCTCATTTCTCACAAGCTCATACTAGATTTGGCAGTATCTGAACTATAATTACCCAGTTTCAAAGTTTCCGACTACACAGACTGTTTTTGACAACGAGACAATGGCATGAAGCCTCCACAGGGATGGTAAGCCAGCGCGGACAAACTTCTGGACGCTCCCTCCCTCCATTACATCACACCGGTTCATCCAATCACATCAAATATATTTAAAATAAATATAAATATAAATATAAATTAATAATGAATAAATTAAGGAAAAAAAAACTTTTGATGCCTTTGAAACCTTTGATTTTCTTTGATTTAAGAACCCATTTTAATCAACTTCTTACTGCAAAAATTTTCTTACTTAGTATTTTTGTCTTGTTTTCCACTACAAATATATAAACATTCTTAAATCAAGATACATTAACTTGAGAAGAAAATTACTTATGGTATTCTCTTGTTTACTTAAAAAACTAAAAACATTCACAAAATTAAACGAGTTTATGCTTAAAAAAAGAAAAAAAAATGTAAGTGGGATAAAAAAAAATCTTGTTTTCCCGTTGAATTAAGTTTTTTTTTTTTGCCCCAGTGGCAGATATTTTTGTCCTGTTTTAAAGGGTTAGTTCACCCAAAAATGAAAATTCTGTCATTTATTACTCACCCTCATGTCGTTCCACACCCGTAAGACCTTTGTTAATCTTCGGAACACAAATTAAAATATTTTTGATGAAATCTGATGGGTCAGTGAGGTCTGCATTGACAGCAAGATAATTAACACTTTCAGTGCCCAGAAAGCTACTAAAGACGTATTTAAAACAGTTCATGCGAGTACAGTGGTTCAAACTTAATGTTATGAAGCGACGAGAATACTTTTTGTGCGGCAAAAAACAAAATAACGACTTTATTCAACAATATCTAGTGATGGGCGATTTCAAAACACTGTTTCATGAAGCTTCGAAGCTTTATGAATTTTTGTTTTGAATCAGTGGTTCGGAGCGCGAATCAAACTGCCAAAGTCACTTGATTTCAGTAAACAAGGCTTCGTTATGTCACAAGTGTTTCGAAATTTCAATGGTTCACCACCAGGGGGCGCTCCGAACCACTGATTCGAAACAAATGATTTGTAAAGCTTCGAAGCTTCATGAAGCAGTGTTTTAAAATCGCCCTTCACTACATATTGTTGAATAAAGTTATTTTGTTTTTTTTGGCGCACAAAAAATATTCTCGTCGCTTCATAACATTAAGGTTGAACCACTGTAGTCACATGAACTGTTTTAAATACGTCTTTAGTCGCTTTCTGGGCATATGAAGGTGTTAATTATCTTGCTGGCTATGCAGGCCTCACTGAGCCATCAGATTTCATCAAAAATATCTTAATTTGTGTTCTGAAGATGAATGAAGGTCTTACAGGTGTGGAATGACATGAGGGTGAGTAATAAATGACAGAATTTTCATTTTTGGGTGAACTAACCCTTTAAGCACAAACTCTTTTCTTTTTTTTCAGAAAACAGGACTATATCTTAATATCCTAAGTCATTTTGCTTCTCTAGTAAAAGTATTTTTAGATATTTTTACTAGAAAACAGGACAAAAATACCAAGGGATAAAACTTTTATGGTATTAACTTTTAAGATATTGCACTGTTTTAATGTTGGGAGCAATTCATCCAAACAAATTCCTCATAAGATCAATCTTACAAAGCCTATGAAGATCAACAAGTGTAGCCAGACTGTGAGTGACATACATCCTTTTAAAATGGCTCTTCATTTCTTACGTCTGCTCTGTCTGATTATACTCCACGCTTTGTAAATGTCAAATGTGCATCACTAATACAGCGTTGCCAGTGGGTGATAAACAAATGTCATCCTCTCCTCAGCAGATGGGTGATCTGGAGTTTATATCCCTGGTGCTCTTGAGCTTCATTTTTTATTACCTTCATTGACACTGACAGCATCGTTAGCATCAGTGTGGCTGCTTGAATTCCCAATAAAATCTTTTTCCTATGCATCAGTTCATCAACCTTCATTGTGAATTTAAAGAGATATATTTTCATTGCGAAAGGGCTAGATTCATGGGCTAAATAAGACAGCTGACATATTCATAAAATCATCCCGGACATAGACGGACATTTGCACACCTGTGTTCCCCAATTTACAAATTCAGTAAAACAGGTCAATGAGATTCAAAGGTGATAAAGCCACTGTGGATCTGCTATACTGCCAGTCATCTTGATTTAATTCATGGACATATTACCTCAACAGGATCCAAATTTTAAAATAAGACTCTCCATAAAAAACATTGCATTCATTATGATTCACTCAGCTTTTGGTAGAGTGGAGTATATAAGATAAGAGACCATCCATCCACTCCATTCACCAAAGCCTGACCTGATAGGACCTTCATCCTGCTGCTGAGATGATCTGTAACCTGTTTCTGTCCTGCTCGATCCTCCTGCTGTCCTGCAGTCATCTGCTAGCACATCCTGTTACAGACACAGCTGATATGACTTACAGTGGCCCTGGTGAGTGCATTCAGACGCAATATTTCAGATGGTCATATTTTTTTCTGTATATTTATGGATGTTAAGGAACCTATCTATATGTGTGTGTATTTGGCATCTTGAGCATATATAAGGCATATAAGATATATAAGATGCAGTGTTGCTTTTAAAAGTAATGCATTACAATATTGCGTTGCTCGCTAAAAAAGTAACTAATTGTGCTACTTAGTTACTATTTACGGAAAGTAATGCATTACGTTACTTTTGCGTTACTTTTTCTCTTTTGGGCTGTTTGTTTTGTTTGTTTATATAACAACAAAAAAGTTCTATTTTTGGCAAATGTAAAGGCCTTTTCACCCCAAAAGTTAAATGAATAAGCCTAATGTGAAATAAATGTAATGAATGTAAATGTAAATGTAAATTCACGCCTGCACAGCAGAGGGCGCAGCTCAAACTAACAAGCCTTTCAGCTGTGCTGCCATTCTGGATTAAAGAAGAATAGAGTACCTCAGAGATGACGTGTTTTTGTAGGCAAAACCAAGAAGCGAGTTTTTTAGGACTTCCGGTTCCATCGCCCTAAAGTCAATGGGTTTTTTGAATGGGTTTTTGCTAAATCGCCTGAAATAAGGTCTGTGGTTAACAAAGCCTCTAAATATTTTCACATTTTGATCTATGACATAAAACACATCAGTTATAACCCGCTTCTTATTTTTTAAACCTTTATTGTGTCTTAAAAACGGCGGTTGCTAACAAATTGCTAAAAGGGACTACTTCCTTTGGCGGGGACTTTAGACGTCATCATGACAAACAGGACATTTGGA
Source organism: Ctenopharyngodon idella (assembly GCF_019924925.1). Lineage (NCBI taxonomy): Eukaryota > Metazoa > Chordata > Actinopteri > Cypriniformes > Xenocyprididae > Ctenopharyngodon > Ctenopharyngodon idella. Next base: position 20,197,573 of record NC_067241.1, read on the forward strand.
CAGCATTTCTCATGAAAAAGTGGATAAGTATTCATACACAGCGCAGATCATAATCAGAGAGAATGTTTTTAAATAAAGTTTGAGGAAGCTTGGTGGTGGTGACGTTGATCCGCGACCATGGTGTGCTGTATTCCGTTTATAGCCTACTGTTAGCTTTTTATATCTGACGACTTTATTTAGGCTTCAAAATGTAGAAATGTTGTGTTAAGTTGTAAAGATTATCTTGATAGACAAAACGTGTAAGTGTCATAACCCTTTGTTAAACACAGAGCTTATTTTTTGCGATTTTCCAAAAGTCTTTGGGAAAAATGCATAGGCTTTCGATCGAGGGAACCCGTGCGCCGCTAACTTCCGGGTTGGCCTACAAAAACATGTCATCCCTGAGGTACTCTATAGGATGCAGGAGAAGATGTAAATAAGTAAAAGTATGCCTACATTTAGTCAATGTTGCCAAGTCGAATTGGGATACTTTAACACTGTTGCTGCGGGTTGTTTTTCATGTTCGCGGGTTGAAGCAACCCAAATAACATGATATTTTTGCCAAAAACCTGGCAACCCTGCATTTAGTGTTGAACTAGTCTGCACTCCCGTTTTCTCTCAACATGGGGACAGGAGAGCTGTCAGTCAATAAATGGGAAAACAAAGTAACTTGCGTTACTTATTTGAAAAAGTAACTCCGATATTTTGTTGTAAATTTAAAAGTAATGTGTTACTTTACTAGTTACTTGAAAAAAGTAATCCGATTACACAGTTGCGTTATCCTCAGTAATATGTCAAAATACATCAAAATAAGGCAGGGACTGGATGCATGGGATTTGACACAGTATATATATATATATATATATATATATATATATATATATATATAGATTGATAAGCCCTTTTAATTACCTATGCATGATTATATTATGATTAGTTCTATGCATTATGTTCTATTATGATTATAACTATGCATTTAGCATAGTTTTCATCTGCTGTATGCAACATTCTCAGAACAGTCTAATTTTTTTATTTGGAAGCAATGCACTGATATAAAGCACAACATCTCACATTTTTGTTGACAATTACATTAATTTTAGAGCACAGTGCAAAAATGGGTCTTTATATTAAGTGTATTTACTATACTGACATGTACATTAATCATTTGATACAATGCACTTATTGTGTACATACATGTTTTTACATTGTACTTATATTTAAATACCTGCATGCAATTACAACTGTAATTAATTTCTGTAAATTGATCTATAATTACACTGTTGACCCTTCACCTATCTCTTAACCACCAAACCTGTGCCTAACCTTACCCGTATCCCTCCTTAATAGCAGCAAAAGTGTTCTGCAATACAACATGAACACAATAAGTACATTATACCCAACAATTTTTTTGATGCAAGTGTATATACAGTAGTAGGTAAAGGCACCTATAAAGTGTGACCCATTAATTTTGTAATGCTGGTGCCAAATACAGTAGCAATACAGGCAAAATTGCTGTAGCTGATGAAATAGCGTCTGTCTGATTGCTGCTATAGATTCAGTGGAAGAAGCCGGAGTCGTCAGTCCAGATGATTTCTCTGTCTCTGATCTCAATGATCTCCTGCAGAGGGCAGCAGTCGTAGGATATTCCCCACTGCTCAGCAGAGAGAGTGAGACTCATTCATCTGACACAGACATTTAATCACAAAAGCTGCAATTGCACCATCTTTCAATGTTACAGAAGGTTCTTCTGCAGATGAAAAACAAATAGCTCTTTCTTTTTTTTTTTTTTTTGCTTTGAATCCTCATACTGTTTCTTTTCACAGGTACCAAAATGTCTGGACAGATTCCTAAAGAGGCTCTTAGAGAGGTAAGGGAAATAACAGTCTCTTAGCTTGTAAATAATGCTGTGTTCATGTGCATTATCTTGGTTATATTACATTTACATGCAAATATGTGACCGACATCTTTCTCCTAAGTTTCTGTTAGAAAAACCATATCGCCTCATCCCTCCCAGCAGTCTGTGGGGCAGCAGGAGACAGTTCAGGAAGAGAAGCGGCAGTGCAGACTGCTTCTGGAAATACTGTGTTTGAGCCATTCATGACATACTGATTCATGAGCGACAGGGCTTTTATAGCTTTTCCTACCAGTATGGACACATACAGTACATAAATTATACAGGATACAAATACAAACAAATGTGCAAAACAGTTGCTGATGTAAACCACTAACATGTAAAATATCTGGGAATTTTTTTCTATATATCTTCAGCTTTTAATGCTGGAATATTTGGATTCAGTGCCAATACTATCTTTATAGACCACCATAGCTGTATGTAATAAAACATATATCTCTAAATAAATGCAAAAATAAAACAATAAAAAGCATCCATTCTTTGTCCATAATGTTGTTCCCATTTCTCAAATTGAAATATAGAATTCACATTTTTATATTTTGTAGCTCCATTTTATTTTTCGTCTTACGATGAGTTCTTTATACAGAGAGCATGCAGATGAGATTTGGATTGACTGATTCAAGCATTTTTGAGACAGATGAATCAAACCTTTGGAGGTGGTTCCTCCAAACTTTAACCTTGGAGGCTGGACATCCACTTAGCTGGGGAGGACAAACGGTATCTAGATGCATCTACGGACTTACTGAACACACACAAAGAAAAAGTCAAGCAAAAGACTGAGCTATGATATGTGTTAAACACCACTAAAAATAAATAAATAAAAAATAAAAATAAAATTTTTATTTTTGGTCATGTCCAGGCAACTAAGTAAGGCAGGACCACCAATGGTACCTTTAAAAACCATGCTGTTTATGAGAACAGCAGATGAGTGGTTGCTTGATTACCTGCTGTGGACTCTTGAAGGGAAGGCTCTATGTATTGATACTCCTAGACGTGGAAGGTCTCTCTTCTCCATATCTTCAGTATTAGGCCAGAGAACCTCAGGAGAGCCCATCAGCTCTGTGTCCTGTCCTTCCTGCTCATTCACTGGAGTCATCGCTCTGAGGAGCTCTATCATCTAACAGCGCACACACAAGCAGTTAAAACAAGTACTCCAATATTCCATAAACAAAAACCCATGAATGAGCAATTTCACATTTTTGTGACTAAATGACACTACTTGAGAAATCAGTACAGAAGTTCCTTCACCTCTCTGACAGAGTCAGTGTGAACAGGTGCACCGTCACTCCAGACGCACAGCAGCAACAGACTGAGAGACAAGCAGAACGTCCTCTTCATTATATCTGGAAAACAGTACAGGCTCACAATAATGCACAAATAAATTAAGGTCTCAAAACCTTATCATCATGATAAAACAAAAGAAGGTCAATGATTTAGCCTTAAAGGGATAGTTCACCCAAAAATGAAAATTCTGTCATCATTTACTCACCCTCATGTTGTTCCAAACCTACATTTCTGCTGAACACAAAGGAAGATATGCCCCACAACTGTTTGCTTACAAAATATCTTTCTTTGTGTTCAGCAGAACAAAGAAATGTATACAGGTTTGGAATGACATGAGGGTGAGTAAATGATGACAGAATTTTCATTTTTGGGTGAACTATCCCTTTAAGGCAATAAACAAACAAATAATTATATTATTAAATGGTATTATAAAAATATATTATATATAAATAGTAATATATTACATATTGCTTATTATAAATAATAATAATAATATTAAATATAAATACAAATTACACATTAATAGTTGTAATAATATAGAATTAATATAGAATTATTTGATATACAATCAAACCAAAAATTATTCAGACATTTTTGATATATTTTTACCAGTGGGTTCAGGACACTATAGTTCATTTATGTAAGTGAGGATAGCAAAATAAAGTAAACTGTGACATATTATACCCAAAAATTCTTCATACAGTGGACTACCAGTAAAACTGATAAAAATTTGGGATCAAAAATTATTCAGACACTTTGACCTGACCATGTTTTGCTTAAGTGTTACCTGACATAATTAAGATTAATATTTTCTGACACAGTTTAACTCTGAGATCTTGTCATATTTTATTACCATTTTTTAAACTATAGTGAATAAACTGTAATGATGAATGAAATGTTCAAGGTGTCTGAATACATTTTGGTTTGACTGTACATTATTAATAATGCAATACACATTGCTTATTATAAATAATAATAAGAATTATTATTATTATTATTATATGATATTAAATATAAAAAACAACAACTTTGAAATAATAAGTACTTTATAGAACTATGGTACAATCTTATTAGCTACACAAACTTTCAATATCTACTTAATATCTACAAAAAAGGTTAAATGAGGTTCTATATGGAACCCTAGGGTTCTTGACTAAATTTTAAAGAACACTTTATGCCAAACAGGTTATAAATAAAGAGAAATGTCTTAAATAATCACATCATGCTTCATGTTTAAGGGGTTATTTAATTTTTTTAGTGATAAAGTATGTTTATAAATTTTAATTAAATAAAATATTAATTAAAATAAAATTACTTAATACAAACTAAATCCATAAAATGATTTCATGATAGAAACCCCTAAAATGTTCTATAATATATATATATATATATATTTTTTTTTTTTAAAAGTTTAAAATCTTTTCCTCATATTTTGATGATTCAATTAAACTTGTATAGGGTCATTAAAATTTCTCTCATAATTGGAGAGTGGCACTCAATGCATGTACATGTAGAGCAGTATTTTTCTACTAAGCAAATTCTAATGATAATGATTAGCACAAACAAGCAAATCAGAACAGAAATAAATGTAAATGATATATAACAGTCAAAAAACACGAAGACTTTGTTCCTTACCTCAGCAGCCTTCAGTGATTCCCAGATTGTTGTTGTTGAGCAGAAAACAGCGCTACACTGAGGTTAAGGTATTGTCTTCACACTTTATATCCTCACCAATAACCACGTGTTTGGAGTGCAAAGGCAGTTACCTGGCCCATAAACCCTGCCAGTAACTGGCTCAATCACTGTCCCCGTTTCTGTCGTCGATATTAAAAGCAAAAAATGCCCCTTCAGCACAAACACAAATGCACACACAGCAGTCATTTCCTGTTATCATAAGCTATTATTCCCATCAAGCGACCACAATTCCTGATCACACAAAATAACTAACCATTAACTAACCATTAGTTTAATCACTGACTGTGAATATATGTCAAAGGACATCCAATAATTCTAAAATTTACTGTATGACCTTTCACTAATTAATGATTCAATTAACATGGATGTCATCATTTGAACCTAAAACTGTCATAGGATCTTTGTTTAATGACAGGATGCAGTGTGTTGCGGTGACCAACAGATGGCCCAACTGAGCCAACATATCTATTCAACCTGAAACTAGTACAGTTCAGGTTTTCTGTTTTTTTTTTTTTAAAACCCCACTAAAATAACTTTGAAACTTCAGGCAAAAACAAGCTTTTCTTAAGTTTTTTCCCCTTTTATTATTTTACAGCAGAGAGAATATAAAGCATTCAGAAAACATCTTTCATATTTTAAGGGCAATTCAAAACATTTTGCATGGCTTCAGCAGCTGAATTCTCTTTTTTAACATATCCATCGATTCAGTGACTCTTTAACATGCACAATTACAAAAATAAATTGCTCAAACCAGAGGGAAGGGAGAAAAACAAAGACATTTAAGAAAGAAGAAGAAGAAGAAGAAAAAAAATCAGGGGTCATTAGGAAGGGAGAGGGCTACATAATCGGGAAAGACAGAGAAAGACAGCTAGAGAGGAGAGGAAAAGTAGATCTAACACTAGTTTAACATGCAAAGTGTAGAGAGCCCCAAGTGTAGCTTGTAATAAAGGCAGGGCCGTTATTTTCTGGGTTTGAAAGGGATGAAAACGTGCAGCTCCATGAAGGGTGTCGTATAAGCACTGTCCTTAAACTACTGCATTCTAATCTCACAATACTGGCATTTGCATAAGAGTTAGTCAGCTACGTGTGTCCAACAGATCGCTGTCCCCATTAGGTCTACAGGTCTTCACTTCAGGAATTGCTTATTGCTCTGTGTCCATGAGTGCTGGGATGTTTGTTTCCCTTCTCTAAAGTATGGATGCGCAGGAAAGGCAGTCTCTGTTCTAAGTTGGTGACGCGACAAACAAAAGTAATGAGGTATCTTCTGTGGGCTGAGCTGTGATACCATTAAAGCTGAAGGAGAGTTGTCAAAATGAACCCGTATGCGACCAGATGAGGTTTTAGTTTGGCGTTTTGAAACTACAGCTATGCTTTTAAATGTCTAGTTATGGCTATAATAACGTGATGATGATGATGATGGTGATGAATCGATCTGAGCAGCACTTTTTCAATATTGTGATACAGTATATCCACGGCAGTGTGTTTATACAGTGACTATAGGATCCGGACAGAGAAGCTGCATTGAACAACTGAAACATCCATGCGTATTTACACAAGCATCAGACGCATTCGTGTAGACCTGCTCCATTCGAACGGGCTTGATCACTCTTATACAACACCAGTCTTTTGACAAATCATTTTTTAGGGACCTAAGGTACGCCAACTCAGCTCACGTAGTTGATTTAAAAAAAGGTGAACAGCATGACGTTCAGAATCACAGTAATTTGATCAGGACAGTCTGGCTCGTTTCCCAATAAGCAGCAACTAATTCTCAAGTGACCTGCTCTACTTCCCCTTTTCTCCAGTTTGGCACCTGAGTTAAGATACAAAAGTGAACCCGTCAGATTCACAGCCGAGGTTTCAACTGCACTAGTGCCATGGACACTTTAACGTGGATATGGACACAGTTCTGTGGCGCGTGTTTTTGTATGAGGTACACACGTTTGTTTTTTTTTTTGTTTTGTTTTTTTTGTTTTTTTACCTGTTTCTGTAGTGGAGTCGTTTTAAGAAATGTGAATGGAAAGTGGAGTGAAACTGAATTCGATGCCATTTAAAACTCAACAATAAGCCAAATTCTATTTGATAGAAAAGAAAAAAGATTCATGCTGCCCCTGTAAATATGAGTACTGACAATTTGCCAGCTGTTTTGACTTTTTTTGTACTGTAAAGTTACGTTTCGAAGCCCTCAGTCTGTTTGAAATTCTGCAACCCCTGAAACCAGCTGCTTTACAGAACAGTATTTCTTCAACAAGTCTACCTGACTACCAAATCTACAAAAATAAGCATGCTTTGGGTGCTGTTTCAGCAACCCGGTTATCTATGTTACCCATGCAAGCATAATAAGACTCGAGTTGCCACCGCAGTGCATCAGCTGACAACCTAAACTGCTACCGGAATGATGAATGCAAGGCAAGAACCACCCGGACTGACTGAAATCTGCAGTCCTCGCGGGTTCATCTGGCAGTTCCAATAGAGGACGTGAGTTATGATGAAGCCATAAATTCCTGGTGCGTTAAAATGAAATACGTGGAGAAAGCACAGACAAAGAAAGAAGATACATAACGGAAAAAAGAAAAACAAACAGACTATTACTCACTTCTCGCTAATGCCAGTCCCTTGCAAACCTCACATGCAGACTGACACGGCTCGCTGGATTGAGAATATGATCAGGCACTTCCAACATAAGCACTCTGAAGAAAAACATTTACATATCATTCTCTTGAACAGAGACGCGAATACAAAATATGGCAAAAAAAAAAAAAAAGAAGCATTTTGACATGAGGGGAAACTGAAATATACACATTTTTAGTGCATTAGAAATCGTTTTCAGGAGTGTTTTCACATACTTTCGTCTTTTCAAAAGCCATGGCGACACCTGCTGTTGAAAGTAACATCACTGCAACACTGGTGAAATTGGTTGATCTTTGGAGGTCGATCAGGCCCTTGACGCCAACGTTTTAGCACCAAAAGAATCCTGTTTACATGCATAACAGAGAACCGAATCTTTCAGTCAGTGTAGCAGTGTGGATTTCAATTATTTAAGCTTCTACAGTATGTCAGCTCACAGGGATTCTTGCACATCTTGTCGAACTAGACTGCCAGAATGTTACACAATGTTAGAAAGGTCCACTACTTCTGTATTCATAACAGAAAAGCATATTTTACATCGTTTCACTGACATAATACAAAAGTATCTGAAACACAAAACAAATATACAAATAAACCAAATGGGATATGTGATACACTTAAAGATCCTTCCTGAAATACACCATCATCCTAGACCGACTGTGTTCATGGGTTATGCATATCGAATGCAATGAATCTGATCACATACTACCATGTGATTATCTGTTCAGCAAATGATTAACTTACTTTCTTTAAGCAGTAGCATTCACATTACTTGGCACCATTGGCAAAAAGATTCTTGGTAGCCCCGAAAAAACAAACAAACAAACGGATGTAAACATAACCTAATGATCATTTTGCCTTTTCTCCTACCTCATAAATACAGTATTTTTCATAATTGCAGGAAAGTCATGCTTCAGCAAAATGTTCTTCTCAAGAACATTCAAAGTAAAATAAAATACTCTTATAGTGAAATAGTTTTACAGAGCATAGCCACTAATGCTTTTAAACTCTTTTTTTGTATCTTTGTTCGTTTTTGTCATGCACATACAGTAGCTTGACTTTATCCCAGGTATTTACACTATGTACAAACGATACAACCATACTTCTTAGGCATTCAAACAAAACTATACAAATATTCAGATTTTGACGCTAATCTGTTTTGATCCCTTTCAATGAGTAAAATAATATATTTCTAAAATACAATCCTGCTTAGATAAATGTTTTACTTTGCGTACCGGCAACCTTCTTTATATACAGGAACCGCTCAATTGTCAAAAATATGGATTTGTCTAACCCCGGGTGTGGAGACCCTTCAAAGTGTGTCAAAGATATCAAGGCAATGTATGTAAATTTCTCTTTAACAGCTTTAGAAAACATCTGAAGTTGATTTTCAACCAAACAAAAGCATCACCAATGAGTATTTAACATTGGATTAACAAAAGAAAACGTATTACAAACTTGCCAATAGTAAATGATGGGCAGAGGTGATGACATGTGGTGCCTCCAGTACATGAATGGAGTTGAAAACAATACAAACGAAAAGACTGTGGCCTAGTTTCAAGCACGCGTAAGACAAGATCTGCCCGGAGCGATCCGATGCTCTGTGATGTCTCGCTGATGTGTGTCGGCTGAATATCATCAAATTGAGTAAAATTGTATGTATACCTATGCATTCCACACTTTTTGTTAGCAAAATAAAATCAGCATTTGACACGTCAATCCAAGCCTGCTCATTTCCCTCTTACATTCATTAGCAACCCAGTCTCCTTGTAGCTAAGAGAAGACGGGTGACTGTAAGGGACAGACTGGATGAAGTTTCTGATGAATTCATCTGGCTGTACAAAAACTAATTCATGAATTATACATCATTTTTGGTAACAATTTTACCCACTAAACACATCTTGTCATCTTTTTTGAAAACTACGAAATACACTCGGAACAGGTCCGGCCATGTTTCTGTGTCGACGCCATATTTTGTCACCATCTTTCTCTCTTCATTTATCTTTACGAGCCACTGAAGAGCATGACTTCCAATCTTCCATCCACTCTCTTTTTTTTCCCTTTTCAAATGAAACATTTTAATGCTCATCCAAAATGACAAATCAATCCATTAAAAAGTGCAAAAAATGCCATGAAGCAAATGTTGTTCCTCCTAAAACAACGTCCTTTGAGTTTGTTTTGATCCACAGCAGTTGCCTCTTTCCTTCATAAAAGAAACATAGAAGGAATAAAGAGATATGAAAAAAAAAGCAGTTGTTTAGTAGCCGAAGTATCAGTCATACAGTAGTAGTAAGAGTTGCAGTGTTCTTGCTATTTTTTTCCTCTTGTAAAATGTCTCTGGTTGAAACAGAAAAACTGAAAGGAAGAGTCTGGAGAGTAATGTCACATTGTGAGGGGGCTCTTCTGGACGCTCTCATGTTCCCTGGCCTTTCTCAATTCTCTCACTCTGAAAAACAACAGACAGACATTAAGGGACACAGGTTCAAAATCTCACATCTCAAGTTATGAGAGCAAAGAATATCAAATCAAGCTGTGTTTAAAGGATTAGTTGACTTCAGAATTCAAATTTCCTGATAATTTACTCACCCCCATGTCATCCAAGATGTTTATGTCTTTCCTTCTTCAGTCAAAAAGAAATTAAGGTTTTTGAGGAAAACATTCCAGGATTTTTCTCCATATAGTGGACTTTAACAGGGTTCAACAGGTTGAAGGTCCAAATGTCAGTTTCAGTGCAGCTTCAAAGAGCTCTACACGATCCCAGACGAGGAATAAGGGTCTTATCTAGTGAAACGATCTGTCATTTTCTAAAAAAAAAATAAAAAATGAATGCTTCTTAACCACAAATGCTCGTCTTGCACTGCTCTGTGAAGCTCCACGCATTACGTAATCATGTTGGAAAGGTCACATGTGACATAGGTGAAAGGACTGTTCCAGTGTTTACAAAGCGAATGTGCAAAGACAAAATCAAATGGCCTTTACAAATAAAATGGTAAATAACGACGTCGGACGATTTTGAAGTTGGAGGAGTTTTTCGCCCTACCACGGTACTTCTGTTGCCCTACCACAGTACTTCCGTCTACATCACGCTTGACCTTTCCAACGTGATTATGTAATGCGAGGAGCATCACAGAGCTAGTGCAAGACGAGCATTTGTGGTTAAGAAGTATATAATTTTTTATTTTTTTTTAGAAAATGACCGATCGTTTCGCTAGATAAGACCCTTATTCCTCATCTGGGATTGTGTAGAGCTCTTTGAAGCTGCATTTAAACTGCAATTTGGACCTTCAACCCATTGAACCCCAGTGAAGTCCACTATATGAGAAAAATCCTGGAATGTTTTCCTCAAAAACCGTCATTTCTTTTCGACTGAAGAAGGAAAGACATAAACATCTTGGATGACATGGTGGTGAGTAAATTATCAGGAAGTTTTAATTCTGAAGTCAACTAATCCTTTAAAGGGGCAGTTTCTTCACAAAAGGAGGTATTTATCAGAATGTCCAAGCTGCTTGTTTCTATACAATGAAAACGAATGGCTCATCATACATTGTATGGAAATAACACAGACGGACATTCTTCTAAACAACTCCTTTTGTGTTCCACCAAGAGTAAATGAAAATTTTGGGGAAAACTATTCCTTTAAACAGAAAAAAGTACTTTAAAAAAAACCTTTAATATCTATAAATATCAATCCATCACAGTGTAAAATATATTTTTGAATACTGATTGTTAAGAGATTGCATGGTTTATGCGGAACAGTTTAAAGCTGCATCTACATAAGACAATACAGTTTAAAAGTTTGGGGTCTGTAAGAATTTTTTTTTTTTTTTCATGTTTTTGAAAAGTCTCTTATGCTCACCAAGGCTGCATTTATTGGATCAAAATACAGCAAATGTATGAATATTGTGAACTATAAAATGTAATTTATTCCTGTGATGGAAAAGCTGAATTTTCAGCATCATTACTCCAGTCTTCAGTGTCACATGATCCTTCAGAAATCATTCTAATATGCTGATTTGGTGCTCAAGTATCATTTTTTATTATTATCAATGTTGAAAATAGATATGCTGCTACATATCTTTATGGAAACTGTGATACTTTTTTTAGGATTCTTCTATAAATAGAAAGTTCAAAAGAACAGCATTTATTTGAAATATATATATGTTTTGTAACATCATAATTGTCTTTACTCTCAAGAATCATGACTAAATAAAAGTATTAATTTCTTTTATATAAAAAAAATCATACTGACCCCCAAACTTTTGAACAGTAGTGTTTATAAATTAACAATTTTTATAATAATTTCTGTATCATTTGTATGAAAGAACACTTTGGCTCTGTGCAAAAGTTCTCTGAGATCTTCACTGATGATTTGCCCCATTTTCTTCATTGCCTCACCTTGTAAGTTTCTGCGCTAAGTAGATATATAGGACAAAAAGCTTAAAATAGTCTGAATTTCATTTAATACAAAACCAGTCTGAAACCTTCTCATCTTGTAGTCTTTGACAAGACTGATTATTCTGTCTACTTCCTTTTGAAATACATCAAACATCTAATAAAATACGACCAACTCTGTTTTTGTATTATGCTTAGATTTTTTTTGTACAAAAATATGTTATCTACAACCGAACAATTAAAGAGAGATAGACAGTTCCCACTGCAGCATGTGCAAAAAAACAGGCTTTAATTGAACTAGTCAGAACCAAAACACACAAGCCAGAGAGGCAGCCAATTTTCTCTGGGTCACATATTTCCCAGCATGCCTCATGGTCAAAGAGCAAGACTCATCATCATCATCATCTTCATGCAACGTCGTTTACACCAAACAACCTTCAGTTCTTCCGTCTATCTTATCTTTTCCTCTTTGCAAACACAGGAAGTAAAGGAAACTTAAATAATCTAGACAGGAGAAAAAGGTGCTTGTTTAATGCAGCATCTCTGTGGTTAGTGTATAGCAAGACACAAGTGATATCCTGAGGCCCTTGATCTCGGTCATCTGTGCGTCCAGTTGGTAGCTGTCATGCAAGCAGGCATCAAGCAACGGTGATGAGGAGGGCAAGAAGGAGCAAGAGAGGATGGGGCGGGGGTCTTTGTGTTTGTGTGTGACGAGCGAGAGGGAGAGAGATACAGTAGAAAAAAGGGAGACATACTGAATCGCTGAGGCTGCACTCACCCGCTTGAATAGTCTATGGTCCATCAAGGGGCTTTGCATTAACAGCAAAACAACACCAGACAGCTATTAGCACACAGCAGATATGATGATGGGGGGAGGGAGGAGGAGAGCCAAGGGAGGGAAGAGCACCCCTCACTAAACCACTTATGATTAATGAATCACACTTTCAAAGATTTCTGTTAGTTCTGTTAGTATCTGTAACAAGTGTGTATGGAAACAAACATGAAGCTTTCCAAGTGTCACATTAGTATTTGTTAGGGATGCACCGATACCATTTTTTAAGCACCGAGTACGAGTACCGCTACTTTTTTTCTAGTACTCGCCGATACCAATGCCTATACATTTAATTTCTCTCTCTCTCTCTCTTTTTTTTTTTTTGGTGATGTTGCAGTTTTCCAAGCACTAATGAATGTAGGACAGCTTCTTTATTATTACTCTAATGAAAAAAGTAATAATTTTTATGTGCTTGTCACAAACTTAAAGAACAGAAATTTCACAGTGTCCAATAACCTTCAAAGGGCATAATTACCAATATATATATAATTGTTGTTACATAAAAAGAAATTTACAAACAAATTACAAACAATACAATAAATACTATAGAGATACAAATTAAATAAACTTGTTTTTCAGATACAGTAGGTTTATTTACCATGTATACATTTATTTAACATATTTTGTTGTTTTATTGACATTTATGACAAATATAGGCTACGGTCCCTTTAAGACCTGAATCCATGGATACTGACACATATCCTGTTTTCACCCAAACGTTTACGTCCACTTAAGCCATAACCTACTGTATTTACGTGAGATACTCCACACGATGGACATTTTGACAACTATGTGTGCATTTGATCATTCAGGCACCAGGAGAACTGATCGCGTGCTGTCTGAGAGAACTGGGATCGTGCGCGCACGTGCGTGAGAGAGAGCGCTTCTGGTCTGTGTCATTCAGTGTGATTCCGCCTATCCCGCCTTCACTAATCGATAACAAATTGTGATTGAAAGCATGCAGTTCGCAATGTGTGTGTTGTCATCATTCATTTTGAAGTATTTCCACACCTCTGAGGCTGACATTGTTTCTGCTGCTGCCGCTGGTGTCTCTGCATGAAAAATTCTGTCAGTTCCGTCACGTGAGATATCTGTGTTTGGTATCGGGGGTATTTTTATGAGTACGAGTACAAGTACATGAGCTTGGTATCGGGCCCGATACTGGTATCGGTATCAGTGCATCCCTAGTATTTGTATCAGGAGTGTTTCAGGTAGTGGATGAATGGAGGTGGTGGGGGAATACCTGTGGCGGCAACGGCGGAGGAACTTCATGATCTTGCGGGCGGCCTGATCTTGCCTCTTAGTGAGAAGACTGCTTCTAAAACACAAACGTCGCTCTTAATTTTGCACATTACATCTTGTCCATGAATAAAATATCTTGCAGGGCAAAGCTCAGAACAATATGCCACTTGGAACAGATTCATAAGAGCTTTTGGCTGACTACATAACATCAGTTGGAATCAGATTTGGACAGACTTTATGAAGGGGCAGTGCATGGAGTGGGGAGTTATGGGTGCTACCTGAGTTTGTGCTGGACCAGTGCCGCGGTGGCTGCTCTGTGGTGGGGCCTCAGCCGGCCAAACTCCCTGTAGCTGCGGTAGCACTGCTGGATCAGCATGGCCGCCCGCCGGCTCTGCTGGAACTTCTTCTGCTCGTGGTAGCTGCGGAACTTACTCTGGATAAGGATGGCGGCCTGCGTCATCTTCTTATAAAGTGCATACTGATACATAAAGACACATTTTCAAGACATTAATGACACAAAAGTAATTGCACCTTATTTGATTCACATTGGCCATACACGCACTGCAAAGTTTAGGAAGCGACAACCGTATTTAAAGGGATAGTTCACCCAAAGGTGAAAATTCTGTCATCGTTTAATCACCTTCATGTTGTTCCAAACCTGTATGCATTTCTCTTTTTGCTGCTGGACACAAAAGAAGATTGATATATAGATATTTTGAAGAATGTAGATAACCAAACAGTTTTGGTTCCCATTGTATTGTCATTGTTAATTACCATCATTGTTTAAAATATCTTCTTTTGTGCTAAGCAGAAGAAAGAAAGGTATACAGGTTTGGAACTACACGAGGGTGAGTAAATGATGACAGAATTTTAATTTTTGGGTGAACTATCCCTTTAAGTGTAAACCTCTAAATTAGCACACCATATATGTTTATGATTTCCAACAAAATGGCAATGATTGACAAAGTGATAATCATAGTAATGTTTTTGGTGTTTGCAGTTGTAAATAAGTAATATTAATGACCAAAAACAATATGTCCATCAATATTGCGTGTCTTTGGGCTTGTTTTTTTCCCACAGAGTTGCTTATAAATATGGGCAGTAGCAAGTTGCATTTTTTAAAATCTTATTTCTAGAATACAGTTGTGTGTTTTGGCTTATTTAAATGAGGCATGTTGCCATATTTTGGCTTTCTTTTACCTTTTATTCCAGACCTAATTACTGAATATCTAGAACACGAGTTTCCAAACTTTTAAAAGCCAAGAACCACCAAAAATATAAAGGCAGCTATATATTTTCATGTATGAAGAGCCATTTATACTGTGTGAGATAAAAAGCGTGATACAAAAGACATGTTTCCAAAATTAAATTGGCTTTTATATTGTTACTCTGCTCAAGCCAGTGCAAATGACTAAAATATGATCTAGAAAATATTGACTTTGTATTGAGTTCTACCCACTGTTATGTAACGTTAGATGCATAAACTGAAGAAAACATTTTTAATTCAATTCAAATGTATTTTTATAGTGCCTTTCACAATGAATATTGTTCTAGAGTAGATTTACAGTACACTGGGACATCTCTAAAATCCATTTTTTAAAATGTAATATTTTTTTCCAGTTAAACTTTCTGTGGACTCCCTAAATCCTGCTTACAGCCCACTGGGGGTCTCTAGACTCAAATAAAAAAACCTGGTCTAGCGAGATCTGTCTCTTTGGTCCGCACGGTGTATGGGGCGTCCCTTGCAACTAAAGTGCAGAGAGACGGACTTGTGTCAAAATGTGTGAATGACACAGTGTATAAGTGGCCACTGTATTAAATCAGTTTCTCCAGTCAAAAAAAATCTGCTTTAAATAATGCATGAACAATGAAAAAAAGTTACCTTCAAGGCTATCCATGTTAGCTTGTAAAGGAAAAAAAATAGATTTGTCATGAATGGGAAAGCGTGTGACCTTGCGGTTGATGTTGCTCTGAAAGCTTATAATTGACTCAAGTGTGTTTGCTGGAGCTTGATCTATTAACCAGATATCCAACAAAGGTTGGCAAAGTCAATGTCACGGCATCTTAAAGGATTACCTGCTTGTACTTCCTGTAACAGCGCTGAATGACAGCGGTGGCTACTTCCTGTTGCTCGCGCAGTGGGCGTCCCTGCAGGGATAGAAGAAAAAGGGTTGGTCTGAGGAGTGGGCAACACTTTGGAGACAGCCACTAGGCTGTTCACTTAAAGGAGAATGAAAGTCATAGAGAAAAGACACCCTTCTTGCTTAGGTGCAGCTGGTGCTGAGAGACCAGATGCCTCCGAGCACAAGCCGCCAGTTTGGCCAGCTGGTGAATCTTTGTGGAAACTCATTACAGGCAGCCACAGGAGGCAGCAATCGCTCCTTATAAGCCAGGCCATGCGCTGGTTAAGCCACCTTACCCATGCTGAAGCTGTGGGGACTGACTACTCTGTGTCTGTGTGTTCATGAAATAGAAAGGAAGGACAAAGCAGGAAGAAGACAGAGGGTGTCCCATGTTCGTTCCTACCAATACCTGCGCACAGACGTTTACATCCTGTCTCTATTCACACATCAACACAAGCGCGTGGCACCCGAGCCACTGGCCTGTACCTTGTACTTGCGGAAAGCGGTCTGCACCAGCCGTGCGGCTTCGTAGAGCTCCCTCTGCTCGGGGTCCGACAGTGTGAGCTGGGCGAGCTCTCTCTCCACTTTGCTGTTGGAGGCTCTGAGAAACTCACTCCACTCGGCTGGAGCAGGCAAGGTCGGCTTCTCAAACGGGCCCTCACGCATGGGCGAGTTACCCGGGCTCAGGCTAGGGTTGGAGGGAGGGGTCAGGGGTTCACTGTATATGGGACTGCTCACAGAAACAAAACAAGCACATACATATATGAAGTTAGCAAGGTTACATTTGGTTTTTCCTTTAAATTATTTTTCCAGGGTGGGAAATTAACACCCGCCACCAGCCAAACGCAGGTATTTTTACAAATGAAGTAAGAACATCTCAGCTCCATCATGCTCTTCACTTAAAACGTATATTAAGAGTGTGAACGCAATACAGGTTCACTTTACTTTGACATTTGCACAATAATATTTTTGTCTGCTATATGTTTAAATCAATACATAAACACACCTGTAAATTTGTAGACATTCAATATTATAGATAAGAGAAGAATATGCTATATGTTGCAAAAAAATAAAATAAAAAATACACTACCATTCAAATGTTTTTTGTTGTTTTTGAAAGATGCTCACCAAGGCTGCATATATTTGATCAAAATTACAGTAAAAATAGCAATATTGTGAAATTATTTTACAATTTAAAATATCTTTTTTTTTAATATACATATATTTTAATATATTTTTAAATGTAATTTATTCCTGTGTGTGGCGTCATCAATCTACGAGTTTAGCGCCCCCTAGCCACGAAAAAAAACCCAAACATACTGTGCCTTTAAGTTGACATAGTTACAGCTTACTACATGTACTTACTATAGTAATACCAGTAAATTACGCATAATTACAAGTAACTAACCCTAAACCAAACCCTAACCCTAACTGTAACTCTATAGTAAGTACATGTAGTTAATTAGTATTACTCAGCACTTATTTGAGTAGGTACAATGTAACTACGTCACCCAAAAATAAAGTGTAACCAAATGTTTTGTAAACCAGTGGCTGGTAAAATTCTGTATCCACCAGCCACTATGGTTGGGCAAAAATGTTAACTTCCCATCCTGGTCGCTGCATTTCAGTACATATGTATATCAAAATATGGATTTTTTCTTTTTTTAAAAAGACATTAGCTAACCTCAAGTGGATGATGCTGGGCAGGTGTTCCACGTCTCCCAGGTAACTGGCCAGCCAGCTCATGGTGTTGGTGAGGCCACTGTTGTCCAGAGGAACAGACTCCATGGCTGGAAAATGTTCCCGCTTGATACGCTCCGGAGTGGCCTCAATGATGTGCTCTGCCAGGCTCATCATATTCGCCTGTAAATGCGCAGACACGAGCAAAAACAAACACATGCATTCAAAGTTACACAAGCACTGACTTTCTAGTGTGACAAAAAGCACACACACTTGCTAACCCAGCCGATCAATCGAGCAGCGGGGTGTTTACTTTGGAGGAACACGCTGTAACAGCCCCTCTATCCCCATAGAGTGACAGAGATGAATGGGGCTGGACTAACTCCTGGCGATGGGAGCAAATCAATGGCAGAAGTGTATTATGTGGTGACGAAGGTCGGTGCAGAGAGCGGGGCTGTGACCGCGGCTCTCTAGCGCTGATTTCACATGTCAGCAGGACGGATGGTGCTCTATATATCCCTTGGCCTCTCAATGCTTGTGGCAGTGTTTGTTTGCTGAGCCTATTTACTGACAAATGCATCAATACAGGTGTGAATGAGGCTGGCTGACTTTGAGCGAGTGCCATTTAGGGCACTGTGTGAGTTTGTGTATGTGCACTTCTCTCACCTGTAGGTCCTCCATGTGAGAGAGGCAGTCCTGGTTCTCTAGATCCTCCTTGTAAGAAAGCATCTCTGTGTCTACAATCTCCCTCTCCACCATTCCCAGCATGCTGAGGGGCTCGCCACGCTGTCGCAACCGGCTGGCCAACTTCTCCTTCCCTGCGCCGCTGATGCCTCCCTTCCTGAGCACCTCTCTAGTGCCCCATTTATGCCCTCCACGGAAAGAGGCCATCTTGGCTTGTGGGATGCCCCCTGTCCCTAAACCCTCTTCAGAGATGCTCTTATTCGGGCTGGATGGGGTGGAGGGGAGGGTCTTAGGGCTGGTTGACAGTTTATGTGTCTGCTGCTCCATGTTCAAGGGAACCGACATGGGCTTATCCAGCTGTGCTTGCACAAGCTCTGGGTTGGGCTTGTGTTTCTTGGCGAGGGGGATTTCCCGCTGGCACTCGTTGCTGTAGTAGCTGGAGGGCTCTGATCTCGGCCTTCTCAAATCTAGGCACAAAAGAGAGAGTGAGCTGCACTTAGAGAAGAGGACGGAGATGATATTTCCATTACATTTCATGCTCTGTCTCTGAGGTGCTATTAGTTGTAATCTAAAAAATAAGATGGAATTAGATTGCACTGCTCATTGAAGCGAATGCAATAAGGTATTACAATAGGCAAGCAAATCTGCTGTAATCTTTTTAGTAAAGCAACATTAGTTCATCTGTTTTCAAAACAGTGCAGCTTTTCCAGTAATGAGCTACAAGTAGCGGTTTTTCAACTAGTGAGCTCTCCTGAAACACCCCCAAACAGTTTCATATTTAGTGTTGGAAATTCATTTTAGTGAATTACTTCATACTGTACTGCTGACATACTGTATATACAGAAAGTCATCATACCGCTTTGAAATAGTTACTTTATTTGTCATACAGCCTGAAATTAAAACCAATTCCAAAAAAGCTTTATTTATAAATTTTGCCTTAAAACATCAAAGTAATGAAAGAAAAAACAACAGTTCTGAAAATTAATCCAAAACTAGAATAAAAGGGTTGCTAAAGTCATCAGTCCCCTTTGTAGAGCCATCTTTTGCTTTAATTACAGCCATTAATCTTATTGGGTATGTCTGTACTAGCTTTGCACACCTAGATTGGGGAATATTTGCCCATTCTTCCTTGCAGAATTGCTCAAGTTCAGTCAAATTCCGTGGTGAGCGGCAATGGACTGCTCTCTTCAAGTCCATCCACAGATTTTCTATGGGATTTAAGTCAGGGCTCTGACTTGGCCACTCAAGGACATTCACCTTCCTATCCTTAAGCCATTGCGTTGTTCTTTTGGCAGTATGTTTAGGATCATTGTTGTGTTGGAAGGTTAATGACCTGCCCATCTTCTGTCTAGCAAGACAGCTGAAGATGGCTCAAGAATTTGGATGCACTTGGCAGCATCCATTTTCCCTTCAATCCTGACCAATCGCCCAGTCCCCGCTGAAGAGAAACACCCCCATAGCATAATGCTGCCACCAACATGCTTCACAGTAGGTATGGTGTGTTTTGGATGGTGTGCTGTATTTGCTTTTTGCCAACCAAACATAGCGCTGAAAGAAAGAAGCCTTTTCTGAAAAAGTGCAACTACACTATGCAAAAACACACCTGGAAAACTCTGATGCCATCTGGCATAAGGTGCTATGGTCTGATGAGACCAAAACTGACCTTTTTGGACGGAAGTCCAAGCTCTATGTCTGACAAAGTTTAAGTACAACAACTAATTTCAACATTGATAATAATAAGAAATGTTTCTTCAGCACCAAATCATCATATTAGAATGATTTCTGATGGATCAAGAGATGCTGAAGACTGGCGTAATAATGTTGAAAATTCAGCTCTGCATCACAGGAATAAATTATGTTTTAAAACATATTAAGCATAAACATAAGAAAATGCCCCTTAAATAGCTTTAAAGCAATTAGCAACTTTTCGTTAGTATCTTGCAGTTTAACTAACTACTTTAGAGGTTCTCACCAGGGTTCTGGTTGGTGCAAGGTGTTGTAGTAGAGGTGGTAGTACCAGTGTTCTGCCCACTGGGGGTCACCATACTGTCGCTGCCCCAGCTGACCATCCAGCTGTTGGAGGTGGGGATGTCAGGGTTGGGGGAGAAAGACATGCTGGAAGTGGGGGGTAAGGAGGATGGGGTCTGCTGCTGCTGTTCCTCCCTCTGGAGCTGCTCCAGACACTCCGCCAGCTTGGTGTGGCCACGGGAGCGGGCGATGGAGAGAGGCAGGCGGCCTAGAGAGTCTGGGATGGCCAGTGCTCTCCGGTCCCACTTGTACAAGACCACTGCTGCCTCCAGATGACCCAACGCACAAGCCCACATCTACAACAAGGAAACAGAGTAAAAAGGGGTGTAAGAAAAGCAAAGACGGTGCAATGGAGTTGCCAAATGTCACCAAAGTTCAATTAAAAATGCTTGAGGATCATACCAGTGGAGTGCAAGAGAAGTGATCCACGTTGAGAGGGTCCACCTCAAGTTCCAGATCAATGCTGTCTGCATGCTTCGTGCTAGATAGGATAATACCATTTCTCATGGTCAGCAATGGAAATAACACAAAAACATATTTACACATAGATGTAGACAGATCTGAGTGCTCTTATCGCTTTAACTGACCGCCATTTGATGAGAGTCTGGATGAGGGTGGCGTAGCCTTGGCCTGCAGCAAGGTGTAGCAAGGTCATGCCCCGAAAGGTCTTTGAGTGAATCAAGTGTTTGGATTTGGCCCAGCAGGCCCTGTTCATCATCTTCTCACAAACCACCACCACACGACTCTCAAAAGAGCTTCCCGCCTGTCCCGAGATACACTGCAGAACAAAATAGAGTCTTCACAATCTTTCAAAAAATGTAATTGCTTTCTGCATCATTTGTTATGGCTCAAACAGAAACCTACTGTTATAATCTATGAGTGGAAAAGCTGCAGTGATAAACAATTCGTGAACAATAATTTTAATGAATTGGTTCAACTGGCTCACAAAACCGGTTTTAATAAACACCATGTTATTACAATATGCAAATCTTTTCATCTAAGTGATGTAACTGAATTTTAATATTGTTTATTGTAAATGCAAATTACATTTAGGTTCTAAATGACTGTTTTTATGAGCTGAATCATAGCAGTAATAAACAGAACTGGGGAAACATGAAATAACAACCACGCATTACTAAAACACATACTATAATATATATATATATATATATATATATATATATATATATATATGTACATATATATATATAAATAGAAAGTATAGCTATATAATAGCTAAAAGGATAATGGAAATACATTACAATATGGCTGATCATACTTGTTGCTTTTTTAAAATACTTTCCAATCTCACACATAACAATTACTGAAGTGCTGCTGTACCTGAGACTGGCTATTAGCGCCTCCGTTTCCCCCTCCTCCTCCTCCTCCCCCTCCAGTCCCCGCTGTTCCTCCACTGCCCTGCTGCTGCTGACCGGCCATCTCAGCCATCCTGCGCTCCATCTGTTCCAGCCGCTCCAGGATGGACATTCTGAACTGGTTATCTGCAGAGGAAAATTCATATTAGTTTAACCACAGTAGATCACATGGGTTCCAACCAAGTAAAAGAAGTAAATGAACTAGATTAGTGATTGTACAATTCACTTTGGCAATGAAAATGGTTGCTGAAATTACACTATATCTCACTGAGGTCTGAAATAAATTCTCAGGTTTAGCTCACGTCCCCAAGCAAAATTCTATATTGGATGTTTAATTAAAACTCAGTCATTAACCTTATGCTTTCCAATCAAGACACAGAGTCTGATGTTATCAATCACCATTTCTGTAATTGCAGTCATTATAATAAATTAATGGAATCATTAATGAGGCACATCAACACATTCAGTTTCAAAAACACAGCAGTGAATATACACAGACTTGTTTGGAGTTTGTACTTCCTGACCAGATTTTTACATTTTCTGCCAGTGCAAAACTCACTTCCACGATGCAAGGGTGCCCAGGGCATTGCTATATGGTTGTTAAGGTGTTCTGAATTGTTGCTAGGGTGCTAAATGCTTACAAAGTTACTCTGTAACCCTAATCCAGACAGAATTGCTTGCAATGGAAGAAATATCAAGCTGCTTTCCTGACTGGACTTTTAACGCTAAACATGGCCATGTAATCTGTCAATCAGAAATGCTCACTGTGCAGATGTAAAAACTGAGAACTTGGACCAGCACAGGTGAACTCCAGCACCAGTACTGAGAACTGTATGTGCCTCTCACTGATAAGCCTGTTTCTGTGGCAACCTGCAGCTGCACGGTAACCAAGCGACAGAGGCATGCTGGGCTGTGGTTTGCTCCAGTGTCAGTATATTGATGAACGAAGAGGCACATTGAGAGACGCAAAAGCGCAAGAAAGTAAAAAAAAAAATAATGATCTGTATCACCCTTACTAATGTACTAGTAAGCAATATAAAATTAAACAAAAATATCAATCCAGAGGGCCATGAACACCACAAAGCAAACAGATAGTGTTTGGTTGCCTGGCGAAAATGTCAAGAGTGTCGTTTAGTGGTCATGTACATAAATTCACACTGTTTGACAATTCAGTAAGAGTCTGGCAGCTGAAAGCACACCAGTCATTTACAGCGATAGGTCATGGAGTATTATAATGAAGCAACACATGGTCCAGAGTCAACAACCCTGACTGGCTCTGTTCCTATCAGTGTTGTTTTTGTTAACTAAAACTATTAAAAATCATTTCTTTAAGTAATTGGAAAAACCTGAAATCAAATAAAACATAAATATTAGATGAAAAAACTTATACTTAAAAAATTAATAAATGTTGTGGGAGTTAGATGTGTGTTGCATAGACAGTTGTTTTATCTGTGCCGAGGAGTCAAATCTTGAGGCTAATTTGTTATTCGTGTTGTGTTCATTTACTTTTGTATTGTTATTGTATTTTATTGCAACACTGGTAGATGGAGGACAGCTTCGGTTTCAGTGGCGACGCGTCATACATTATGATATTTGTTTTAAAATGGCTCAAATTATCAAACATGGTTTGATTTCCTCAGACTGAATGGAATCATAGTCTGAAGCTAAAAAATCGTAGTCTGTGCCCAACATACACTAGGCGACTTTCGTCAACTATTGTTGACTTGTCTTGACTGCAAATCAGGGCAAAAAATCTGAGCAAAAGTCGAGTAGTGTATTCCAGCCTTAAAGGGTTCATACAATGCCACTTTTACAAGATGTAAAATAAGTCTCTGATGTTCCCAGAGTGTGTATGTGAAGTTTTAGCACAAAATACTCCACAGATCATTTTTTATAGCATGTTAAATTTGTCACTTTTTGAGGGTGAGCAAAAACGCTCCGTTTTTGTGTGTGTCCCTTTAAATGCAAATGAGCTGCTGCTCACAAGAAGGGGTCGGAGTTTCAAGAGCTCCTGTTAGCAGCGCCGATTACCTCACGCAGACTCACTGAAAATGTCAGAAACTGTTCAGCCTTTTGTTTAAACTGGAGTCGGACACTGATTCTACAACATGTAGAATGCAACAGGACATTTCTGAATGGTTAGTTGATGAATTTATGTAGCTGATGTGGAGTTAACTATCAAGTCATTGACTAGCATATTCTGTCATGATAATCTATAAATCGCTTGTGTGGGAACTGTTGTAAGATCCTACAGAGCCAGAGAATATATGCTGCATGAAGATAGAACAGGTATAGTTTAGTTTAATTATGGTTATGTTGTCATCTTGCTTTTATGACATGCTATTGCATTTGTGTTATGTACTGTATTGCAATAACATGGCCTCACCCCCTTTGTTGCATGTTCTTGGGGGCAGGGTTTATGTAAATTTTTATGGTTAGTGATGTCACTAACCCGGGAAGAAGCTCGTTGTAGTCCCTACTAGCCATTTGTTGTAGTCCTTAAACAGAGAATTCTGTAAAAGAAAATCTCCCTTTGCATTGAACTTTGAGTGTCGTAACTTTGCAGACGCTATTTATGCTCTAACAGCAACATTACACACTAACTAAAGTTAAAAAAGTGAAATCATAACCACCTCTTTAAGTGATTTTTAGTATGTTGCTTTGTAGTTTCTATGGTGTTCTGTGTAGATGCTAGGGTGCTGCTGACTGGTCCAAGTCCAAAAGAGCCTGTGCAAAACTTGCCAAAATAAATTCTATATGGTGTTCTGCTAAAGTGTTTAGAGTGGTTCTTAACATGTTGCTATGCACTTACTAACACGTTCTAGGGTGCATTTACCATACAACGACGTAACTTGCTGCTTCACTACCATAGTACGATGCATCGTTGAACAAATCAACTAGCTAGTCACGACTGTTTCCCGAAACCGTAGATTTTTTGCTATAAATTATGGACATGGCATCTGAGGACTAATTCTCATTTTTGTCAGTTATTTTGCTTTATTTCCAGCTTCAATCATAGGCTTGTTCTTATGTACAAGAGCACGTACGCACATGCGCACTCTTCAAAAATGGTGCTTAAAATCTCTTGACAAACTAAAATATGTAAATGACATTAAATATGTAATTGATTGTATATATTCAAAATAAAAGATATACATTGTACTTAATGTCAGCTTGCTTATTTTGCCTCAAGATAATATTTATTTAAGTCCACATGTCATAAAAACAAGAAGCTATGCTTCTAACCACAGCTCGAGAGCAGTTGTTCCAACCACACAAGTCTGCGATGCAGTTTGCGAATGTTCGTTTGAACTATGGTTTCGGGAAACACCAAATCAATCATTGAACTATGTTAAACCTAACCCTAACGACGGAACTTGCGATGTTAGTCGGCTAACAATGCTTTTGGGAAACGCACCCCTGAATGGTTGCAAGGGTATTGCTGGGTGGCTATCTTGTCCGTCGGGTAAAAGTCTTACAGCTACTTAGAAAAGGCTTAATTCATGTTCGTGACATAAATTCTGCAGGATATTTTCCAAAGTTTAAGGATTTGTTGAAAATCTCTTAACCCAGCCTCAAAGCCTTAACAACCACCATTAATAAACCCTGCTGGGTGAAAGGACGTGCATGATTATTTTTCATTTAAACTATGACTTAGTGAAGCAGAGGGCTTCAGTCTGCCTGCAGTCAGTGTTAAATCTTCATTCAGATACCATGCCAGGGAGAGAGAGAAAGAGAGAGATGGAAGGAAAGTAAGCTACCTAGGGACTAAAGATGCCAAGAGAGATGGCCAGAAGGAGAGGCCGTGTGGCAGCACCAGTTAGCAGCAGCATTGACATGTCTTTGTTCAGACACAGTGCTGCAGTCT
The DNA here is from genome assembly GCF_019924925.1 of Ctenopharyngodon idella. Taxonomy (NCBI): domain Eukaryota; kingdom Metazoa; phylum Chordata; class Actinopteri; order Cypriniformes; family Xenocyprididae; genus Ctenopharyngodon; species Ctenopharyngodon idella. The sequence continues at coordinate 20,223,296 of NC_067241.1, forward strand.
GCTGCAGTGCAGATGATGTCATCTCCACCTGCTGCCGCGTGTGTGCTCAAAATGCCACACACGTACACTGCAGAGGGAGAGGGGGTTAGGGGGAGGGGCCACATGCAGGGGGGTGGAGAAAAGGAAGGGACCACCAATCAGAGCTGAAGCAACACGGTGACATGTGCAACACCTTCCTATTTCTCCATAAACTATAAATGTGACAGCCTAAAGGCACTGAGAGCAGATATTAAATGAAGTAAATTGAACTAAAACTCCAAACCTCAGGTTTCATCACAAAGCCATATTTTCGTTTTCTTTTTTTCGTAAAGTTGAAGAATATGTTATCATTTCCCTTTTCTGTTGTTGAGCTATCAACAACACACTACTTTCTTTAATAACGGACAACAGATCGTCAACGGATGTTTCATGTAGCTTCCCGATTTTATATATTTATCATATATATTAACTCACTCTACATTATAAAAACTTAATAAGCTTCTCTCAAAAGCTAAAACAGTGAAATTCCTAATATAAATTCCAATAATTATGAATTAATTTAATGTTTTTCTATTAAAGCAATAAAAAAGACCTTATATTGTAGCACATAGGTGGCATAAATGTATTCATTCAGCAACCACAATTACATATAATAGATTCATGTTTGGATTTATTATCCCTTTAGCATTCCTAAGGTGTCTTTTGAATGGTATGTGAACCACGAGCGGTACAGTGGAACTCTAACAGGTTTTAGCTTGTCACTGAGAAGGTTTTTTCGCAGATTTAGTGGCCACAAATAGCATAAAAGGCTGTCATAAAAGGAATATCGCAATGGAGGTCGCTAATCTTTAATATACATGTATGTCTGTGTTTTCAATATCACTATCACAAATATCTCAGACATTATACACTTAATTAATCAAGAGAAGCAGAAAAAGTGACCACAATTAATCTTGCAGCCCTCTGAAAAATTATTACTAAATTGTCAGGAACGGGACTAAAGATAAATTAGTTACCTAAACTACACAGAACTGCACTCAAACCCAAAAGCAAGTACAGTATGCTACTTCAAAAAAGCCTATATTTCAAAACATAGTGTTCATAGGTTTTTTGCACATTTTCAAGGTTTCTGCTGGGTTCAGCATGTGCAACATGGCCAAAATAATGTCAGAACATTACTTTCTACATCATGTCTGAGATACAGTGAATACTGTAAACTGTTTAGATGGGCACCAAAATGAGTATGTGCCACTCATAGTATGTGTAAAACAGGCCTAAGACAATGTCACCAAGTCTTTCTCTCCAGAGACTGCCTTCTTGTGTGAGCGGACCTAAACTGCCTCCAATACTGCCTCCAGCTCTTGTTTCAGCTTTTCAACATCTGCCTCTGCCTTAATGCAACCTTCAACCACAACTTTCTCTCCTCCTCTTTTCATCCCTGCTCTTAGAATAACTCACAGGCACTGAGTCACATTCATGGACGTCAGACATACGTTGTGTATGTGAGCTGAGAGGTCCTGGGGAGTAATGGCTGAAAGAGAAAGAGAGGGAGCTGATAGACAGCTCAATGAGAGGAGAACTTCATTAAGGGTCTATTCACTATTTATTCCTGTGGGAGACTTGATGAGTCAGGAGCTGAAGACTCTGAGTGTGTGTTTATTTTCAGCTTAGGAACTGCTTCTGTATCTGTGAGGATTCTGTCTATACAGTCACATATACACAAACAAACACACACACCTGGATTTATCACAGAGATATTAATGCTCTGTCTTTCGCCAAAATAGGCTAGTGGATTCTCACTCGATCTACCTCTCTCTTCCTTGTCTTATAATGCTGAGTGTGTAGTAATGGGAGCAAACACCAGCACTGCACTCATTTGTTGAAATAAACCACTGCAATAATGTAATGCATTAATATAAAATTCTATGCAGGGGATATAAGTGCTATGTGGGTGTGCCTGTTACCATCTTTTGGTGTTGTTAATGTTTACAGTGCCCACTTAAATGAGATTATACATAATGCTTTTGTATAAACAATCTGTATGCTGCACAATCTACATGCACACTGAATACTGCCTGTATGCTATACTTTGTTATTATAAAACCAATTTTTACTAAAATATATATTTATACAGTATTCATTATGCATCGATAACATTTCAAGCAGTAGTGTGAAACAATTTTATCACATGACTAAGTTACATGCATATTCAGTTTATTGAGTGGCATCCAGTTGTTGGTTTAGAAATAAAATTAGTTATTAGTGTTGTACATCCAATTTTACAATCTGATCAAATGATGAAAAATGTGTTAAAAAACACAGCTGATGTTACTTTTGGGTCACAATGGAAATGGTAGGTCAAGTTCATTGCATTGTGGGATACAGTGTTCCTCTGGTGTGTACTGCATATAGAAAACTGTATATGCAAACTGTACACTGCAGGCTCATAGAACAGTATGGCAGTATGCTGCTATTCTGAACTATTCATCAATCACAAAATCCCATGCTCGGCCATCAGGTGGTGAATAATACCCCAGCTCTCCAGAATGATGGTATTTTGGAGAACCCCCTTCCTGAGTTAAGCTCCGCTGGTTGACGTAGGCTGGTATTTAGTGGAGGAGAGGGGGAGTGCCGTTGGCAGAGGCTCTCCCAGCTGAGACCACCATCTGCATTCACCCTCTCACCTCGCATACAGCAGAATGAGAGCATGAAACAGCAGTAGATCAGAGGACATGCACGTAGTACCACTCAATTCATGTGTGAATAAACTATAAGAACTAGGGTAATGCATCATTATCTCCAACACTGCTTCATCTCAAACATACATAACCAGCCAATAATGCAAGTATTTACAATGTTAAATACAGTGCTAATATAATAACTGTAGTCAGAATGAAAGAAAGACTGAATTAGTGAAATATTATTAGAAAGACGATAAACAAAAATACTAAGGCCTCATTTACACTAGTGCGTTTTTTGTTTTGAAACGCGTAAGTTTTCCTACAGTAACACCTGTCGTTTACAATACATTTTCGTTTTCGAGACTTTCGAAAAACGCTGCAGACCCTGTTATAGTTTGAAAATACCGGGGCTGCGTTTCAGCGTAAACGGACCAAAATGGAGACGTTTGAAAGTGATAGCGTGGCTGCCCACGTTTGCTCTGCATATCCTTGATGACCGTGTAAACAGTAACATGGAGACTGAACTGCAATCTTTGCAGACTTTTTTGTTGTTGTCATTTTTAGCAGCCATTGTGCAGTTAAACTGCATTTTTTTTTAATACTGCAGCTGCCTACATGCGCAAGAGGCAACTGTTTACACTTGCCCAGTGTGCGTGAACATTCATGTAACATACGTTTTTCGGCTGTGTAGTGCAGACGGAGATCGTTTCTGAAACGCTGTGGAAATGCCAGTGTAGATGAGGATCGTCTTCATTTTAAAACAAAAATGCACTAGTGTAAACGGGACCTAAATGTTTATTGCAGACGAATGCAACAGGTGACCGCAAGTTCGAGGACTACTAAAGAGTCATTTTGTCACTTAAAAAGACATGAAGTTTTCTATTCAATAACTCCTAAAGGTGGGTCAGTCTTTTCTCTCAAGTGTGTATTTTAATTAAAATTCTGAACAATCATACTAACATGTCACATTCACAATATTACAAAAAATCTTGTGCCCAGATGTTTATACAAGAGTATGACATAAAAAGTCATAATCACAAGATAAAAAGTTGAAATTATGAGTTACAATTACAAAATACAAAGGAATTGACATACAAGTCATAATTCTGACAAAAATGACTTTTTGTCTAATAATTTTGATAATTTATTTTATAATTTTGTCTTTTTATGTCATAATTATGATAACCAAAGCATTTTTTTTTTCTTATGTGGCAGAAACAGGTTTTGTTAATTTTGCTACGGAGATATAGAAAGACGGTTCACTCCTATTAGTTATGAATGGGAGAAATTGCAACGCGCAATATGGCGGAATAGATCTCACCTTCTAAGTAAAAGAGCCAATCGCTGATTGATAAAGTCATTGCGTAGAAACCGGAATCATGACAATTCATGTCAGATTTTGTTGCTGATTTAAAATATGTTATTTAATTGTGAGTTCGCCAAGCAGTTTTTGAGATTTCAGGATTCCCCCATTCAAATAGATAGGACTTAGTCTTGGATGCCCGAAATAGCTGCCCGGAGGCGTTGCAAATATGGCTGCCGAGTGAACAGACTTTCCTTGAAAGGGACTTTGTTACATTTCTTTACTCAGTCAGTATGAGCATTCATGGCAACTGCATTCATCAACTTAAAAGAAAGCACAAATATCCCAGCTTTCAAATATTGAATAACTCAACCTTCAAGACTGAGAAAAGTCTAATCAAAGAGATGCAGCATATTAACCATACCAGCCTTGGTAGACATTGTATTAGGTCAAGATGTCAACACTGATTGTGGTAGGTTAAACTGAAAGCACAGTAATATGTGACTAGACGTTTCTACCACAAGGACACATTCATATTTTGCCATGTTGTAGTAAGAAGTACACATTCTTAGCATAAGGAAATATAATATTCTTATCTAAAACAACTATTTATACCTATAAAGTTCTATTTAAATCAAATGTACACAGTTCTGTATTTCCATCCATGTCTGTTAGTGGAATATTACTACAGGCAGCAGCACAATTTCCTACCGCCGAGGCTTCTGCAAGCACCCTGTCCCAACAAAGGAATGCTCACACAGAACAAGTCCCTTTCAGTCTAGACTTCAAAAGCATGGAAGCAAGGTCTGACAGCCGGTGCTGCAGAGAGTACAATGCTATCACTGCACACACACAAACAAACAAACCTCTTCTTTTCCCAGGTGTTACAACAAGTATTGAGTGTTTAAACATGGGTCGAGCTCTTCTGCTCTGATTTTGAGATCTGAACCTTCAGCTCCAGCTGACCTGCTGTGTAAGAAAGCTCAAGCTCAATGCCAGCAGCCGACTGTTATATACATGTTGCTTTGCCGTCAGTGATTAAATGGGTTAACATGTGCGTGACCCTTCTGGAAACGCTCCAGTCCCGAAGGAAACGGATAAAGGGATGAAGCTTTTTAATGCCTGACTCATGACACGGCATTGTGCTAGTAGTCACACACACTTTACACTACTGTCTATCACAAGCATAGAGCAGTGGGAACATGACAGTGTTCTTTCTTTATTTGTGAGGAACCAAAGGTGTAATATTGATTTTATACCACAGTTCAATAAGCAATATGTCAATATATAGGAATTTAAATTTTAGGCATGATATTACTTTGTCCGAAACAAATCGGTTGAGTGAATGCTTAAATGATTCACTCAAAGACAGTCACATGTTTCAAATGAATGATTCGATGACTCACTCATAAAGCCGCTTGCCGCCATCTACTGGCGTAACCATATAAAGTACAGTGAAAAATCCTCACCACTAATACACAGCCTTAACTCTGCTTTAACTATTCCTAATTTATACATTTTAACATAAAAATGTATTAGTATAATAAAGATAAGCATTAATCAAGATGAATAAATGCTGTAAAAGTAATGTTAATTTATAATTCAAGTTAACAATATATACAGTTATAGAGTGAATTCAGGTTGATTGGGACATGTTTTTCCATTTAAATGACTGGGAAAAAGCGTCCCAATCAACCTGAATTTACCCCTAGTATATAAGTATTCATTAATTTCGCTTAATACTAATCTTTACATATACTAATACATTTTATGTTAGAAAATTATACATTAGGATTAGTTAATGCATTAACTTGAACTAAAAATCAACAATATTTTAAGATTTAAATTTCTAATTAATGCATTAACAAAAATGAACATGTAGAATTTCTTATCTAATTTTTATGGACTAACGCATAACATTCTGTATGCACGTGGCACAAACGTTCTGTTGCATATATCGTTTCACCAGCTTCCCAAATCACAGCATGGATTTTGAAACAACTTTACTGCGGTCTCCTTCTGGTTGAATGGAGCCCTCCAATTTAATATCCATACAAACCAGCAGCAAATCAAATTAAATCAGAAGCAGGCATCTCCATGAGCTAAAGTAACTGCTTTACCCATCCTCCAAGACATGCCCTGGTTATATCTCCTACTTCATGTGGCATTGTGTGACACGGTTTATCCAAAATCCTTTATCGCACTTGGCAATACTGTCAGACTAATACATCATTATTCAGACTAGCTGTATTGTGAATAGTCTTTACAAACTTTTATATGAACCAGTCCACAAAAAATCTCACAAAAGACTCATTCATACTATTATTAATGACTTTCCTGTTCATGTGAGTCAGCTATTTTGCTCAGCTCTCCCTGTCATCATTCAGACAAAGCGTACAAAACAACCAGGCAACAATGCTGACTACAGTGTACAATGTCAAATATATTTCAGTGATAAAACTAATGGTGGAAATGCTTTCATCAGCAGCATTATTTGGTATCAGAATATCTTCTGTCATTTCCTCATATAGTAGTTTTTACTTTCAACTGACTTATCACTGTTTAAAAAAAAGACAAAAGCCTTAACTCAAGCTCAAGCCTTAACAAATCTAATTTTCAATCAATTTCACTGTTCCTCTAACAGTCTGAGGGCCGCTGCCTCAATCTCCCTAACTGCTGTCTGATTTAATACTAATTAACAATTGTGCCCTTGAGGCACATTGTGTGAGATAGAAGCCACTAAAGCAGAATGTATTGGCTGAATGTATTGGCTGAATGTATTCTGCACTGGTCTGGGGTGCAAAAAATATGATCTGTATTTTGGCCAATCACTGCTAGAAACTGACAGAATCAATTCATGCATCTGCAAGGAAATTTTCACTTAAAAAATCTTCAAATCAGTCTTAAAAGCAATTCAGAGCCCAGAAAATGTCCAATTGTACACAGTAAGTCAAACATCAAGTTCCTAAAGCGATGTCTATCACTATATGAATCAACATGTTTCTCAGATCTAATGAAGTAAACTGAGCAGGATCTGGCAGAGTGCAATCAGTCAAGAAAGTCGGGCGCTTTACAAGATGCGGGCTAATCTTAATGGGTATTCAGTGCTTGATGATAGCTGCAGAAACACTGATAACAGGACATAACTGACTTCTTTCCTTAACAAGATGACTGTCATGACCTCAAATTTCTATGAAATAATCTGACCAGTGGTCCTCTGAAGCTCAGGTTAACTGTTCTGACATTTCTTGCACTACTCCAAATGAGGTACAATTTAATAAAAGTATCCATTCAGACAAAATGAATGGAAACTGAGTACCTATGAGATTCTTTAAAAAAGCATATCACTTGTAAAGAACTGACAGTGTTGTAGAAATGGAATGAATATCAATTCCTCAGTTAATCAATATTCACAAGTACTTTAAGATTTGTATATGCAATGTTCGCCAACAAATGACTGAAATCCTTATATTACAAAAATACAGAGGCCTAATTTATGAGCTCCTAGTTGGAACATATTTCAGAGGTAACAAAACCATGAAAGCTGTAGAGTCATTGAGTTCATTAACCCTTTATTGCATCATGTTGCCTCAGGATAACAAAGCAATTTTCTTCACTGTGCAAACACATGGGTGATTGATTTTTCAGCCATTAAAAATATTATTCAAATTTGTTAGTCAGTAAACTTCATTTTCAAACATTTATTGGCTAAATGTTTTCCTCAGAAGCAACACTATATGACCACACATGCAAGCACTAGAAAATACAGCATTTTTGTTTTTAAATATTATTCACTATTAAAGCAGCTATCATTATAAGATGATTAAGTAAAAAGTTATCCAGGAGGCAAATTTATTAAATTCATGTAGCAGTCAATATTGCACTAATATTTTGTGAATTGCATCATTGTTCTTTAAAATCATTAATTTAAAAAAATCTACATTTGTTTTTGTTTTAGTTTATTTTAGTTACGTGGTACATATGCAAGAAAAATGTGTGAAACTTTTTAAACAGTGATTTCATAATGCCTGCAATGAGAAATCGTCCCTATTTCCATCCATCACTATCAACAGGTTGTTGAGCAGAACATTGTTGGAAAACAACACACACGAGTGTAATGATTGTTATTCTCTATTTCCTGCCACAAACCATAACCATTAACACTAAAAAGCTCGTTTGTCAAACTTGTGTCGTGTTTTTGAATGTTTCGCGAGCTCACTTGAGCGCGTGCCTGGTGCTTCGCTGTCCTCGGTGCTGAAAACAAGAGCGCAGATCACAGGACTGCTGTGTGTGTGTTACACACATACATAACACACACTCCGGTCACGACTACAGCTAACAGACCCACTAAATGACAAGACTGCCTCACAAACGAGCTGTTTTTCCTACTTTTGCCGTGTGATGTTTTGGTGCAGTGAAGTATCAAACAAGCGGATCTTTGTCATTTCCTGTTTAAGATTATCGAAATTACAGTGCATTAAGCTAGAGAACTAGGGAATATTTGCTCAAACTATGAAAAGGCCATATACTAAGAATAGTATATGAAATAGTTAGCTATCTAGTTAACTATCTATTTGCCTCAAAACCGGAACAACCTGCTCCTCGCGCCTCCTTCATCATGTATGTTCAAGAACAGTGTTCTTGTGTCTATTTTGGAAGTTGACACATTCAGTTCAGGAAACTGTTAAAAGCAGCGCTTCAGCAGAGACAGAATTCAGTCAAAACGAATCAACTTGAGCCTAAACGTGCTTATCTTTAAGAACATATTCTTTCATTTTCTGAAAAAGCAAATGCAGGAGCATTTCTCGTCACATTTCTCTATCTGAAGTAAAGCACTAGGTTCACTTGGTCTTCCACAGACGGAAATGACAAGGGTTTAAAGTGGGCTAAGCACATGTAGTACTAACTTTAGAGACAAGACTGCATACACACAGACACTAGGTTCATTTAAACATGTCCAACCTTCTATTTCACTGTCCATGGAGAGTCGCCCTGCAAAGGAAACGGTCCCCTTGTCTTTAGGAAAAACAGATGTCATTCATCGGCATCCTGACCACAATGTCCCAAATGGCCGTGTCTCACACACGCAGTTTGCCCCTGTAATTACTAATACTGGGCAAAATAAATATCCTTTTTTTATACTAGGGGAATGTCCTAAAAGGTCTAATCAACAATAGAAGAAAGTGTAGAAGCGACGTGCAAGAGCAGAGAGAAATGTAAAGCCCGCTCACTTACTCTCGTACTCTCCCCCCGCCCCTCATTACTCCAGCGCTACTGCCACTGTTGCCAAGTCCTCTTATTATAAGCCACTTTGTTTGTTTGTTTGTTTGTTTAATAGCCTAAAGTCCTTACAAATATCAGGCTTTGTGGGTTGCGGGTTTTAGCCTTATTTCCATATATGTAATATTTTTAATTATTTTTATTAAAAATGATATTAAATGAAAAGACACCATTTTGAAGCAAACTGCAAACAAGTCTTGTAAATAATCTAAATGTACATGTTTATGTTTTAATTAAGCATTATGCGTCTCTCCATTATGTATAAACAACCAACAGCAGGAGCAAAATACAAATAAATCGCTTATTTATTTATCAGAGCATTCGCTTCATTTTCTTGTGAGATTTGGCAACACTGACTACTGCTCCCCCGTGCGCGCGCGTGCATGAATCTCGGCGAGAGGAGACGCTGCGCACGTGCCGCAGGTAAACAGACGCCCTAGTTTTTCCACGAGCCACGAAGACAAAGCAAAAAACTGAAGCAAACGCCGGAATTATTAATGGAAAAGACAGCATGTGACACCGTCTTTCCCATTAATAATGACTACTGCACTTTTTTCCTCAGTTTTTCAAACCGGGTTAGTGAATTTCCCCATAAACATTAACGCTTTTTTGGGATGTGACCAAAAAATTAACCTGGGAATAGGTACATGTGCGAGGCCTGACGAATAATATTATATCTATTTGAACGACTGTTTACTTTCCCTATATTTTCAAATCACAGGCATTGTGATAAACCGCTGTAGAAATACGCTGGTTTATCTCAGTAATGTGTGAAGAGCGGCATCGATTGACCACAGAATAACTAGACCGTAATTTGGACGCACAGTAATCGGTGGACAATATGGACTGGCATGAAGACAATATACTGGTCACGGTTACAGTGCACGACGACTCCAGCCTGTGGCTTCGTACCTGCAATGCTGCAGAGAGAAGCAAAGCCCCGCCCCCATTCTGCATTATGACAAATCAAGGCAGGCAGCTGTGTGCCATTAGAGCATCAGAGCACACAGCTGAAAGGAAACGATAAATGTAGTGTCAAACAGCAGACGCTGAGGTTCGTCTCGAAATCGTTTTATTTGACAGTAGTGCTCAATATAGAAACCAGGCTGTGGTTTAATGACCAGGAGTGAGAGTCGGTGCAGTAGCAAGTGAAGAAACCCCAAATTCCAGTAACTGGATTGAATATTATTATAGTTATGGCTCTTTACTGATAAACAACAGTGTCACACTGGCCAAAATGTACTGCTCATATAGCCTGTGCACACTATCTTTTCCATATACTCATTAAAATTTGTATCAATAACATGCCTAACAGAAAACTTGCGACTTGTCCTATCTCAAACTTCTTTATTGTCTTTTCAAGTAGCAAATTGTTATATACTAAGTCCATTGATATTCTAACTTCACTTGTTAAGTAGGTGCAAATGCACTTCCGAATATCACACTCGGTTGAACCACCCATTATTTCATGAGTCAGAGCAGGAGTCGGGAATAACTTAGAAAATAGCTTTTTGATTTCCTTGCATGCATCCTCATTTCCAGGCAGCACTGTTTCATGACGTGCTTAAAGTCAAACCAACTGATGACTCACTCTAATTCAGTTAAGCTTATTCTTATCCGCTAATCCAATAAACCAACCTTTTGCCACTTAAGTTTACAAAACACTGAATGAAAATGCATTAAGAAAAAGTTCCATGAATGTTGAATTACCATAACAATGTAGTATACTATAGACAATTTAGTCATTAAAGTAGTTTAAGTGTGCATACAAACAAATTCAAGTCAAAAGTGCATGGTTGTGCCGTCTGTGAGACGTGAATGGACTGGTGTTGTGTTGCTTGAATGGACACACAGGGTTCTGAGGGGCTTCGGTCCTCTGTTGCTCCCTTTCTCTGCCTTAAGGGCTGTCTGCATTGCAGCTGTCCCTTTCCACAGGCTCCTCCACCATGCCCTACTTTACCCTGTCAATGCACACTGCAGCAACAACACTCACCCCCCGCCCCCACCTCCACAGACAAACAGCACCACACACAGGCACTGGCACTCTCTTCTTTACTCAGACTCATAGGAGACAGAGCACTTAGCCTGTCCTTATAACACATGCACACACACCTCCCAGATTAAATACCCACAGAATTCGTCCGTTTAATAAATATGTGCAGTGATATACAGTAAGCGCATCTGTTAGTGTGAGCGCATGTGCTGTAATGCGTGATCATCTGCACTGCTTTGGCTTAGTCTTCTGCTCTCCAAACATCAGGCTTGTCAAACACATGCTGTATCTGAACGCTGGCTGCCACTCCTCGTTGCCCAAACCATTCATCGAGATTGTTTGTCTTGGCTAAACCTCCTATCACCTGATCGGAGCAAGCAGATTAGAGCTTCGGACGTCAAATTGGCAGGCGTGTCACTTTGCCCATATGCTCCAATATTTTCATAAGCTCTTTGATGCCACAGCCTCAGTTTGAGGCAGCCTGGGTAGCGCTGAAGCGTGTGTGGGATTGTATTTGGTTTGCCAGGCTTTAAAGAGGGCAAATCCCCCACAGCGATAGTATGATTAGACTTAAGCCCTTGTGTTTAAGTTATCACTAACAGCCTGGGACATCTAAAGGACGGTGTAAAGTTCACGATGTGTGCACAAAGCAAGTAGCAGAATCAGTGCTGCGTAAGTGTTTAATAGTGGATTTGAGTCACATGTCTTTCTTTAGGGAACCTTTTCATAGTTCCTAGAACTAATGGTGGAATTACCCACTTTTTGGAGAGTTTGCACCACAGGAACTGTGAACAATTTTAGTTCTAGGAATTCCTTTTGGGGGAATTAAATTAGCTGCTACTTCAGAGTAGAGCCTAACCCAGCACAATAGGAATTACCAGTGACGTAAGTGTACTCTGATTGGCTGAATGCATGCAAAACCCCAGTACCCGCCATTTAAAAAAAACAAAAACAAAAACATGTAAACAGAGTTTATATCCTATCAGAGTTTATAGCCTAATAGTTTCTGATGCATCGTGATACGGACGTGGACGATTCTGCATCAATGCAGTAATAGACCATAATCGACTATAGCCTACTGACATTTCTCTGACGTCATTCGTCGCATATGCACTTTTCACGCTAGTGTAAAATGGCGAAGGGAGGCGAAACACAGAAGCATGTAATAAAAAATGCTCCTACTATTTTAACATTTACAGTGTGCGAGCGTGTGTGTGTGATAGAAAGAGCGTGTGGGTGCGAGTGTGTGTGAGAGCATGCATGCGAATGTGTGAGTGTGAGTGTGTGTATGCAAGTGAGTGTGAGCATTATTGTAATTTAAGTACACTAGTTTCATGCGCTTTTAGTATTTACTAGTGTTTATTAGTTCTAAATGCTTCTGTCATATGCTGTGTTCAGACTTAAGTTTTGTTTGATGTTTGCTACATTCAGGAAGCATACTTTCTTGGAGTTCATATCTGACCACTTGTATTCTTTGACGAAAATGTAGCCATGTGCAGTAATGTCGAAAATTAAGGATGCAACGCATCGTGATGCATTGTGGAATCGAATCGAATTGAATTGTTGACATGATAATCGTAATCGAATTGAATCGTGAGACCGGTGACGATTCACACCCCTAGTGCCTAGTTCCTATAACTACCTGGCGCAAAAGCCCCTTTTTTGTTCCAACTTCTTGCAGACTGCTTCCAAAACAAACTTTACATCCTTATTAATGGTTAACATGGTAAAACTTTAGGTTGAATTTGTTACCATTTGCTAGAGCATCAAGTATCATTACCTAATAATGAACAATATTTTTAATGCATTTATTAATCTAGGTCAATACTAATTTCTACATATTACCAATAAATTTAAACACTTCAAGTTTATATTAAAGTATTAGGAATGAACATCAATCAGTGTCATTTAATATTATTTATATACTATTATATATTTGTATATATATATAATAGTATATAATTACTATACTAGTAATAACTTTTCTTTTTTTAAAGATTTATTTTTGGCGATTTGGCCATTGTCTTTATTATGACAGGATAGTATAAAGTGGACAGGAAGCGAGGTGGGAGAGAAAGAGGGGGACAGGATTGGGAAAGATCCGCGAGCTGGGACTCGAACTCAGGTCACCCAAAGCGCAACGGTGCTATATGTCGACGTGCTGCCCACGAGGCTATCGGCGCCGACAGCTAATGTTAATTTCAATAGGTTTAGTTAACAATAACAACACTGACATGAAGTAACAATGAACAATAGTACATTTATAAATTAAATTGATTAAATAATTTTTAAAAAGTTAGCTCATGACTAGGTGCATTGCCTGTTAACAATTTTTAACAACCTTATTGCAAAGTTAATGTTAATAAAATGTCATAAAATAAAATTGCATTTTTGTGCAAACAAATTCATAAAAAAAAATGCATGAAATGGAAGTTGTGATAAAATAGGGATGAATCCCTATTGTGACGTATATCCGAGTGAAACGGCTTCTGGAACAAGAAAAAATGTAATGCAGGACTTGATTTTGTCCATGGGGAATTGATTAGAATGTTGTGGTTGTCTATTGCTGTGATCTCATGTGAGTGACAGCCGCCCACAAGAGATATCATTGCAAGTGGGAGGGGAAGTTATTTTGATTAAAGATTACGAGGGTACATTGATTTAAAAAATAAAAATAATGATATGCATAGATACAGTAAATAACTTAAAATAAACACTGCAATATTCCATAAAAAAATAAGCCAATTATCAATTTTGATTCCATGGTGACTTTAAGCCAAGCCAGATGTGAAGAAGCAATCAACCTTCACTTTGTCTTATGTCACTGAAAGCTCATCAAAGTCATCGGTGTACTATTTCCAGACTGCCCTTTCCCTTGACCCTAAAGTATTAACCACTTATATAAATTACTGCCTCTTTCCTTTGTACTTGCCGTACCTCAGATTAAAGCACAAAGGGCAAAACAAGCATCAAAAGCCCTTCCTGTTGTTCTTATGGCCCTTAAACACAGATTTTACCTAATTACGGGGTGGTCTACCCTCCCTTTAGCTCTGAAGAACCCACTTTGCTTGTTGACCTCAAATACATATTCAGCACTGGTGGTGATTGCTTAGACTTCACAGAATTCAGCTTTCTTTGCTAAACATGCCCTCTATCCCCATCTAGAGGTCAATTGTAAAGCAAACCTCGCACATGGATATCTTAAACGGCATCTTACCCTTCCTACAATCCAAATTTGCTGTTAACACACACTCCTTCTCTGTCGTCATGACATACTCTTTATCTCGATCAGATGTGCTTTTAATTTGTTAATACTGAATGTGGGATAATTAGAAAAGCCTTGGGCCAAGACACCATTATACAATCACCTACTTCAAGTAGCTCAATAATCAGGGGTCACATGATGGGTTCCAGATTTAGAAAAGTGACATTTTTTTCTCTCACAAATGCAGAAAAAGACAGAGAGGAAGACCTACCATCAAGTGACAGCCAGTCATGCTGGGATGAAGGTAGGGAGGGCAGTGCACGGGCTTTATACTCAAACACAACCGAGTTAGAGATGATTTGATTACTGACAGCCACCTGCAGAGTCACCAAGCCGGTGTCATGGGCTGCAGACACAGACAACCCCATAATTAGAGAGATCAGAGGAAATCACACTGACACTTATGAGAGTTCATGCAGTTCTGCTCCTTATCAGGGCCGAGACATCTGAGGGCTTACAGAGATTCATTGCAATCCAGGAAAAGATTTACTTTTTATGTTATTTGAAGTAATAAACATATTTTTCTTTTTAGAAGCACAATAATTAATATGTAGTTATATAATATGAATTAATATTTACTTCTTAAATATAGTATATTAATAGGTCAGTCACTTCTGTATCTATGAATGTAATGTTACCAGGACAGTAGCAACGTAAAACTCCAGGCTGGATGAGAGAGGCAGGGACAGAGATCTGATCAAACAGGCAGGTGTAGCTGCTGCTGTCTTCCTGCCACGGCCCTGTGATTAAGACCTTCACACCACCCTGAAATATGGAGGGAAAAATCCTCACATAACATATGCTTATCATATCATAATCATTAAAATAAATGAAGGTTTAAATAAAGATTTAAATAAAAGCAGCATTTGAAAGGAGAATAAAATACACATGCTACAATGCCATCTTGTGGAAGAAAATAAGACTACAACATCAATATGTTTTAAATGGGTTTCCAAGGCTGTTCTGCCATCTCGTGGTGCAATAATGCAACAGCACTAGAGATGTTCAGATGTCAAATACAGGGTTCATAAATTAAAGGGTTAATTCACCCAAAAATGAAAATTCTGTCATTAATTACTCACCCTCATGTCGTTCCAAACCCGTAAGACCTTTGTTTATCTTCGGAAGACAAATTAAGACATTTTTGATGAAATCCAAGAACTGTATGACTCCTCAATAGACAGCAATTTAACCACCACTTTCAAGGCTCAGAAAGGTACTAAAGACATTGTTAAAATAGTCCACGTGACTACAGTGGTTCAACCTTAATGTTATGAAGCGATGAGAATACTTTTTGTGCGCAAAAACAAAACAAAAATAATGACTTTATTCAACAATCTCTTCTCTTCCATGTCAGTCTCCTACGCAGTTGATGCAGTAAACACAGCGCAGGCTTCCGTGTTTACGTCAGAACGCCGACTCATAAGTGGCTGGCTCCTGCATCAGCATCACACGCATGCGTCGTGCTGCTCATGTGTACAGCGTCGGCCAATACTTAGCCGGCATTTGGATATAAACACGGGAGCGCTGCACTGTGCTTACTGAGTCAACTGTGTAGGAGACTGCCAGGGAAGAGAAGAGATTATTCAACAAAGTCGTTGTTTTTGTTTTGATTTTGCGCACAAAAAGTATTCTCGTCGCTTCATAACATTAAGGTTGAACCACGTGGACTATTTTAACGATGTCTTTAGTACCTTTCTTGGCCTTGGAAGTGGTGGTTAAATTGCTGTCTATTGAGGAGTCATACAGTTCTTGGATTTCATCAAAAACATCTTAACTTGTGTTCCGAAGATGAGTGTGGAAAGACATGAGAGTGAGTTATTAATGACAGAATTTTCATTTTTGGGTGAACTAACCCGATGTATAAATAATAATAATAATTCTAATTATTATTATTATTGTTGTTATTATTATCATCTAATAATAATATTATTAAATAATAATGTTTTGAGGTATTGAGTATGTAATTAAAATGCAGGAAAAACTGAATTTAAATAATTTAATTCTAAGACATACCTCTGGGTAGGACCACTCTGGAGAGTAGTCTGTGACCATGAAAAGTCGCCCGGTGGCCTGCAACATTCCCAGAGTGCCCTGGGCCACCGCTGCTGAGACTACTTCAGCGACATGCATGTAGGCCAGTGATCCTGCCTCCCCTGACCCTCCGCCAGCACCAGCACCTCCCCCTAAAGACTGGGGGCTGCAGCATGACTGGAGGCAGAGCTCTGAGGGGCTGTATCCTGACACCCTGTTGGTTGTATCCTCTTGACCTTGCTGTTGGTTCCCACCTGAGGTGGCCGTTCCGTCCGACCCAGGTGGGGCCACCAACTGGTGGGTATATAACGTTCCCGCAGGCCCTACGGCCGTGGATCCGCTGTCTACAGAGATGAAGTCATTGATGAGGTCAGAAAACTGGTTTCCAAAAGAGATGTCAAAATGATCCAAGCTGATTTCCATGCCTGTGCCTCCTCCCCCATTGGCTCCAGGTCCACTAAGCCCGTGGTGAGTGTTGTAGAGCCCCTGAACCAAATTAGCTCCCTGAAGCAGTGGCTGGAGTTGCTGTTGCGAGCCGTTGTTGGGCCCGCTTGTGGTGTTTCCATTCCTCAAAGCCACGGCCTCGGCTCCTGCTCCATTCTCAGAGCTCTGCTGCATGAAGTGTTCTGCTCCTCCGCTCTCTCCGTTTCCTCCTCTACAGGCTTGTAAATGATCCCCAGACTTTAGTAAACCATCTGTCCCATTCTCAGTGGCCCCAGCCTGACCGGACCCAACACTGCGGTTCTGATCTATACCGACAACTTCCTCGTGCTCTGGACCAAGGCCTGGAAAACCACCCTGGTACTGGAGGAGCTGCAGTGAGCCAGCCTGTCCCTGGGCCTCGGTGGGTGAGCCTCCATTGCAGTTGGGTCTGTGCTGGCCCTGGTGGGCGTGATGGTGGTGGAGGTGGCCATTACTGCCAGGCGATTCCGTCTTTACAACCTGCAGACCCATGTAGCCTCCATCAGGGGAGTTATGCTCCAGTAGGTGGCCCTTCTGGCTGGAGCTCTGCCGGCCTTGCTGGTTCTGGGCTGACTGTGGTGGTTCTTGAAGGAAGAAGCTTGGAGATCGGTTCTGGTGAGCTAAGTTGTTCATTGCCTGGCTATAACCTACTGCAGTGGCACTGGCAGAGTAGTCCTGCTTTGCATCGATTGCGCTGAAATCCATCTGCTCCAGGGTTGTGCTTGGACTCAGGCCCCCTCCAGAGGGTAACAGAGAGGCAGCAGGGGTCAAGGTGAGTGAGTTTTCGGCGCCAGAGCCGCTGGAAACGCTACAGCTTACGACTGCCCCCACCTGGTAGCTCCCTTCTTTGGCCAGCTGTTGTTCAAAGGAAGTGTCCTCAGTCTTGATGTTTTTCACCAGTGCAGAACTGAAGCCGTAGTTTGAATCGGATATAGTTGGCGAGCGTTGCAAACCGTTGGTGTTAGCTGTCGAGGAGGACGAGGCACTGGATGTGCCATTCTCCTGCTTTAATCCACTTCCTCCATATGTCTGGCCCTGCTTCGGGTTATTCAGGAAGCAGTCAGGGTCGAAGTTCATAGTGGTTTCTGGGATTTTAATGCTGCCAGAATCTAGGCTGCTGGAGAGCACAAGCTCCTCAGAGACGCCAGAGGCAGACAGCATGGACAGCCCGTCTGCTCCGGGACCACCTGCATCTGTGCTCCCACTTCCTGGAAAGGCAAATTTGTGGCTGTCAGAGGCGACTGCTAAGACCAGGCTGTGAGAGGTGGCATCTGGGCCCATAATATGGGTATTGGGGCCTCCAGTGGGGGACATGCTGTAGACGGGATCCCCAGTCACCTCAGACATGAAAACACTCTGGGATAGGCTGCTCATGACGGAGGCAACGTGGCCCATGCCTGTGACCGCTGGGCTGTCAGCCATGTCGGGGTCTGAGTTCAGCCCACTGCTGATGGACACAGGGGAATTCTGGGTTGTGTCTGGCACTTCCACCTGATTGGTGGAGGACACCTCAGTGCTGTTCTGGTGCAGCAGCACGGGTTTGTGCACCTTGCCGTTGCGTTTCTCACGTACGCTCCCTCCTCCTGTTCCTCCGCTGTTCTTGCTGCTGTGGCTGTGTTCTGTCTTACCCTCTGACACATCATTATTCTGGAGCTCAGAGTGGGTGCTGCTGTAGCCTCCTGAGCGAGGGTCCACTTTCGGAGAGATAATGCGGTGTTTGGCGCTGTTACATTTATGATGCACACTGCTTCCAGCACCTGCAGAGACATTACAAAATAGCTAGTCATTCTCCAAACTCTTTAACAATTATTAATTCTAATAATAAAAATCAATTATTATTATTATTTATTAACATTATCCATATTATTTCATTCAGAACAATTAATATCTCAGACTCCTTTATTCCCATAATCAACAGAATCCCTAGTATTATCAAAATTTACATTATTATTTTTGTATACAAAATGTAAATATAGATTTTATGTAATAATATCAATAATAATACAATTATTATCCATTCTATTTCATTCAGAATGACTAATATTCCTGACTACCTAATGACATTATCCCTTTTACAATTAACATTATTCCCATTATTAGTAGTAGTATTCTCAATATTTACATTATTAAGTTGTATTCAAAGTGCCACCTGCTGGCAGCAGGAAGTGTGGCACGTCAAAATGACTGCCATATTTATCCTATATTTACCCGCTTAAATGCATGTCTCGCCCACTATTCACTGTATTCCTAAGGCCCCTGGGTGGAAGTAGGCTCGGGTGCGAGAGCCCTTTCAATGCTGCTTGCTGCTTTAATTAGTAGCATTATTCTCAATATTTACATTATTATTAATATTAACAATAACAGTATTTAAATGGACATAATCAACAGTATGCCCCCTTTCCCCTATTATTTATTCCATTGAATGCATTGTACACATCATAATAACTATTTTATGTATGACACCACTTTAAAAGGCTCTGTTTGCTTTGTACGCTGAAAATAATAACCATTTCAAAGAATTGTCCACATAAAGTCTTTGAAATGGGAAAAAAAATGCTTTGATGTTGATTTGAATGAACACTGAGATTAATTTATGTCTTTATAGAGACCATCAATCATCAGTATTAATCGTTTCATGAGAAGCCAACACACAGCTTTACAGTTTTGTTAATAAATGGCTATGTCTCATTAGTCATTTTACTGCATACTTGGCAAATGAATTTTATATGAACAGACAACAAATAGCAATCAATCTACCCCACAATCATTTGTTTTAAACACTCAATTCAATTTGCTTCAGAGTAACGGCACCCTACAGGAGCAACACCATGGGACTGAAAAGTGCTGTGTTGGATATGTGTGATGAAGTACAAGCTGAAAATTCATTTGTTGTATACTTGAGTAAAAAAGACTGCCCTTACTGCACAGATACACAGGAACATTACGCCCCCCAGTGGTGTCATTACAACAGACAGCTCAATAAATCAGCACATCTATGGACCTAGAAGCTGCTGTACTCTAATTAGGCATTCAGTCAGCTGCTCTACACTCACCTCAACTTTCAAAGTTCTTGAAGACATTTTTAAAGCACTATCTGCTTCCTCTGTCTCTACCTGTGTCTTTCTGACTGCCTCTCTCCCACACCCCAACCCTCCTGTCTGTCCCTTACCCAGAGTGCCAGTGCAGAGGCAGTTGTGAGTCCGGGGAGGAGGCTTGGTCTGGTGGCTGTCCAGTATCTGCTGCACCAGCTGCTCCACAGAGAAGCCAGAGCTGCTGTTCCCATTGCTGCAAGTCCACTTGATGCCATGAACTGCCAAGGGAGAGAGGAGACACAGTTGTCAGCCCACCAGCCGAGCCTTCCAAACCCTCCCCCACCCCACCCCACCTGTGCACTACATCCCTGACCTTACCTCAGAGCCAGACTCCATATCAAAACCACTTTGTCCAGTACTACGAGAAAAAGAGTAATTTCTCACAATTCTTTTCGGTCTACTTTCTAACCTCAGACAGGAACACAGAAAGTTCAAGAACAGATTTGGGCCTGTTAAGGGTGAATTTTCAGCTGACGAGGGAGAAAAAAAAGAGCAAAAGTCTTCCTCGTCTCACTTCAGCTGAAGTAAAAGTCCCAGCCCTTTGACAAGGTGCTTTTTGCTGTTTATGCCCTCTGCTGCCATCACAATTTCCAAGCTCAGCCTCTCTCCTTTGAGAAAAAGAACAATAACAACAACCGGAACGGTAAAATGGCAAAAGGAAAAATAAATGCAACAAAGGAAATGTGGCGATCTCTGGAGAGGAACGGTATTTAGAATATCAAACAGCATCGAGCTACCTTAATATGGCTTGTGCACGCTTTGCTACTTCAGTGAGCGTAACAAGCTGAGGTGAGATTGCATGCGAAAGCGAGGGGAGGAAAAGGGAGGTGAAGAGAGAAAGAGACACAGAGTCAAAAATAGATAAAAGAGACAAAAGCTTTTGGCTTGAACTCGCAAACAGTGCTGCGTCACCAGCCGGAGCCGACACAACAGTTGTCACATACACAGCAGGTTTCTCTGCTCTGCTGAGCTCTGCCATTCCGCGCTTGGCCAGAGAATCGCAGCGGCGTTCCATAAGCCATTACACCAGCATGACCATGCTCGAACAGACAAATCAATCTCGCAGCATGAGCTTGAACCAGAGTCGCTGCACAAGGCAGGTCATGTAATGAAAGGGCAAGCTGGTTTGGTGGATACGCGTGACATCGGTGGGAGGCGTCGGCTGCGAGGATCTGAAGAAGAATCCTCTGATTTAGACTCGCAGGGATTCATCCACATTTCCAACCACAGTGGCCCACAGTGGCCGTTACTAATGCAGTTCTATCGGCCTTTTGCTCAAACAGTCTATCTTGCAATGTTCCTTGTGTCTGCTCTACCACACACAGACGCAGAGCCTGAGTTTCTCCGATTGTTGTTGGGGGAATGAAATTCATGCATTTCCTTAGTGCAGCGGTGCCCAAACTAGGCTGCAAGCACCCCCGGGGAAGCTTAGAGTGTCCTCCAGAGGTGCGCAAGAAAATATTTGGGTTCTTGACATTAAAATTCAAGTCATTTCAGCTGTGTCCTCTTGTGCTATAATTCATCTATAAGTATTAAATTCTTACAAGTAATTGTAATAACATTAATATAACTGTTAAATATAAAATTAATTAATAATTCAAATTAAATTAATTTTTTTTTAGAATTCTAAATTGTAAAAATCTACAAATATATATATATATAATTTAATAATAAAATTAAGAAATGAAAATTAGTAAAATATCATTACAATTAAAAAAATAAATAAATATAATTATAAATGGTGGAAAAAAGCAATAAATGGCATATTAAATTAAATATATGTACAAAAAATGTAAGTTTAATAATATTATTTATATATTATACATTTATTTTTCATATTTATTAAAAAGGTTTGAACACAATCTCAAGGGGTTCTTAATTATTGTTCTTATATTATTAGTTTCAGGGTTTCGACAGACTTTGAAGCTGAAAATGCTGCTGACAAATCAAATCTGCCAGCCACATCCATATCCACAAGCTCAAAGCACCTCATAACCACACCCATCAACTTGTATCTTTAATCGCAGCCTATCTTCAGGAACCATAAATCATATCAGATATCTCGCCCCCTACTGTGTGTGTGTGCCTGTGTGTGTGTCTGATCATCTGCTCATGCAGCAGTAAGGGGGCTTCAGGCATGGCTGGTCCCCAGTCTCTTAAATTATATCAGTGGAGAGAAATGAATCAGGCCGGCTGGTTCTCCTCTCCAGCTGTAGTGTGACTAAGCAACTGCTGCCTTCCATGACCTGCCATCTGACCTCTGCTGCACACGCCTACTTGTACATAAAACCACATTTACAGCCTAGGTCTAAGATTATGTATTTCTAAATGATAATTGATAATCAACAACGTCAACAAAAAATCTACAGCCTTGATCTTATCTGTTATTCATTTGATTGTGAAAAGTGTTCTTTATATGACAGTGGCTGAACTAAAAGTTTTTGGTGAAAAAAATGTATTTACCTTTAAGTACAATAGCGAGATATTGCTGGTTACTGTCAGAAAAATAAAAAAATCTATTTAGGATTTCATCAAATGTTTCTTATAATGCAATGAGGTAGAATTCTAGATAACAAGAGAGCTCAAAGCTTTGATGACGAATTAAAATACATCTCAGTGGCTTCAAAAACATAAAAATCGCCTTGCATAATAGAGCAAAATCACCCTGCATAATAGAGCTTGAGGGCAAAAATAACAAATCTATATTTCACACTAAAATGATGAAACACGCTCATATCGAGCAAAGCAGGTGATGACGCAACCTCAACATTGATGCATTTCCATGGTATCTGATGCAAATGCACTACAATGTTTGAAGCAGAGGTACGGAAACTTCTCCACAACCCATCAACAGTTACAGCAGTCTTTCTCTGAGGACTGTCAGTCGAGGAATGCATTCAATCCAAACTCAAAACACACCTCGTCCCGTTAACGAATGCAAGCTGTTTGTGTATGATATGGGTCACTCAAGGGAACACACTGGGTTTGTAGAGCTAATGTACAATGCATCCATGAATTATGCATAGCTAATATAGTTTACAATGAATCTTTGACTGTTAACAGGCAGCATGTCTGCAGCTCAGCCACTAGGTGGTACTGTTGCTCTTCAGATGAGCTCACATCACGGATGGCTGTTTGAAGATTATGAGGGTGAATCTTGTGGCCCTATTAGCCTAGTCACAGTGCACTGGCCCAACTGGTGGAAGACATCATTGCACCTTTGCCATTGTCCACACCATTTGCAACGTTAATGACTTGCATGCATTACGGCAAATGGTTTCAATGTAGTTCAGCCATGAAGTGTAATGAACACATTAGTTTACAGCACGTGTCTTAAAGTCAATGTGAAAGGGAGCTCTTAAGTGATTGCCACGAGAGCTCTTAAGGGGATCGTAACACGCGGCAGCGATTACAATGTCAGCTGAGCTCGTCTGTATTCCCCTCGCCGACATCCAGTGTCTAAAAGTGCTGACGCGAGGGATCCGACTTCATATATTCATTACCTTGACAGCCCTGTCCTAGTTTGAATGATCAATGCCAGGCATCACATACAGAGACGTGTCCTCACAAGACTCTGGGTAAACATGATTATATGCATGCCGTCGTCGCCTTTTTTTTTTACTACATCCTCATTAGACAGGTTTCTTTTGGTCAACTGACCCTGAGACACCCGGGCGCCTCAGAGTGGGTATGCACAGGCGGTGAGGTAATAATCATGTCAAGTGTTCCACATGGAGACTTGTCCTGCTATGAACAAAGGGCACAGGGTGTAGCAGGTAAGACAGGCCAGTTAAGCTAGAGCAGGCTGAGCTGGGAGAGAACTTCTCATGAAACATCACGTAACTAAAACAGCACCA
Source organism: Ctenopharyngodon idella (assembly GCF_019924925.1). Classification (NCBI taxonomy): domain Eukaryota; kingdom Metazoa; phylum Chordata; class Actinopteri; order Cypriniformes; family Xenocyprididae; genus Ctenopharyngodon; species Ctenopharyngodon idella. The sequence goes on from NC_067241.1 coordinate 20,247,242, forward strand.
GTCTTGCATTAATCATACAGAAATGATAGAAGACAACGTCATGTATCATTGTCTAATCATCTAAAGGCTAGTTCACACTGCCCTAACCAGCACCAACAGCTGTTGGGTTTTGCAGGATTAGATTTGTAATCCTGTTGGTGTTTGTTGTGGCAGTGTGGACAACTGTATCTTGTAATATGTCAAGATATGTAACATTATTGGAGATATGAAGTGCATTCCCCCCCACTTAATTTAAGTGTAAACCTCACTAATTGTATTATTTTATTATATATTACTTAATATTTTAGTAAATGAAATATCTATCCATCTCTCTCTCTCTCTCTCTCTCTCTCTATACACATTTTCAACAGTGATAATAACAAGAAATCCACAAATCAGCATATTGAATGATTTCTGAAAGATCATGTGACACTGAAGACTGGAGTAATGATGCTGAAAATCCAGCTTTGCCGTCACTGGAATAAATTACATTTCAAAATACATTAAAATAAATAATACTTCTTTTAAATTGTACTAATATTTCAAAATATTACTGTTTTTACTGTATTTTTGAACAAATACTTGTATCCTCGGTGAGCATAAGAGACATTAAAACATTAACAAATTCTTCAGACATTGTTTGCAGCGTATTTTCACTTAAAACGTGCATGAGAAGAGACGGTTAATGCATTCAGTTGACAGAATGTGATTGGACACTCACACATGGGTTTCAGCTGGCCAATGAGTTCCTCCTTCGTCCATTTGGCCCATTCTTTCTTGTCTGTATTGATGGAGCACAGGATGGGACCACATGGCTTCCCACAATCCTCAATAGCTGGCACATTCAGGTAGTGGACCAACACAATGTCTGGGTTCTGGGGAAAAAATAGGAACAAGAGAGAGAAAGAGGACAAGAAAAAAAGAAGATGTGGTGTGGTGAGTGGAAAGGTCTCATAATAACAGTTTCATGTAAATTACATTTATAGCTGTATAATTTCCAGGTTGTCGCAAGTGTTGTTTTGTCGCAGTCCGGCGTGAAATGACGCATGGTAACATCACTCTACTACAACTCTTCCCAACATGGCCTCACCCCCTTTGTTGTGTGTTCCCGGGGGCAGGTTTTGTGTAAATTTTGGGGTTTGTGATGTCACCAACCCAGGAAGAAGCTTGTTTGTAGTCCCTACCAGCCGTTTGTTGTAGTCCTTAAAAAGCAATTTCTGTAAAAGAAAATATCTCCCTTTGCATTGAACTTTGAGCATCATAACTTTGCAGATGTTGTTTATGCTCAAACAGCAACATTACACACTAACTAAAGTGAAATCATAATCAAGCACCCCTTTAAAGAGACCATTTTGGTTCAGAATATGAATGAAAGTCTTATGGGTTTGGAACGACACAAGGGTGAGTAATTAATGACAGAATTTCATTTGTGGGTGAATTAACCCTTTAATTAAAATTATAAATAATATTTTTAGTACATATAAAAAAATAGCAAAAATCTAAGGCCAAAAATCCTTTTGAGGGTCATGTTAGTTAATGTGTGTTCAGCACTAGCTAGCATATTTGCCAGCTAGCCAGCACACTTGACCACATTTATGGAGTGATGGAAATGAGTATAACGTGAAAGATGTCATTTGCTGCCCGTTCTTCTCCATCATTTGAGGAATTACTGTTGTCATGATTGCAAGAAAACATCTCTTCTGAATAAAACAGCTTAGAGTCTGCTTTCCACAGGCAATACTACTACCGCAACATTAATTGCAAAGGCAAATAGCGCTGAGTCTTGTGAATAAGGTGTAATCTATAATAAGCCTAATTTACATAGAAAGGAGGCGTGTTTGTACTGAAAAGAATGACAATGATTTAATTTAAATACACACAGCGGCGCCTGCTTAAGCCAAGAGTGGTTAGTGAATAAAACTGTTTGTGCGCAAAAGTGGCGCAACTGTTTACTGATGGTATGTAGTGCCAAAGTTATTCAGAGAGAGGATAAAACCGGGAACAGAACATCTCAAACAGGGATCATAATGTGAACACAGGAGGAGTTGTGTGAGGCTTACAAAGCACCTGCTTTCTGTACCATTGTGGTTGTCAACTCAAAGTGGGGGCTTATTTTATATACAAACAAATTCTGTCAATTTCAGGTCAGCAAGTGTTCGCTGGATACATTTTGGCAGCTTATGAATAGGGGTTGTTTAAAGCATATCTAGCCAGTGCGAGCAACATCAATTCTGTTTGTAATCATAAATAGTGTTGATTACAAAGAGCTGTAAACAGTCACAGAACAAGCGGTCCCCTGTCACCACAGAGATTACACACACGCTCTCACAAAATCCCACTCATTCTAGAACACCAACATTTGAATGTCACGTGAAACGCAGAAACATAACACATACACAAACTGAATCCGTACACTGAAACAGTGAAGAAAACTGTCCCTTTCATTAGCATTTTTATTAGTTTTATGAGCATTACGTGCTGAGTGAATTGGGGGCTGCGGCTCTGTGCTGCCTCCCGCCTGCAGCATTACACTTCGACGTACATGTGCAAAATCTATGCATACTGCATGCTCAATGGGGTAATACACACAGAGAAAGACATTCATACAGCCGCTGGCACTTTTACAGAGAGCACCATGGTAACCACACCTGATCATGGCCGTGTCCGAAAGCTGACAAATGTTGCCTTAGCAGGCAGTATAAAGAAGTAGGAAGGGCAAAAGCCATAATTTCTGCCACAATGTTTGCACAACATCCTGTCTTAACTACTAAGATGCATTAACCTGTTCAGAAGAGATACACTGCCTATGATATCCCACATTCCAGAAAGTCGGATAGAGCAGCTGAAAGTTATTTAAACTATTTATTATGCTAAATTATTTAGAATAATAAATAATAAAATATATTAATACATTTATTAATAAATAAATGCATAAAATGTATGCATAAAATTGTAGCCACTATGCACATCATACATATTAATATTGTATTTACAATAAATAAATAAAAATAAAATAAATAATAGTCCAATATATAATATAATATAATATAATATAATATAATATAATGACAAAAAATTTAAAATAAACATATATATAAAATATAATTTCTCAGTTTTTCTTTTGATTTTGGAATGAAACCCAGGCCAAACATTTTCAGAGGGATAGGTAATGAACAGATAAACCAATAAAGCTTGGTCCCTTGGAAGCCTGGTCTGAAACCAGATTCGGAAGGCACCTTTATATTAAAATGCTGTCTGTTTAGTCACTGATGGAAGCTGCTTTAGTTTCAAACACAGCTCATATCATACTAGACATCTCTGAACCCCTCTATTACAGTGCTGTTGGCAAGGTTCAGACTGACATTTCCTCTCTCAAACAGTTCTCTGACTACAACTGAATGGACAGCAAATCACAATTAGACAGAACATCGACAATCTCTGCGTGGGACTAACAAGCCTTGAACAGTGACCACAGAGAGTGGGGACAAAATCTGCAGGACGAAAAAGGGCAGCAGAACAAATCAAAAGCTAAATTCAGAGTGCTCAAAATCAAACAGCCCTGTAATTCACAGTGAGAACTTTTGATTGAACTCTTCAACCAGCACACTTGATATTCAAAGGGAATGTGTCAAGGTGTTTGAACAGCACCTTTGATGGATTAAAAGGAAAAGATTTGATTTAAAATTTAAATCCATAGGAAATCTGTCTTCATGAGAGGATTTTAAGAGTAAGTTCTGGTGTACTATTCTCTTTCAAGAGGATGAAGGGAGTGTGCTGGATCGGCGCTTGGTTGGGAAGGGCGAACTAAGGATGCTCAGGCGTGGTTCCTGCCGCTGTAGCCATGAGCTTGTGGGAGCAGACACCAGCGCAACATCCCCATATGGTACAAGCAGCTGTGGTAAATCACCGGGACATGCCCTCAACCCTTAACCAGCATGATAGGGGTAAGTAAAACCCAGACTCATGACATTAGACAAACATAAACACAATCTCATGCAATTGTGGGTATCAAATGGATTAAAATGTCAAAATGTCCAGGTTATATTTTATACCAAAATCAAAAGAAAAAATAAGATATAAAATATAAAGAAAATTTTATTTCGCTTAAAGAAAATAATGGCATTTTTTTGGGTGTTATTTCATGATAATGAAACAACCTTCATATCCAATTGTAAGCAGCCTACAATAATGCAAATTATATATTATATGTTGTAGTATAAAACCATTTACTATATATTTAATTGTATATATTTAATTATTTAATTTATATAATCTAGAGAGGGGGAGTTGGACTTCACGCTCCATCCATGGCTCTGCAGTGAGTAGCTTCTCAAAATTAGCTTGATTTTCTTACGTGAACCATAATTTATTTATTTTTTCCTTTTGAGTTTGGGGTTAAAGGGTCAGTTCACCCAAAAATGAAAATTCTGTCTTTAATTACTTCCTCTCATGTTGTTCCAAACAAATAATACCTTTGTTAATCTTCACAAATTAAGATATTTTTGATGAAATCCATGAGCTTTCTGGCCTCCGACAGACTGCAACGTTCTTACCACTTTCAAGGCCCAGAAAGGTATTAAAGACATCGTTAAAATAGTCCATGTGACTACAGTGGTTCAATCTTAATATCATAAAGCGATAAGAATACTTTATGTGCACAAAAAACAAACAAAAAAATAACAACTATATTCAACAATTTCTTCTCTCGCATGTCAGTCTCCAACGCTGTTTACGTTGTAGACACAGTGCAGTGCTTCTGGGTTCTACGTCAGAACGTAAGGTTTTGGAACGACATGAGGGTGAGTAATTAATCAGAGAATTTTTATTTTTGGGTGAACTAACCCTTTAAGACAAAACCGACTGTTTATGTGAATACTTAATCATGACCCCGACATTTCATGATATTCATATAAGCATACAGAGTAAAAAAGACAAATAGTGAATGTGGAAAAAAAACCTGACATACTCAACCTTTCAAAAAAAAAAAAAACCCACATACATACCAACAGAAGCCAGTACATCCATGACTACCGCACATACACATACACATTCCTCTTTTTCGGTCCCTCCTACGCCGATACATTTGTCCCTGTTTTACAATGCACGTTTGGCAGACTTACAACCCATCCAAATACAAGTAATCTGTGAAGCTGTGCTTCAGTCGTAAATTCAAGAGTGAGCCAGAAGCGTATGACATCTACGGCTCACTCCTTTCTCGCTCTGTCTCTTCAGAGAGCTTTTACGCACCCACACAATCACGCTCGCACCCCCTCTAGACCCTCTCTCTCTTTTCGATGGCACAACAACACAATGAAAATGTGGAGTGTCTTATAAATCTATCAGGATGCAAACTTAATTTAATTTAATTTCCTGCTGGCTGCTCTCTTTTAATAACGAAAGTTTTCATCCAACAAGCTAAAGAAGACTTAGGAGGAAACTTTCGGCCTAGATACTATTTGGTGGAGAAAATGGGATCTCATGAAGGTATTGATTAATTGTGCAGTGTAATCTTTAGGCCATGTTTATGGTACACCCCCATGGAGGACCAGGGCTTGCTTCCAGGTTTGTTGATGTGGGAAAAGGGGGCCGAAGTTTGGATAGAGTTGCAGCGTGTGCAGGGCTTGTGGTATTGCGCAAACGGCATTTTTCATTATTAAAGGCATTCATTTCAGCTCAGCACCTTTACGCTAGGCTCATCCCTGGAGTGCAGAGGCGTGTGGATCTTGTACTGCCGGTCCATAGAACCTGTATTTATCCCTTGACTTCACTGTTTAAAAGCATTAAATGCTAAATGAAAGTAAAAAAAAAAACTTCATTAGGAAGCATTCTGTGCTTGAATTCACAGAAACTGTTTTCTTACTCTAGTCTTTTCATTGGTAAGCAAGAAAAACAATTAAAGCTTGTTTGTTTTTTGCTTTACGCCTGCAGAAAGAGAGCAGATCTCAATTCTAAAGGTGTTTCTTTGTTTTTGTGTGTGTGTGTGTGTGTGTGTGTCTGGGGAACACACAGGTACCTGGAAGCACCGTGGTAACCTGGCAACTAGTAGCTGGACGCCCACATGCATGAAGCCAATGTGGTCATGAGTGCTGCCCCATAGCTGGCCTCGAGTGCTATAAATATCCACTAGTAATAGCTTCAGGGTCATTACTGCTGCTCGGGCCTGCCTCCAACCAGCAACAACTCCAACCTGAAGGGCTGGGAAGAAGGACAGGGTTTCAAATAGGTATCTGCATATTACGGATGATTTATTACAGCGTGGGGGTGGGACGGCGTGTTCTGGCAGATAAGTGCCTGTGCGTATAAGATTGTCATAGAGTTGGACTTGTCTGGAAGCAGGTCGTTTGGGCTTCATATTAAGCTGGCGCTGGTTCAGATCGGGACACATGAGAACATTATGTTATTTGTTTTGTTGCAGTTGATTGCTGCTTCTGGTCATGTGAATGAGTCACTCGTTATGAAGTACATTTTCATGTCCCCATTAAATATGCCTAAATATATTGGATAAAATATTACATTCACAATTTGTGACATGACATCATCCTGCAAAAGTGTGGGTAAACAACAGCACAAACACAAGCAAGTAATTAGCAACAAACTCTGTAATGTTTTAAAATGACATCTTGCTCAATTAATATACAAAATCTGCATTATACAACCCGAATTCTGGAAAAGTTGGGACATTTTTGAAATTTGAATAAAATGAAAACTAAAAGACTTTCAAATTACATGAGCCAATATTTTATTCACAATAGAACATAGATAACATAACATAAATGTTTAAACGGAGAAATTTGACACTTTTATCCACTAAATGAGCTCATTTCAAATTTGATGCCTGCTACATGTCTCAAAAAATCTTCTGAATCTTTTGAAAAGATTCAGCTTGGAGAACATCTAGCAACTAATTAAGTTAATTGATATCAGGTCTGTAACATGATTAGCTATAAAAGGGATGTCTTAGAGAGGCAGAGCCTCTCAGAAGTAAAGATGGGCAGAGCTGCGAAAGAGTGCGTAAAAAGATTGTGGAATACTTTAAAAATAATGTTCCTCAACGTCAAATTGCAAAGCCTTTGCGAATCTCACCATCTACAGTGGATAACATCATCAAAAGATTCAGAGAAACTGGAGAAATCTATGTGCGTAAGGGACAAGGCCGAAGACCTTTATTGGATGCCCGTGGTCTTCGGGCCCTCAGACGACACTGCATCACTCATCGGCATGATTGTGTCAATGACATTACTAAATGGGCCCAAGAATACTTCCAGAAACCACTGTCGGTAAACACAATCCGCCGTGCCATCTGCAGATGCCAACTAAAGCTCTATCATGCAAAAAGGAAGCCATATGTAAACATGGTCCAGAAGCGCTGTCGTGTCCTGTGGGCCAAGGCTCATTTAAAATGTACTGTTTCAAAGGTCAGACAAGTCCAAATTTGACATTCTTGTTGAAAATCACGGACGCCGTGTCCTCCGGGCTAAAGAGGAGGGAGACCTTCCAGCATGTTATCAGCGTTCAGTTCAAAAGCCAGCATCTCTGATGGTATGGGGGTGCATAGGTGCATACGGTATGGGCAGCTTGCATGATTTTGAAAGCACTATGAATGCTGAAAGGTATATAAAGGTTTTAGAGCAACATATGCTCCCCTCCAGACGACATTTATTTCAGGAAAGGCCTTGTGTATTTCAGCAGGACAATGCAAAACCACATACTGCAGCTATTACAACAACATGGCTTCATAGTAGAAGAGTCCGGGTGCTGAATTGGCCTGCCTGCAGTCCAGATCTTCACCTATAGAGAATATCTGGTGCATCATTGAACGAAAGACGACCACAAACTCTTCAGCAGCTGGAAACCTATATCAGGCAAGAATGGGACCAAATTCCAACACCAAAACTCCAGAAACTCATAACCTCAATGCCCAGACATCTTCAAACTGTTTTGAAAAGAAGAGGAGATGCTACACCATGGTAAACATGCCCCTGTCCCAACTATTTTGAGACCTGTAGCAGCCATCAAATTTGAAATAAGCTCATTTTGTGCATAAAATTGTAAAATTTCTCCCTTTAAACATTTATGTTATCTATGTTCTATTGTGAGTAAAATATTGGCTCATGTGATTTGAAAGTCTTTTAGTTTTCATTGTATTCAAATTTCAAAAACGTCCCAACTTTTCCGGAATTCGGGTTGTAATATACTCATAGAATCCATCCATCCATCCAAAAATTCAAAAGATCATTATTTTTATCTTGTTAATTTCTTGCCATTTTATAAATAATCAAGTTACAATTAAATCAAATTTAAATTTTGGAGGTCTGATTTAATTTTCTATAGAAACACTTCTTTAAATTATAACCCATGCATATTAATCTTTTAAAAACGACAGTGTAAAAAGGTTTTAGTGTCCTGGAATATATACAGTACGTCATGACATTTGGTTTTGAGACACTAGAGAAGCAATGATGCTTGATTTTATTGAGGTCCCATATTTGATTTGAGAGCTGCATACCAATTTCCTGCCTGGCATAACACCCTCTTAATCTCAATCACTGGTGTGAATTTGGTGCCAGGACTAGCTGTTTGAACAACAACAAACAGGGAGAGCGTTTAAGAAAGTATGGCACAACATAAACATCACAAATGCTAAAAACGTAAAAGCTAAAAGAGAAAGTCTTGGCACAAGAACAATAAGAACCTCATCAAGGTTAAATATCTTAATTAAGCTAAAAAGCACAGTAACGAGTCCAAGAGAAAAAGAACCAGTGCATATGTAGCTCTGAGAGGAAAAACGTCAGCGAGGAGTTCAAAGCTGCGGCACAAAAAGACACGGCCAAGCGCTGCACTTGGCTGACAGGAAACCCCTAGAGGATTGTGGGAAAAAAGCATTGGAGAGACAGATCCTCTGACTCATTTCTTGTGAGCGTGGTGAGGAACATACCCACTGGGTGTACAAGCAGACCCATTTCACTAACCCATGTTACATAAATCACAGCGCTTCTGATATGCCGCAACAAATATTTAACTTTTTTGTCTCCATCTGTCTCACTATTTTTAACTTGATAGAAGGACTGTGCTCTCAGAGTACTGCTGGGCTCAGTTCTGGAGGAAGAAGATGTACTCCAGACATAATGTAGAGGTCAGTGTCATAGTGGAGCATCAAGAAGTGTCTCTACGGAAAAAGAGACAGCGACCTTCAAGAGAATGGAGCGTCAAACAGGTTGTAGTTGATTTCATTAGGGTAAAATGGAAATGGTTGAGAGTGTGAGGATGTGGGTGAAGTTTAGCATTTAGAGTGTGTGAAAGCACAGTATGCTAATGTCAGTGTGTGATACAGTGTGGGCACATACAGTATAATAACCAATCCAGGTGTCTAAATGCATTTTAGGTGCTGCTGTAAGTAGAAGAAAGAAAGTCATACCAGTGTTATTTTAGTATACTCCTAAAAAATAAAGGTTCCTTATTGACATTGATGATTCCATGAAGAACAATCAAGATTCATGGAAACTTTCCGATGCACAAAAGGTTATTTATAGTGGAAAAAGGTTCTTTAGATTATTAAAAAATTCTGCACTCTAAACAAATGGTTCTTTCTGATTGATTTTGATTGATTGATAAACTTTATTTATCCCAGAGTGGGAAATTCACGTGTCACAGAAGAAACAACATACTATAAATGAGATATATACAGAAAATACATTGAATAAAAACTACACCCAACAAACACAACATCTCAGACACAAGGTACAAAAATCATGATCACATGATCTGATTAAACAGTCTCACAGCAGATGGAAGAAAATACCTATTTTGCTCTTTTGAGCAACATGGGTAAATAAGTCTGTTTCTAACTGAGCTACACATAGCCTGCACTGTGTCACGGTAAAGGTGAGATTTATTCTTCATGATGTAACACAGCTTCCCTACCATCCTTTCTTTCCCAATTTCATCAACAGAGGGCAGAGAGCACCCCATAACTCTGCTGGCCTTCCTAATCACTGAAGGGTTCTTTTTGGCACCCAAAATGGTTCCTTTTTTGAATCCTTTATTTAGTCTTTATTTAGTCTAAAGTCTAATTTTGTTGTTGTTGTTGTTTTAATTTTATAATTAAAGTTTTAGTAATTTTGTTGTGCGTTTTTGTCCATTTAAAAAAAAAAAAAAAAAAAAGTATAAATAGTTTTAATTAAGTTTTAATGTTTAGTTGATTTAGTTTTAGTTATTTCAGAATTTCAACTTAAACTAAACAAAATGAGAAATGTTGCCTTGGCAACTGTCTGATATAAAATAAGCTTAAATATTTTATTTTATTTCAGTTAATGTTTTTTTTTTTTTTTTTTTTCAAGAAATGCATTTTTTATGGTTTTAGTTTTGTTTTCGTTAACAATAATATTACTGTGTAATACAGGTCTGAAACAACAAGAGTGTGAGCAAATAATGACAGAATGTTAAAGGGATATTTAACCCAAAAATGACAATTCTTTCATAATTTCCTCACCCTCATGCAATTTTAAACCTGTATGACACTTTTGCAGAACAAAAATGGTCCATATAAAGAAAGTCAATACACTGAACCCCATTGACTTTCACTGAATGATTAAAGGATTAGTTCACCCAAAAATGAAATTTCTGGGTCGGCATTCGGACTTAACATCGAAGCACTGAACTGCATTTACTACGTCAACTGCGTACATGTCTGACAGGGTTTTGTTTTTGTGCACAAAAAGTATTCTCGTCGCTTCATAACATTAAGGTTGAACCACTGTGGTCACGTTGACTATTTTAACGATGTCTTTCCTGGACCTTTTACATTGCTTTCTATTAGGGTTACAAAAAAACTCTTGGATTTCTTAAAAAATATCTTAATTTGTGTTCCGAAGATGAACGAAGGTCGTAAGGGTTTGGAACGACATGAGGGTGAGTAATTAATGACAGAAATTTCATTTTTGTGTGAACGAACCCTTAAAAAAAACACTGAGCCATTTTCCAAACTATTTTCTTTTGTGTTCCACAGAATAAATAAATAAATACAGTTTTGGAATGACATGAAGGTGAGTAAATAACGACAGAATTGAAATTTTTAGGTGAACTGTCCCTTTAAGAGTGCATGTGCCATACAAAAACAAGAGTCCACCGTCATGAGTGAAACAGTGTGTGTGTTTATGAGCGAGAGAGGTGATTAAAGCCTTGCCCTGGCGGGTGCCCTGGCTGTGGCATGGTGATGGATGAAGCAGTGTGTCCGTCATTAGGCAGTAGGCTGGCCCCTGGCACCCACACCCAGCTCTTAAATGTATCCATACCTCGCTGTCCCCCAGTGCTGCTGTTCATTTCAAGGTCAATTGACTCAGTGCTGCGCCGGGAACAAAACATCCCCCTTTCTTCATAGTTTTATTTCCCATTACTGACTGGTGCGCTTGTGTGTGCGTGTTTGTACACAAGCGCTTGTGTGTGTGGGTGTATACGCCACGTCAAAGCCGATGGTGTGCAGCAAATACCCTACAGCTTGTGTCTAGTACAGAGGAAGACCCTTGCTTGAACTCTTTAATGTTTATGAGCCTGTATATGCAGAACATTTTAAAGTGCAAGTTGGTAAAAGTCAGTCACTTTGCACCCAGTTATGAAAGCTATGATGTCACTTCCTGCCAGTGCAACCTGTTTAGCATGGCTTGTGGAGCCAGTAACAGAAAACAACATATGGGAGGTTCAAAATTTACTTTTTGCCACACCTGCAATTAGCTAGTGAATTGAGAAAGGTAACCTGTAAACTGAGCTGTGTTGTCTTGCATATTTGCGGAAAACACTGTGTCACTCGCAACAGCAAAAGTCTCTATGTGAAACACTATCTCTCACAAAAACATACACACTCTCATACTCATATTTGGCCCAGTAGGCTTAAAGTGGACAATAAAGTCTCTTAAACACGTTTCACACTCTCACTAGTTTATTTGTCCATAAGCAATGTTCAGCAGTGAATATACTGTACAGTACATTCATCACAGGAGAGTTATGACATTTCTACCAGTGTCATTTCCACCACATCTCGTAATTTTATACTGTGTTTGATCACATTCGTTTGTGGAAATGATATTAGCTAATCTTTTAATTTTCTTAAATAAAATAGTTCCCTCCTTTGTCTTGCTAAGGCTAATTTTAAATAGCATTTAATACATATTTATAGCTTGAATGGAAATATGCACAATAAAAAAAATTCTGCTCAGAAATGATATTTACCTTTGTTTTGTTTTGTTTTTTTTTGTTCTCGTCACAAATCACGTCTCAAATTTCATCTTAAGCTCTTGACTGACACTGTGTCTCCTTCATAACTAACCTTCCAGTGATGGAAATGAGTTTTTTCTTAGAAAATAGATATTAAAATTATAATTATTTTACTAATAATTCATATTTTTGATGGATATTCCACTTTTAGGATTTAGGAAAATAATAAAATTAATAAACAAAATATTTGTTATTAAAGGCAAAATTGTTTGATGTGACAGAAATATGTTAAGTAGTAACTTAACATACAGCAACATCAATACTAAAACTCATGAATTTTGCTATATTCACACATTCAGACATTGATTAGGCACTCACCCCGGCACCCATCAAACTCTGCCTATGCAGTCTCAGACTACTGCTGTGCAATGGCCCGCTTATCTAACGCCCACATACAAACACACAAACAAACATACACATTTCATGCAGAAAGCTGCACGCCCCACAGGAGGTGCATGTAAATCCCAGTCCCATGGGATGCACAGTAGGAAAAGGGTGAGGAACGCAGCATGGATATTTGACAACTCTTCACTTCATGCTCGAGCGTGTGAAACGACCTCGGCTGGTACACATCATCCTCCACTTCTCAAGGACTGTGATGTGCCATTCTCTCTCGTTAGGTCTCGGCTCGGCCCCTCTCCACAGACATGAGAGAGAAAAGCGCGTGGAGTGGTGTTAGCGAATGTAACTTTTTGAGGAAGAGGACGGAGCCGGTGCAAAGCACGGCAGCGCGCTTCTGCAGGAGCCAGAGGCTGAGGCCTGTGATGTTTAATTCAGCAGCCCATAATGACTCAGATGAAGTCAAGAGCCAGCTTTAAATAACTTAGCTACCAGGGGCAGAACTACTCAGCTCACAAGAGTATGACCGCGGAGCGTGCGGTTATGTGTTTGCCCAGGTGTCAACATGTAGTTCTGCAAAAAACCAAAAAAAAAACCAAAAGATATTCTGTATTCTCTGCTCTCTTTGGAGTACATGTTCATAGCAGATCAACTGGAGTTTGAACGGAGCACAGAGGACAAAATGTAGGAGTTACTGTAAAAGTACAGATTCCACCTTCGCTGCCACTAGTGTTTCAGTTATTCATCTGGCAGCTCTCCATTAGCTCTGTGAGTGTGTGCCCTGAGCAGACTGGGAGCAGGCCGTCTGGGAGCCATCAGTCTGCTGTGATGGGCTCAGTGGAGCTTGGTGACTGTGGTCCTAATGCCCAAAGTCTCTCACAGGAAGTGCATGTGTCAGTGAAGAACACAGCAAAGACAGCAAGCCCTTGCACTCAGTCTAACCCTCCTGGTTAACCAGCTTGTTGTGTTTTAGATGATGGTGTCCCTACTAGGCTTGTCATCCTAAAGGGTTAGTTCACCCAAAAATGAAAATTCTGTCATTTATTACTCACCCTTGTGTCGTTCCAAACCCTTAAGACCTTCGTTCATCTTCAGAACACAAATTAAGATCTTTTTGATTAAGTCTGAGAGGTTTCTGTCCCTCCATAGAGATCCAACGCAACTACCACTCCAAGGTCCAGAAAGGTAGGAAAGACATCATGAAAGTACTCCATGTGACTCCAGTGGCTTAAACTGTGACGTGAGTGCTTTGTTTGTGCAAAAAAAACAAAAACAAAACAAAAAAACATAATTTAAAAAATATTATCCAAAGTGTGTTCATGCAACAATGCCAGCTCTCGCGTGAACACAAAATGCATGCATTATGATGCTCTCGTGAACACTCGCGCATGTGCGTTGAGTTGATGCGTGAGTCTGAACACAACACGCATGCGTTGTGATGCAGATCTATATTTAGTAGTGGTAAATTATGTTTTTTTTGTGCAAACAAAGCACTCGTGTCGCTTCATAAAATTGAGTTTAAGCCACTGGAGTCACATGGAGTACTTTAATGATGCCATTCCTACCTTGAAAGTGGTAGTTGCGTTGGATCTCTATAGAGGGGCAGAAAGCTCTTCATCAAAAATATCTTAATTTGTGTTCCGAAGATAAACGAAGGTCTTACGGGTTTGGAACGACACAAGGGTGAGTAATTAATGACAAATTTCATTTTTGGATGAACTAACTCCTTAAAGCTTCAGCCATTATCTTCTTGGTGAAGCTGGTTGACCAATTATTTTTTTTAGATAGCCATGCTGGTCCACCAGCTATAACAGCACCAATCTAGTACTAACAAGCATTAACAAGCTTAAATTACATTGACAAAAATAATTTTCTAGATCAGTATTTTTTTGTTTTTGTTGTTTGTTTCAGTACAAATTAAACAAAACAAATTTACTTGAGAAGTACAGAGCCCTGCACATGACATGCAAGAAAAAAAATTAAATCGTGTGCACGATTTACTAATTAGTTAGCTCGATTTACTAAAACGTGCGCACGATTTACTATTTCAATATAGTAAAAATAGTAACAATAGTATTACAAAATAGTAAATCGTGCGCACGTTTTAGTAAATCGAGGGAACGAATTAGTAAATCGTGCGCATGATTTAGCCTACTATTTTTTTTCCTGCACGTCATGTCCGGGGCTCCGTAGAGAAGCAAAACCTGTGTAAGATATAATTTTTCAGATTTTTATAATGTTGAATTATGTTTATTTTCCTCACTTCAGTACCAACTTATTATTATTATTAAGCAAAGACCTTACTAATTTTAGATTTACATTTAAAGCAAAGAAAAAAAAAACTATATGGGCAATGGGGTGAGAAAAAAACTTAATTCTAGGTTAGATTAAGACACATTCAAATTCTCTGAAAACAAGTCTTAAAGGGAAAATATGCAAAAATTAAAATTCTGTCATCATTTACTACCGTCATGTTGTTTCAAACCCACAAGACTAATTTGGGTTAACTAACCAATTTTAAACCCACATGACTAATTTTGATTAATCTTTAAACACAAATTAAGGTATTTTTTTGTTTTTGTTGCTTTTGACCTTTTTAGACCTTCTAAGTTTTGGTTACATTTTACTTATTTTCAAAGTTTCATTAAATATATCTTAATTTGTGTTTCAAAGATTAATTCAAGTCTAATGGGATTGAAACGACATAAGGGTGAGTAACTGATGACAGAATTGTCATTATGAATTGTCAACTGTCCCTTTAACTTTGCTATAAAGGCACAGTTGTGGCCTAATGGTTAGAGAGTCAGACTTGTAACCCGAAGGTTGTGGGTCGAATCTCAGTATCGGCAGGAAATGTAGGTGGGGGGAGTGAATGAACAGCGCTCTTTTCCATTCTCATTACCCACAACTGAGGTGCCCTCGAGCAAGGCACCTAACCCCCAATCATTCCCCAGGCGCCGCAGCAAAAATGGCTGCTCAATGCTCCGGGTGTGTGTGTGTGTGTGTTCTATACTCACTGCTGTGTATGTGCACTTGTTTTAAAGGTGTTTAGATGTTTTTACTGAAAAATAAGAAAACAAAATATATATTTTCTCAGTTTTTTTTTTTTTTTTGCAGTGCAAGCTGGGCCAGATTTAAAATTCATGCTGGTCTAAGCTGTTTCTGTTTTGAATCTAATGCTAAACGTGAGCCTAAGCCAGAGTCTGAACCTTGTATACCAGAATCATAATGTGCAGATAATGCTGAGGCCATCAATGATTTATATTTTGGGGAGAAGGCTCTGTATGGCAAACCGTTCCTTGAGTGCTAGGACTCCTGGTTCCTGATTGAATCACAGATAAGCTGATAGGATCAGGGACAGCAGATAAAAGAAGATGGCATCTATAGCCTTAAAATGCTGTGGCACTAGCCTCAGTGTAATCTGGAAATGGCCTAGCAGGTGAAATTCTGGACAAAAAGCCATTAAATAAAACATTTTTCCATGATATTGACCATTACATCAACAACATGAGGAACAAAATCAGAATGCTGCAATATTAAGTTCAGCACTGAGAGGTCCAGGAGCACACTGACCACTCCAGCTGGAAGGCCCCAGGGTGCAGGCGCTCAGGAGGAGACACCCCCGGATGCCTACACATAAACACTTGCCCTTTGGGACACTGAACTGGACAGTAGTTGCCTAGCGACCAGCAGAGTGAGTTAAGCCACTTTAGGAGGGAGGCAGGACAGAGTTGGACGGAGGGCAGAGCTGAGGGTGCTGAAATTGGTATGATGGCAGGTGAAACAATTGAGGAAAAAGAGAAGAGAGGAAGGAGTAAATTGACAAAAAGTGTTGAAACAATGCAAGAAAATACAATTTCTTTAGCAAAGTGAAAACCCAAGTACTGAGATCAAAACAACTAAATTACTTACAGGGTCTCATTCTGTGTATGTGATTGCCTGAGGAAAGGTTTGACCATGTCAATAATCTACTAAAATGTATTATACATTAAAATACATATTTAAAGAAACCTGCATTTGCAAAATGTAATGTGACAGAAGGACACATGAATGCTTCAAAGATGCTTTTGTTTTTAACATAACCAAAATAAAAATGTGACAAACTGAACATTAGAGATGTGCGGATCAGCTCTAACGTCACCCGAATCCACCGTTAAAAAGAAATCATCCACTTGCCACCCACCCGAACCTATGATTTTCTCTGATTTAGATATCCGCACCTGATCGTCACATTACAATTATTCTAATTCTCAGCATTAAGCGTGATGATATGAAAAAATATTACACTAAGATAGGCTGCATTTAAATGTATTTCTGTCATAACAGCTCTCGGAGTGTTTGGGATGGTAATGGGTATGACAATGTTGTATGTTTGGTCTTGGCGGAATAGATCTGCTATCGGGACTTGCTACTGCCAATACATACACAACACGTTGCTGTGAGCAAATAAGAGATGCTGCTGCTGTACAATATAGCATACAGAAATTACCCGTAGCACATCTATACAGGTGGAGCTGGGGAAGGTGGAGGGTTTCTGAAGCGCGCTGCACTGCTAAGGCAATGCTACCAAAGTATTTTGAAAGTTGAGCATGCAAGCTCACTGGCTACTGATACAGCAGGAACCAATCAGCGGTGCCCTATAAATAACGATGTAATTATGAGCAGGTTGAGTTAAAGGACCTATTAGACTGCGCCATCTAGAGTTTCATGACAGAACTTTGTATTTATTTAAAGTAAATTAATCAGATCAATTAATCAGAATGTTATTTTTTATTACTTATTACGATCCGTGGATTATCCACAGTATCTGTGGATATAACTGCAATCCGCACATCACTGCTGAACATATATATTATGTAGAGACATACACTGCTGTTCAAAAGATTGGGGTCAATAAGATACATTTTTTGAGAAAAATGTTTTATTCATCAAGAATGCATTAAATTGATCAAAAGTGGTGGTAAAGACATTAATAATGTTACAAAAGATTTCTATTTCAAATAAATGTATTTAAAAAACTATTAAGCAATTTCTTGGCCACCAAATCAGCATATTTGAATGATTTCTGAAGGATCATGTGACACTGAAGACTGGAGTAATGATGCTGAAAATTCAGCTTTAACATCACAGAATAAAATACATTTTAAAATATATTCAAATAGAAAACAGTTATTTAAAATGTTCACAATATGAATGTTTTATGTTTTATTGGTCAAATAAATGCAGCCTTGATGAGCATAAGATCATTTTTAAAATTATCATAAGATAATTCAAAATCATTAAAAAATCTTACCACCCTCAAACTTTTGAAAGGTAGTGTACACACAAAAGAACGTGTGAGTTATTCTAAATAAGTGTGACCCTGGACTACAAAACCAGTCATAAGTCGCATGGGTATATTTGTAGCAATAGCCAACAATACATTATATGGGTCAAAATTATCGATTTTTCTTTTATGCCAAAAATCCTTAGGGTTTTAATTATAGATCATGTTCCATGAAGATATTTTGTAAATTTCCTACATTAAATATATCAAAAATGTATTTTGTGAGTGGATGTGCATTGCTATTTATTCAGCTTTCAGATGATGTATAAATCTCAATTTCAAAAAAATTGACCCTTATGACTGGTTTTGTGGTCCATGGTCACAAATAAGATTTTCATAATTTTACTTTCTCCACATTTGACACGTTTTTCTTTTCTGCTGATGTAACCAAAGCTGTGTGGGTGGGGAAACCAATATTATATTAACCAATACCATCACAGTCCACTTTTCACAATCCAACAACATGCAAATGGATAAAATCAAACCCTGCTCCACATTAACCTGTTTCACACGTAAATCTGTTCCATTATATGCACTGCAAATGTCTTTTCATATTGTCTTTAAGTAATGCTCTTGCTCCTTACTGGACGACAAATACACAGTGAAGGTCAGTCACCATTACGCAGGAAATACTCTCCTCATCGTGCAAGCATGCTGCACAGTGACCCAAAATTTCCCGCTATCAACGGCAGCCAGCTGCCCTCAGAGATCTTCCCCGGTCCAAACTCAGGGCCGTGACAGAAACCGAGCAGTGCAGACCTGCTGCTGTGTAATAGGAAATTAATTGAGATCATCAATATGGTATTAATCATTAAGGCACAGGTGCTGAGATGGCACTTCTGCCTGAGTGAGCCTGTTAGCGATGCACACGTTTAAAAAAGTTTGACCTGCTGTTGGGTTAAAGTGTGTGCGGGAGGGAAAGAGAGAGAGAGAAAACTGATAAAGATAGAGAAGACCAAGTCTGTCCTGTGCTTATTAAGTCTGTTGACCAACACGCGGCAAGGTGTCACAGCAAAACGCATCACCGTGAACGTCGATGCCATTCTGGTGAGCAAACACAAAATCCATCGGCTGCATCCATCCCTCGGCGAGGTGGGGTGTGGACAAACGTCACTCAGTGCTAATCAGGCAAACACAGCACAAATTGCAGCGACTACATTAAGCGGCTGGGCACGGCACGTCTCCAAACAGTTGAGGGTGTCTAACTGGGCGGACATTCCACAACATAAATTAAACATCGCACGGCTAGATAGCGCTCATGCTCAGATGATGTACGGCAGCCAGGATCGATGCGAAGACAGGAGCGGCTCGCCGAGCGGTAGAGAGGAGACACGTGGCGCGACTGAACGCGGCCTGGCGTGAGGTCCGGCACCGTGCTTAAGTACGCAGAATATCAAACAAGCAGCAGGACAGGCAGAGGAGTCTTGACGAGCTCACTCACACGGGTGTAAGGGCTGAGCTTATGAAAAGTTTATGAGTTCTGCTCAAAACAGATTGATTCGGGGTTAAAGCAAATACCAAGCCAGAAAAGCCCTGAAGCTGAGAGAGGGGATTGGGTAAAGAAGACAAAAGCAAAGAGAGAGAGCAAGCAAGGGAGAGTCAGAGAGAAACACAGAGAGAGGAGAATGTGACAGAGGTTAGGCCTGAAAAATAAAAAAAAATAATTCACATGTCTCTTTTCTATTCGGTGACGTTGTAAAAGTAGCGCATATGACTTATGCACTACATTCCTAAACAAAGTAGCATAAACATGATCTATAAACCTTTTGTGGTTTATGTCTTCTGAAGTCACATGGTAGTTTGTGTAAAAATGATATTTAATGTACAATATTTAATCTGCCAATTAATTCTGATTCTTTTTTACATTTGAACTACCTGTACAGACCCACACATCTCTCCACACACTTATTCTCCTCAGCACATATCTTTATATAAATCTCTGTAAAAATATACAATTTGTGTTCATATTATTCTGTAAATACGCTACTGGAAGCTTTTGCTATCAAACCAAATTAGCAGTAGTGTGTTCCCCCACCACGCAAAGCATGCAACTGCGTGGGGCCCCCACGATTTCTCCTGAGGGGGGCCCCAGTGGTGTAGTCTATGTGATATGCAGGTATATGCCGTATACTCACTAGGAAAGGTCAAGGATTTCCGTATACCCACTAAAAGTGCGAGGATACGGATTTGGCGCACTTTAATGTGGCGTGACAGATCGTTGTATCCCTCAGTTCAAGATGCGGCGTCCTGAAGCGCATGTGAACTGATCCTCTCCTCCGCTTTAATACCAGTTACAGCGCAAAATAAACATGAATGAACATCTAAAGGTATGTTAAAAGATACAGTACAACTTACCGAAATCCGTATCATGTCTCCTGTAATCGCTCAATCAGTGTTTCAACCGCAGAAAGACGTCAATAAAACAGCTTGTAAACAAACAAACGTAACGTCACATTTACCTCAGAACATAAACTCGTTAGTCAGCTAGAAAAATGAACTCTAGAGAGGAGCATTTAGCTTAATATATGCACCATGTTAAATATTAATTGTAATTTTTAATGTTCTTTAATAGCCTATATAATGCATGTTTGAATAAATCCATCAAGTTGACAGCCACCATTTAAATGTTTATATATCAAAAAAAAAAATTATATTTCCTCGTGTAATTCAAGGTTGTATACAAATCAGTTCATTTTAACCTTCAATTTTATACATATTACACAGCATTAGTAAAATTTGCCATGTACTGTACCAAATCGAATTGCAAGCTTTTGAATCGAAATGCATAACTATGATGACAGACTGGCAGGAAATGGTGCTAAACAGAAAACAAAGTCCAAACAAGGTGATATTGTGACATACTAATAAGCCTCATCTTTCCATTATTGTTAATAATAGTTGCAACTTGCACTCTTAAATGTGCATTGAAAATTGCCAGCTGATAAAACCTATGATCCAGGGACCATATTCATATAACATCAAAGGCTAAATGTAGATCTTAACTGTCTGAGTTAGATGGTGATTGACACTAAACAGCAGAAAATCAGTCTAGTCTATCCAGCTGTAAATGTCATTGGTCAAGTCTTGTGTTGTAAATTGACATGTTGATAACATACACATAAGCATTCTTTCCCGGGGCCCACCCCTGAAGATTTGCTTAGGGCCCCCAATAACCTAAACACGCCCCTGCAAATTAGATAGAGCATTTGAGCACATTCGACCAAAAGAAAAACTGTTTCTCTCTGATACTGTTCATTTGAGAACTGTTGTTTACTGACTCTGTTCATTTGATCATTGAATCAATGAATCGGATCAGTAAACAAAGTCATTCTATTTGAACTGATGACTGAATGATGTGTTCATGAAGCAGACTGATTCGTTCATGAGTTCAACTCATTGATTTAATGTTTCTGCCAAGACTACAGCTCATTGATTGGGAAGATTATCAGTGAAAAATGACTTAAATTTCCATCCATACCTTCTACAAAGCTATCATCTTACTTCAGAGGATTTGAAATAAAGCCACTTAGAACATTTTATGGTGCTTTTTTGAATGCTTTTGTCATTTTTTAAACATAAATTGTATGGAAAACAGCTGTGTGAAGCTTCAAATGAACACTTTTTGTTTGCTTTGTCTTTTTAGGTTTGGAATGGCATGCATGTCAGGAAACTGATTTTTTTATTTCTAGGTGAACTAGCCCTTTAAAAACTATGTCTGTTCAGGAAGGAGACGCTTGAATGTGACTCTAGCTGGGAGAGCGTGGCCAACGTGTCAGTGGTCAGCGTGAGGGTGTTTAACATGCTTGGCCATATGTTTGACCTCTCTGAGATCGGTAGCTTCAGGCCTCGAGGTCTGCATGAGGTCACCGCAGGTGTGAAGCAGATGTGGAGAACAACACTGGTTCAGGTGTCCATAAAGGCACTGGCCTGTCAGTAATCGTTAGCAAGCTGTCCATTTGTTGATGACTTACTGCAAGTAAACAGGATCCATATTAAAGGCGATGGGTGTCATTTTCAGAGTTAATCCTGAAGCAGAGTGCAGTCTGTTCATCTAGAAACACACTAAAAACACAAGTGAACGAGATACTCTAAAATAGGATGCAGAGAAGTATTCAAAAACCTAGACATACAGAAATCCAAAATTTCCACATTTCTCAATGTGAATTTTGATCATGGTGTTGGATAACAGAGATTTAAAGATTTAATAGATTCCTTTTTCCGTCTACCATTCCCCACATATTGAGGTATTGTGCTCCACATGAGCCACACTGGCCAACTGTGAAATAATAGGGGATGTGATGTCATCAAACGCTGCTGTCTTCAAAAGACAAGGGTGGCTGGGGAGCAGGACTCTTTGATGTGGCCCCCCGAGGGGTCTCTAGCCAGCCTGCTATAGAGAACAGAGCTGGAGCCTTCAGAGAGATGGGCCCTGGGCTCTACAGATCCCCATACACCCACTCACACCCACACAATCCGTGATCAATAGTGAGTCTTAATCAATCTCAACAATGCCTTACCCACTCCTCTCTTCCTTAACCTCTGCCCTGCCAGAGACAGACAGAGCAGTTTAAAAGGCAAATACATGAGTATGTGCTTATACAAGTGTTCATACAAAACAAAAAGCACAGATGTTTTACTGCTGCTTGCCTGTGCTAAACTCCTTACCATGATGCGAAGGTGTAGGAAGTTGCAAAGGTATTGCTAAGGTGGTTGTTAGGGCATTGCTATGTTGTTCTGGGTGCCTGTAATGGCATTTCTACTGTGTTCTGGGTGGACATTAGGATGTTGCTAGGGTGTTCTGGTGGTCGCTAGGCATTACTAGCCTGTTCAGAATGGTTGCTAGGGTGTTTCTGTAGTGTTCTGGGTCATTGCTAAGGCATTGCTAGGATGTTCTGGTGGTTACTAGAGCATTACTAGGTTATTCTAAGTGGTTGCTAGGGCGTTGCTGTGGTGTTCTCTGTTATTGTTAAGGTGTTGCTAGGGTGTTCTGAGTGGTCATCAGGATGCTGCTAGGGTGTTCTGTATGGTTAATAGGGTGTTGTTAGGGTGTTCAGATGATCACCAAAGCATTACCAGGATGTTCTGGGTGGTTAATAGATCATTGCTAGGGTGTTCTGGTGGTTGCTAGAGTGTTGCTACGGTGTTCTGGGTGGTTATTAAATTATTGCAAGGGTATTCTGGTGGTTGCTAGAGTGTTGCTAGGGTGTTTTGAATGGTTGCTAGGACGTTGCTATGGTGTTCTGGGTAATTGCTAAGGTATTCCTATGGGTGATTTGGGTGTTCATTAGAGTGTTGGTAGGGTGTTCTGGTGGTTGCTAGAGTGTTGCTAGGGTGTTCTGGTGGTCACTGGAGCATTATTAGGCTGTTCTTGATAGTTGTTAGCGCATCGCTATGGTGTTCTGGGTGGTTATTAGATCATTGCTAGGGTGTTCTGGTGGTTGCTAGAGTGTTGCTAGGGTGTTCTGGTAGTCGCTAGAGCATTACTAGACTGTTTTGAAAGGTTGCTAGGACGTTGCTGTGGTGTTCTGGATAATTGCTAAGGTATTCCTATGGGTGATTTGGGTGTTCATTAGAGTGTTGGTAGGGTGTTCTGGTGGTTGCTAGAGTGTTGCTAGGGTGTTCTGGTGGTCACTGGAGCATTACTAGGCTGTTCTGGGTGGTTGTTAGGGCATTGCTACGTGGTTGCTAGATAAAAGTCTCTTTAGATGGAACTTATGGCTTGAATCCTTCCTTTAATGTAAGTCTGTGAGATTTATTTTCTCCTGTAGTTCACCCCAAATTAAAATTTACTCATGTTGATCCAAACCTGTATGACTTTTTTTCAAACTAAGTTGGACTCCATTGACTTTCAATGTAAGGACAAAAAACGCTTTTTCAAAATATTTTCTTTTATGTTCCACAGAAGAAAGTAATTCAGGTTTAGTACAGCATGACTTCTGAACTCTTTAAAACAGGAGACAAACATTAATAATTTATTTATTTTTTTAGTTTTAGTGGCTCTTACAACCACCACTAATCCTAATCAGAAACTAAATTAGCTAATAAAGTAATGTGGTGCTAAAAGAAACAAAACGAAACAACAACTTCAATTTGCTCTGTGAACGGCACTGACCACAAAGTTCGTTATGGATAAACACATTCAGCACGACACCGCTCCCCTCGCCCCTCTTCGGTCCATTTTAATTGGCTGAGTGCTCTTGTTACGAATTGATGAAGAGAGGAAGGACTCGGCAGGGAGTGTTACAGAGGTAGCATTAAAGAGCATTACTTTAACAACGCACCTGCCTCATACGGAGAGAATCAGTTCGTACTGAAATAATTAAGGCAGAAGAAAAAGCATCAATCAAGCTACTGAGCATGTGCAGGAAACCACCGCAGGAAGAGACCTCCGCTCCATTTGGTATCATCTGGGGCCTACAGGCTAATTTGTTTACATCCATAATACATTCAAAGGATTTATCTAACTTGCAAATGAGCTTTCATTTACTGGTCCGAGAGGTACTGTGGATTGCAGGGAGCAGAGGATAAAGAGAGGAAAGGTGTGGAGGAGTAGAAACAGCTGGCAGGGCAGGGAAAGAAGAAGGGCGGAGGCAGATTTAACCCTTCGTCACCCTGGCAAGAGCTTTCTGGGTCATCAGTGCTTTGTACAGGCATGTGAGGGTTTTAACAAACACATATCGCATCTGGTTGGATCAAATCGGATTGGGCTTGGATGGTAGCCATACAAGAGTGCTGTCTACTAAAGTCAAAGGTCAGATGGACAATCCCTGGACCAGTTTCAAGGACACCATCTAAAAGTGACAACTCCATAACAGATTGTCTTGTGTCCAGACACATTCTGATCATATGCCAAATGCCAGGATAACAAAAGGTGTGCGTGTGTGTGAAGACGGGCCGCTCCCCGAATGGGAAGAGAGTAAACGGCTGGTAAAAGGTCTCCTTAACACTGCTGCAGGGGCTGCGTTGAGTCAGTGGCCTCTCTGCAATGATATGGTCAGGAAGTGTTTTCTGTGGCCGGCAGCTAGAGAGACAACTTTAACCAGTGACATTAAAGCAGATGCCACATTTATTGATGTAAATGCAATTACAACAGATATGACAGAAGTTTTGAAGTATGTGCTGGTTTTAAACTTCAAAAAAATGTACAGTTAAAGCGCCATACAAGCACTTTATATGACTTGTGTTGCGTGCTATACAGTACAACAGGATTGTGTGAGGGCATTAGAAAAGTAGAGATGTCCATTTTAATGAAGGAATCATTCTTTTGAGTCAGATTGGTTCATAAAACTGGTGAATTGGACTGATTTGATTCTCAAGTTAAGCTGAGACTCAATGATCCGGTTGTGGTGGTTTCCAAGTTAAAGGGATAGTTCACCAAAAAATGAAAATTATCCCATGATTTACTCACCCTCACGCCATCCTAGGTGTGTATGACTATCTTCTTTCAGACAAACACAATCAGAGATATATTTAAAAATATCCAAAAGATTTATAATGGTAGAGAACGGGGGTCGTGTTTTGAAGCCCAAAAACAAATACATCCATCCATTATAAAAAATAATCCATACGGCTCCAGGGGGTTAATAAAGGCCTTCTGAAAAGAAGTGATGGGTATTTGTAAGAAAAATATCCATATTTAAAACTTTATAGTGAAATAACTAGCTTACGGCAGACAGACGTACGCTATGACACAATGACGAACGCGGAAGCGCAGAGGATATAGCAAAACAAAACACTGGTCACGAATTAGAAGTCTAAAACCAGAAATTTGAGATATGTTGGAGGATTTCGATATAAGAGAAGAGGAGCTTCAGTTTGTTGCCCAGACCTATTTGTTTATATCACGAGAGGCGTCTAAGCTTACGATACTCCTACATCGACTTGCGCAGTATGCATACAGTTGTCCGCCGGAAACTAGATTAGATTATAAAGTTTTAAATATGGATATTTATCTTAAAAAAAAACATCGCTTCGCTTCAGAAGGGCTTTATTAACCCCCTGGAGCCGTATGGATTATATTTATGATGGATGGATGCATTTATGAACCATCCCTTTACTACATTGACACTGACTACAAATGAGAGTGAAAATAAAGGGCTATAGTGACAGAGGGCGATGGAGTCTAGAGGTTCATGAGATCATTGAAAGGAAGGTGTGCTATTTTCATGTGTGCAAGCATGTGTGTGAAAAAGGGTCAGAGAGACAGAGAGACAGAGAGAGAGTTTTGTGGGAAGAGGACAGCAGATCTAAGGATCCTCAGAACTGCAGTGAGCCGAACTCATGCTGAGATTCAGTCCCAGAAACGGAGAGGCTTCAGGCTAAACATTCGTACTGCTGCTAAACCACCGTCACTCACACAAACTGTGATATCAAGATATAAACAAGCTTACTTATACATATTTGACCGCTTGCACAAGCATATGCACCCAAACACAACACGCATGCTAAACATACGTAATTTTTGTGTTCTCACAGATGTCTGTGTCTCCACCCACTTCAGTCTTCTCCATCTGAACGGATGGGGTCAGTGTCGCCCTACGAACACACACGCTACTGTGTGTGGCTCAGCAAATGCTGAGCCAATATCTTACATAGATATGGCAAGGGCACTGATGAGAGAGAGCGAGAGGGACGGAGAAAGAGAGAGAGAAAGAGAGACAGAGAGGATAAAGGAGAAAAAAATCAATACCATATCTCAACACTAAGCACAAACCAAGCCAAAGCAGCAGGAGTGTGCAGCTTGCTACATAAACTGGACAGCTTCATCAGGCTTCTTCAGCACACCAAACACACACACAGTATTTCCTTTCATTTCAGGCAGGCTTAGGGAAGCGTGTGCATGTGCCTGCTGGGAGAGCGGCGCTGGGTGTTGGTTGGCTCACGGAACGGAGGATCTAATGCCGCACCTCCATTTCCCCTGTCCAAACACTCTTTTTTTCCCTCTCTCACACACAAACACACACACACTGTCCGAGCCCTCAAAATACCCAGTCTAAAAATAGCCGGCAGGGAGGCGTCGGCCCGGCTATTATTATTACGCGCACGTCCTGCCCGCCCCTACCAAGGAAGGGGACTAGACTAATGCTTTTTCTGGTGCAGGCAATTAAAAAACTATTTGTCACCTGCCTAGCGCTGATGTTCGGGCCCCTGGCGCAGGATTAGAGGGGCCCCATGATCAGATCGACCCGGAGTTGAGATGGACAAATGAGAGATGGAAGGGAAGAGAGGGCTGATAGAAGGATGGGAGAGCAGAGAGCAGGCCTGGGAGGGTTCCTGATTTATACAGACAGGTTAATACCAGAGCAGCCAAGCCTCTGACTGCCACCGCCATCAGGAAGTCATGCAATATTTAAAGCCCGCCGAATTAAAGACGCTCTGCTTCAGGGGCCATGGCAAAAAATAGGAATGTATATGTCTGCAGGCCTCTGACATTTTTGTAGTATACTCACATATACATGTACTGCACATGCAGGGGTGTAGCAATCAATGTAACAAACTTTGTAAAGCCACATTTCGGGAAATCACCATTTATACAGTGTAAAGAAATCAACTCATCAGTCATGTGGTGAGAACTCTGGTAAAACTTAAAATATGATTTCCTCCAAAATATATGATTATTTCTGAAATATATTTATTAGCATTTATGATTATGGTCATTTTCAAATATATGATTGTTAAATATAATCATTGTAATATAATTGTTATTTAAAATCATCATTATTATATATGATTATTATGATTATTCCCAATAAATTTAATCATAATAATCATAGAAAAAATTGCATGAAGTCAAGTTTAAAACTTAAAATATGATTATTTTCCCCCAAATTCTTGTTTTAAAAATTGCTTATTATTACTAATGATTATTATTTAAAAAAGATTATTAAATACAACCATTATAAAATATTTATTATTATTATTATATAAATTCCCCCCCCAAAAAATATAATAATAAAAAGCATAAATAGAAATAATCAGGTGTTTTAGGTGTTTTGCTCAGTATAAATAAAAAGTATTTTGGAAATCATTACATTTCAAAAATGTCACTTTGCTTGGTATAAGGAGAAATATACATCATTTTTTCATAGTATAAAGAAAAAAAGAAGACAGTCACATAAATCAATTTTTAAGCAACCAGGCTGGATACTGGGTGATGTCAAATAATTAATAATAATGAATCAAGTTGACTTTTCACAGAGTTCCTACAGTCAAACCAAAATTTATTCAGACACCTTGAACATTTCATTCATTATTACAGTCATTATTACTGTGTCAGAAAAAATTAATCTTAATTATGTCAGATAACACTTAAGCAAAACATGGTCAGGTCAAAGTGTCGCAATAATTTTTGGTCCCAAATTTGTATCAATTTTACTGGTAGTCCACTGTATGAAGAATTTTTGGGTATAATATGTCACAGTTTACTTTATTTTGCTATCCTCACTTACATAAATGAACTATAGTGTCCTGAACCCACTAGTAAAAATATATCAAAAATGTCTGAATAATTTTTGGTTTGACTGTATGTCCCTTCATACCTGTGCTCCCCAGCTACATTGTCACTCGATGCAGGATGCGCACACATTTGAGACACGCACACAGAAATGCTAAGCCATTGTCGCCTGAGGAATCAATACCCTCAACTAGAACAGAAAGTAAGGTGTCGACAGATTCAGAGATGCGCAAAAGCCTGACGGAAAGATTCTTTTAAAGGCCCGGCTCCCCCACCAGCCGCTCAGAACAGGAACCTGGCACGTGTTAGATTGTTCCATTCATGCTATCGATTTGGCCACAAAACAATTACCCTCGCAAAGCGTCAATGTTTTCCAGACACCTCATTCTGAGAGACAGCAGGTGCTATCTTGATACAATTCTGGATGTTATGGCAGCTGGCGGGACTCGTAACCCAAACAGGCCCGAATGACTGAGGACATCCTCTTCCTCTTTATCATCATTAACGAGATGAAGACACAGAAAAAAAGATCTGCTGGAGAACAAGAATAGAAAAAAGGACCCAGTTGAATTTTTTCGATGATTTTTAGTGGAAAATAAACACAATTGTGCAAAATGAATGTGAACATGGTTATATGTGTTAAACAGCGAGCTGATAGCATACAGTAATAAATAAGCCTAATATAGGATTATTGATTACTTATAGGCCAGTCCTAAAATATATATATATATATTAGGGCTGGGAATTTAACACGTTAATTAGATTAATTAATTACGGAAAAAAATTATGCGTTAAAATTTTTAACGCACTTACCCCGCCCCTAGACCTACATAGGTACATATATACAGCGTGTGAGGCGTCGCCCCCCACATTAATAATAAATGTGCACATATTGTGAATTAATTTAATAAATTAAGTAACCTAGCTTTCTTGGTAGCCTTCAGTAAATTAACTTCTCTAAGAAAATTATTCATAAAACATCAGTTGACCATATGTTTACTTTCAATTTCATATTTCCATATTGATAAAAATAAATAATAATAATAAAAAAAAATCAAGATATAGTTCACCCCAAAATTAAAATTCAGTCATTTACTCAACCTCATGGTCCAAAAGTTTGTGTAATAAATTCTGTTGAATCAAATAAAATATTTCTTTCTGAAGCTACTTTTTGTAATGTATATTTGATGCTTTACACAATAATGACTTTAAATTATCTTTTGGAGATAATTTATCAGCCAAATTTGATGTACAATAAATTTGCAATTAATTAGATTAATTAATCGCCACATCATGTAATTAATTAGATTACAAATTTTAATTGCTTCCCAGTCGTAATATATACAGTCAAACCAAAAATTATTCAGACACTAGATATATTTTTTAATATATTTTTTCTAGGGGGTTCAGGACACTATAGTTCATTTATGTAAGTGAGGATAGCAAAATAAAGTAAACTGTGACATATTATACCCAAAAATTCTTCATACAGTGGACTACCAGTAAAACTGATAAAAATTTGGGACCAAAAATTATTGCGACACTTTGACCTGACCATGTTTTGCTTAAGTGTTATCTGACATAATTAAGATTATTTTTTTCTGACACAGTTTAACTCTGAGATCTTGTCATATTTTATTACCATTTTTTAAACTATAGTGAATAAACTGTATTAATGAATGAAATGTTCATGGTGTCTGAATACATTTTGGTTTGACTGTATATATTATATTAGATATATAGGACTTTTTGAATGATGGTTGTTCCAAATCTGCACAGATTCTGTTCAAGCTTGGCTATGGGTCTTGGAGAGTAACTCCAAAGGCCCAAAGCCTTCTGTTTTATCGTCCTCTATCATTTGTGAGGGTGCAAAGAGCACAGACGGTCCCCCAGGCATTCTAATGAGCGATGGAGATGGACCAGTGAAAAAGGCCATCAAAGCTCTCTGGGTGTAGGGCAGTGTGCCAGACTCAGGTTCTGAGTACGGTTATGGTGGCAGTAAATAGCCCTGTGGAGGTAGTTTATGTGTCCCCATGTGGCAACCCCACCCCCTCTCCCGATTCCAGCTCTGACACACCCTGCATTGCTAATTTACAAGGCAGCTCATTAATGGTGTGTGATTTACAATGCTCATTTGAATCTCTGATCTCTGCCTGATGAAATCATCACCTTACAGAGGCTACACACACACACACACACACACACACACACACACACACACACACACACACACAGAAACGCAAGCACTGCCCAGACAAAATCCTTTTCTCTTGTTCTTAGCACTACACAAATGACAAATAAATAAAATAAAACAGCGTATAATGAAGGAAAGAAAAGTCAACTTTAAAAAGATCAAAGAACTGAAAAATATTGTTCTATTAGCTATAAAAAAATAAAAATTATATATATATATATATATATATATATATATATATATATATATATATATATATTTAAATATATTATATTAAAATAATATTTGAAAGAAAGAAAGAAATAGATTTAGACCAAGATCTCATCCAAAATCAAAACCTACAGATTTCAAATTAGATCTACACATCACCTCAAAGAATGAAATCAGGCCTACACAACATTTTCCAATCAGATTACACTTCCATATTGCCTTCCATCAAATTAAAATTAGACCTACACAATACCTCACATTACACAAGCAGGCCTACAGAGGATTTCACTAAAATGGGAGTAAATTTGCCAAAATTAGAGGCATAAAGCAGAGGCTAGAGGCGGAGGTGTACACCTTTCTCCATTCTTGTTCAGAGCTATTTGTTTATGTAGTCACATCATAAAATCAGACCTTACAAGAACCTTGTGCAGTCAAATAAAGCCACAACATGTCTCCTTATTATCCTTATAGTCACATAACAGAGTGGCCGCTGATCTCACCACTGCTCTCTCAGTCAGACGGAGCTGTTTCCTCCCCTCGGGACGGGCCAAATTCCTGAACTGATGAAACAGATCTGCACGATGAAATTGCCAATTACAGAAATTGGATTCAGAGCACTGCTTTGTATGTTGATGAGCCTGGGCTTGTATGACGGGCTTTAGATCGATATGACAGTGAATAGACTTGAATTTGGGGTGGAAAAACATCACCTTCTGAACGTTACCCTCCCCTTCCTCTCCATCTCCTTTATTTTTTCCATCTTCTCTATTTGGGATGTCTGTGATGAGGAAATCAGAATGTCAGACTCAACCAGAGCTAATTGGGCCTCTGATGTGTAATCAGTGCCGGACAAATGTGACAGTTCTGGTCATTAGCTGCAGCAACGCAAGTTATGTGTCGAAACGTCACAGCGCAGTTCAGCTCACTCCGGAAACACACCCGGCGAATGGCCAGCCGCGTACACACTCGTAAACGCGGCTGTCTGCCAACTGGCCGCACTGTGTCCTATTGATCTGCCTTTGCTCACAGCCTGCTGTCATCTGACACTTGCGCATACACACACAGAGAAATTAGAGGCAGCGCATCAAAAAGGTCCACAGCCTGGGCCCAATCACACAGGCCTGTCCCTGGCATTGATTGCACAGGCTGCTTTAGAAAACATGAATCTAAAGCAGGAAAGGTCTGAGCTGTGCCAACTCGCCTCTGAGGGACACACGCAGACCCTGTTTACACCTGGTATTTAGATATGTTACTGGTGATCCTGTCAGTATGTTCAGCTGTGACACGTGGTAGAAAAAACACGTCTCCTGACTTCAGGGAAGCTAATTTTACATTCATTGACCTTGTATATCAATTTGTTGCAAATTAAAATGTTTAGTTTTCAGGTATGTCTTCTACATTGTTGTTTGTAAATTCGCCTGAATTTGTCACCAAGGTAATGTTGTCTAACTGGTTGACTTCATCAAGAATAGTTATAAAGGATTTATGTGCAGCTAAAGACTACAAATCAGTAATTTTCTTCATTGTACGTCATTATTTTCTGGCAAAATGTGTTTATTAATTAATGGAGTTTATAGTTGTGCGATTTCCAACTGTTGCACAAATTTTAATGAACAAAAAATGTTTTGTAATGAATGTAACATTTTTTTTTTTTTTGTAGAAAATATTAAAACATTTATTTTTAAATATTTATTTTTCATTAAATGTTAAGTTTATTACAAAAACTTAATAAGTGGGAAAAATAAGTATTATAAAATTAAATAAATATTTCTAACACAGTCAAACCAAAAATTATTCAGACATTTTTTATATTTTTGATATATTTTTACTAGTGGGTTCAGGACACTATAGTTCATTTATGTAAGTGAGGATAGCAAAATAAAGTAAACTGTGACATATTATACCCAAAAATTCTTCATACAGTGGACTACCAGTAAAACTGATAAAAATTTGGGACCAAAAATTATTCAGACACTTTCACCTGACCATGTTTTGTTAAGTGTTATCTGACATAATTTTTTCTGACACAGTTTAACTCTGAGATCTTGTCATATTTTATTACCATTTTTTAAACTATAGTGAATAAACTGTATTAATGAATGAAATGTTCAAGGTGTCTGAATAAATTTTGGTTTGACTGTATCTAAAAACACATTGCTAAAAGTAAAAATTGATAATTCATTGAAAGCGTTGGCAGTGCAAGTGAAAATTGAAACTACTGAGCCAGCAGATTAAAAAAAAAATTGATTGTTGAGTCCTGATTTAGTGGCATCCTGTTTCAAACGGTTTGTCCAAAACTGATGTTAATACCAGGTGTAAACTCAGCCAACATGTGCACACACAAAAACAAGTTAACCAGCCAACAGAGCGTAGCGTTCCCAAGTCTCTCCCGACAGTGTCCTAATAGAAAAGCAGTGATCACGCTCAGACGCCCGCATAACCTGCGGTCCATGAAGCGCCATCAGTGCCGTGTGATGCGGGCTGCTGAGTCTATAGGTAAGAGTTGGATTAACACAATAAGGCAGGTCAATCTCCCACTCTAATGTCCCAGATGCACAGAGGGAAACGGCTGGACACACACGGCTGCCAGCGGCCGGCGCTCAATAACTGGCTGAATGTCAGTTTGGCTCACTGGCAGACTCCTGCCCTTTCACAGAGCTCTGAATTATTAAGCAGCCATCTCACATCCTCTCTCTATCTCTCTCTCTCTCTCTCTCTCTCTCTCAGCTCAGTGTCCATGTGAATGGCTTCTGTATGGAGGAGAAGGAGTGACATGCAGGATATATCGAGGATAATGGGGAAAGTGGTATGCAAAACAGCCTAAAAGTTAGTTTGGAAAGGATTAGGTCAGAGGAAGCCCCAGATACACACTGGCCCACAGCACCAAGACACAAAGATGGACACAGAGAGAAGAAAAAGTTCATTTTCGTTTACTCTGCCGCTGGTCAGTGACCCTTAATATGGAGGAAGTCTCTCTCAATGGGAGAGCAACGTTCTGACCTGATTGAAGAGCTGATGGGGTCAGGAGGAGAAGAGTGTGTGATGAGTGAAGGGAAGAGAGTGTGAAAAGTTGAAATATGTTACTTTTGCTTACACACGCTTCATCTCACATAACATTATTCTTAAAGGGATAGTTCACTCAAAAATTTAAATTCTGTCATTCCAATTTACATGCCCTCATGTCATTCCAAAGACTTTGGTTGATCTTTTAAACACAAATTAAGATATTTTTAATGAAACCAGAGAGGTTTCCGTACCTCCATTGAAAGTCCAAGGAACCAAAATTCAGAAAACCCAAAAAGGTCATAAACAAATCAATTTGATTTAGGCTTTTATTCTTGTATAAACACACATACATAAAGCGCATAACATACAGTATGATAAACTCAGAAGCTTGTGTGTGCGTCACGTGCACTAGAACAAACCTCATTGGTTTTCGTGCATCACGCACACACGTTTGAGCTTCCATATTTACCATATGTGATGTGCTCGATGTATGCGTGTTCATATGTGAATAAAAGCCTAAATTAAATCTTTCATTTAAAGTGATTGTATTTCTTCACAAGACTTGGATTAATTCCTTTGATTCATATGGATTCGTTTTATGATGCCTTTATGACCTTTTTGGTTACCTGAACTTTCAAAGGACGGACTAAAACAAAAAAGAAATTGTGTTTTAAAGGTTAACCAAAGCCTTATGAGTTTGAGACAACATAAGGGTGACTAAATGTTTACAGAATTTTCCTTTTTAGGGTGAACTCTCCCATTTAATGCTAAAGCTGATAGAAATGTTTGTGTGATCAAGCCACTTAAAGGATACAGTAGTTCACCCAAAAATTAAAGTTTGCTCATTTACTCACCCTCGTGTCGTTCCAAACCTGTATGACTTTAGCTCAAGTCAAATATTGAGCTTCCGCCAGACCGCCTTCTGTATACAAGTTACGAAGAAAGTGTATAAACTGGCGTCGCATCAATTACACTTTTTCTGTAAGTTTAACAGGGAAGGTGCATGATGTAGCGTAAGCTCTGTGAACTGCAAGAGGTTTACACTTTCTGCGTACGTTGAATATGGAAGGCGGTCTGGCGGAAGCTCGATATTCGACTTCATAACTTGTTTAAATATGGATATTTTTTTACACAAACGCATCGCTTCACTTCAGAAGGCCTTTATTAACCCCCTGGAGCCGTGAGGAGTACACGTTCATGATGGATGGATGTGGATGGAAGCACTTTGTTCAGCTCAGACTCACTGAACCCTATCACTGCCATTATAAAGCCCGGATGCGTCAGGATATTTATTAATATTTCTCTTTGTCAGAAACAAGAAAGTCATATACACCTAGGATGGCTTGAGGGTGAGTAAAGGTTGGGCTCATTTTCATTTCAAAGTGAACTAATCCTTTAACGACTGTTACCTGTGTCATATCAGAAGCTGACTGTAACAAGACAACTAACCATAGAAAAACAGTGATTAAGATTATGTCAGCTATAGCGCCCCTTGTGGCAATGCTGACAATGTAACACATACTTGCGGCTCATTTCAGAATGCAACAGTGCATGAAATTGAGCTTGCATAGCAAGAACTGTTTGCAAGAATTTGGGTCTAACATTCTAAAAACATAACTCTAAAAACAGACTGATCTTGAAGGATTTTGATTTAGGGACATGTCCAACTAGAATAAATAATGTTAAGCATCATGAATAGAAATGTGTTTAATATGCTAAGTGTGTGAGAATGGGTACACGGTACACGAGGATTGTGTGTAAGAGGGGTGTCTTGTGAGTCGGAGAGTGTGTACGACAGAGGCTGTGGGCCGAGATGGATGGAGATGAGAGAGCGGGCTACTGGGACAGCTGACGCACAATGACGGGAAATTGGACCGCTGCTATGATGAAGAGCAGGTGGAGGCAGGTGTGGGAGAGGGAGACGCTGATGTTTACGGATGAGGGGATTGTTATAGAGGAGGTCCCATGTGCTCTACTCTGATGTGGCCTTATGTAGCACTGACACAGCAGCTCTGCGGGTGACTGAAACCATGCGCTAAAACACGAAAAATGGTGTGAACCTGAGAGAAGGCCTGAAGAGAGAGAAACATAGAATTCTTAAAGTCTGATCACGGTGAAGATTTGCTTTTTTTTTTGTGTGTGTGTGTGTGTAGCTATATTAAGTTATTCAAAAATACAGACAATGACTTTGAAATATTTATTCTATGCTGAACAATCAATTTCTAAAAAAAAATGATATAATTTAAAGGGCTTAAAGTAAATATGTATGTGTATATATATTATTCAAAATAATTACACATTTGAAAATGTCAGTAAGCTTTTAAAAATATCTCATTTTTTTATCCTTTTATAAATATGCACATTTTGCTCAAATAAAAAGGAATAACCCTGAGAAAACTTTCTGACATTCATAACTAAAAAAAATCTAAAAGATTATAATAAAAAAAAAAACATATAATATAGATTATATAAGCTATGTTGACAAGCTCAGTCAGTATGTGCACCTTAGAGGCATTATTCTCCAAAAAACTATGGAAATGCAGAGAAAATATCAGCTGCGAGACAGTTTGCAGAACTTAAATTTTACTCTACTCAGGTCCAATTATTCACTGGCAGCTGGCCACATGCAGGAGGTGGACAAACCACAAAATCACCTATAAACATATCTAGACTAGTTTAGCAGTTTACATTTTATAGCCTCAAGATGTTAACTTTCAGCTGGCTGAAGGCACGTATACAATATTTGTTATTTTGTACAGGGGTTCTGCAGCATATATGACCTGAATCAGTGCAGAAAGCTGGATGAGTCAAGAGGGCGTGTGAATGAACAGTGTCTGAATATTAATGCACAGCCCTGGACTGAGATCCATGTGTACGTGTGCATTTTAAAGCAAGACACACTCTTGCCCTTCACATTCTAAAGCTGCTGTTTGTAGCCCAAACTCAGAAAGCTAACTACCAGCATCCAAATATTCTTATACTGTATAATTCACACATCCAGGGTCAGCCACCAGACTTAAACTCCTACTCACCTGTTCTCTTACAGTAGCTGCAAGCCACAAGTCCGAAGACTTCTCAATCAATACTCAGCTGCTGATCCATGCGACAGCATAAACTTTCAACTTACCACATCGGCACCTCATAACAGACATTAATCCCACGGCCCGGAAATCAATACACCATCATTTCTCTTTTGTGTATTCAGCACCCTAAACAATCCGGCAATAACAAACACAAGCAAACACGGGCTGTATTAATGTCCCCATCTGTTAAAACAGTCTAATGAAGCTTTGTCTCATAAATGACTCTGTCTGGGAGCGTGAGCAATGTTAAATATACATTACTCTGAGCCCGGGAAGTGTGCGGTCAGGGGCGCGCCGACTCCAGCACAAATTTGGTGTGGCTACACAAACAACCGTCTATGAATAAATAAATGGAGAGCGGCGCCTGTCCGGACAAAAAGGAAGAGTCTGCCTCACGCCTCGGGCTAATTTACACCAGCCTAGCGGCCACAAACAAATAAAAAGAAGATGACGAGATGAGGGAGTTCAGCTTTTCCTCATTAGATCAAGTCAGAAAATGGAAACGTAATACTGATTTTTAAAGCACAACATGTACGTGCCGTGGTCGACTTTTAAGTAATGGAGAGATTTCAAAGCTCGTCATAAAGTCTGTAAAGTGCACTTCTTTTGGAGCTCCTGAATAACAGTTTAGGAAGTTTTCAGCACCACGGACAGCTCTTGACATGCCAGCACTCTATGCCAAATTTAGTGGCTCTGACAGCCAGTGTGTGTAAGACAGATCGTGATGAGAAAAACAGAGCATCCATCTCTCCTTCTATGTGAGCATGCTTGTTTATTTTAATGAGCATGTATGTGAAGTGGGATGTATATTGGAATACATGGTCCAACTCATCCGGATCCTCAGCGGAGAAGCCATACCTTGCCATCAATCATGGGGAGAAGACTCGGGAGGGAGACAGAAACAGGGAGAGAGATAAACAGAGAGAGAGACATGGGGGTGGAGGCGGTTGCAGGTTTGCTGCCAGTTTCTTGATTAATCTGGAAAATATTCTGTCTTATGAGTCATTTCATTACCCAACATAGCCTGGCTCTCCTCTCCTCTCGCACAATAAAGAGGTCTCGGCAAAGGCTATTGACCACTTTCTAAAGATCCGCCAGCCTGGAAGACAAATGAAGTGTGGCCTCACATTCAGCCATATTAATATAATAATGATATCCGGGTCTGTGTCCCCGGCCGCCACACCTCAGCCCCGTAATGTAGGATTTGATGAAGAAGGAGAGCCGAGGAATTACATTCGATTAGCACTAAACAAGAGAATGAGACGTGGAGCGATTAAATCAATCAAGTGCGGTACCAGGACAGTCACAGAGGGAGTGTGTGTATGTGCTGTGTGTGTGAGAGATAATATGCCCTTAACACCTCGAATCTCTAAACAGTCATTCCCTCTCCTAGAAAGTCTATTCTGCGTGAGTGAGAACTTTTTAGAAGGGCCAACGAGGCGCAAAGCATTCTGGGTAAGAGGCGATAATACGTCCCCTCAGCAGATCTCTGCCGTTATGCAGAGCGAGAAGAGCAGAGCTGTGCAATACCACCGAGACATGCCTAGAAGAATGAGGCGCTATCTGAGGGAAAAGCGTTTTAGAGGGAAGGAGTGCCGAGATTCCTCATAGGCTTCTTTTCTCATTACCTCCTCTCCTCCCCTGTCTTATTACTGAGACTTTTCTCAATAAAGAAGATCTAGACTGGATAAAAAGGCAGCCACACTTGCAGTCTCTGTACGCTTCCCTCTTCTTTCGCTCCCTCTCTATGATCACATTCCCTGAAAATGTAGTTTTGTGTCATCGTTTGAGACTTGGCTGTGCTCGGATTGGGTTATGTGCATATTTAGCGGCCATGTAACCTTTGTGAATCTGCTCTCTGGGACAGTGGTGTCGCATAGACAGAATTTTGACTAAACAACAAAAGGTCTGGTCCACATTAGGGTCTTATTCTGGCTAAGAGAGAAAGAAATTCGCCTGACTCACATCAGCTTGAGGTTGTTTCATATTTACGCTACTGCTAAAAAGTATGGGGTTAGTCAGATTTTTGGGTTCGTCAAATGTTTCTAATGCTTACCATTTTTAATGTAAATTTTGTGCCCTTGCTGAATAAAACTCTGATGAGATTTTTGAGCAGTATGTACTGTATCAGACAATCAGCGAACAGACACTGTGTGGCCTAAGATTACTGGAACACAGTGAGGCTGCCACCAAGCCCCAAAGACTGATACCATATGTGTAAGACATAGTCATACTGGAACAACTTGCTCTATCCTGGAGAAAGAAATTGAGCACCTGAAGCGGCAGTGAAGCAGAACATGAGTCAGCTTAGAGGATACTGAGAAAACATGGGACAGACTGAGAATAATGTTTCTCAGAAGATGGAAATGTTGCTACAATTTCAAAGCCTATAATAAGTAAGACGCCAAAGCACTAATGTTCTTCCAGTTAGGAGCATATTGTGTCACAGTAAACTCTAGAAAACAGTGTTTTTAACCTTAATTAGTGGCTGCTATGGCAAGCATCACTTTTGCTTTTGTTCATGTTTAGGGTTAGAGCTCTAAACAAACATCTATTAAACTTCAACTAGTATGACCTGCATTGTTTGTGCTATGGACGTGTTATTTTTTAAATGGGAACCTATAATGCCCCTTTTACAAGATGTAATATAAGTCTCTGGTGTCCCCAGAATGTGTCTGTGAAGTTTCAGCTCAAAATACCCCATAGATAATTTATTAGAGCTTGTTAAATTTGCCCTTTTTTGGGTGTGAGCAAAAACACGTTTTTGTGTGTGTCCCTTTAAATGCAAATGAGCTGCTGCTTCCGGCCGCTTTCCAGAAGAGGGCGGAGCTTTAACAGCTTGCGCTTCGGTTGCAACAACAACAAAGCTGGAGAATCTCACACAGCCAAAATGAGGATTGTCAGTAACGGTGTTCAGCCTTACATTGTTCAAACCGACACTGATGGAGAGACTCAGGAAGAAGTTACAACTTTTAGACGTTTCTGAATGATTAGTGGATAAATTTATGTAGTTGCTGTGGAGTTGATTCAACTAGCATGTGCCGTCATCTTTTGTGCAAATCCAGCGTTGAATTGACCCTCGTTTGTGAAGCTGTCCGGTGTAAAATGACAGCATGGCAACAACAATCTATTACAACAACTCTTCCTCTTCTCTAAAGCAGCCCAACATGGCCT
Source organism: Ctenopharyngodon idella (assembly GCF_019924925.1). Lineage (NCBI taxonomy): Eukaryota > Metazoa > Chordata > Actinopteri > Cypriniformes > Xenocyprididae > Ctenopharyngodon > Ctenopharyngodon idella. The sequence goes on from NC_067241.1 coordinate 20,287,273, forward strand.
CACCCCCTTTGTTGCGTGTTCTCGGGGGCGGGGTTTATGTAAATTTTAGGGTTAGTGATGTCACTAACCAGGGAAGAAGGTCATTGTAGTCCCTACCAGCCGTTTGTAGTAGTCCTTAAAAACCGATTTCTGTAAAAGAAAATATCTCCCTTTGCATTGAACTTTGAGCGTCATAACTTTGCAGATGTTGTTTATGCTCAAACAGCAACATACACACACATTACACAAAAAAGTGAAATTATAATCAACCACCCTTTTAATTAAAAAATGTGACACTAATTCAAAATGTTGAATCAAATTGCTGTCTGGTTATTCGATTGATACTGTGCAATCAAAATGACACAGCAATTAAAAATATTAAATAAAAAATCAATTGAATATTGTTACTGGATTTTGATGTGTGAAATGTTTTTAGGTTGAAAAAACAAAAAAGTCACGCAATTATTGTGTTTTATGATCAACAATTGTTGTCACTTGTGAATCTATCCTTAGTATATGTCATTAAAAAGCATGAATATCTTTCTTTTGCGTTCTTTTAAAGGCTTCATCTGCATGCGATTCCTCTCTGGACCTTTCTCTGTGCTGGGCTGTAGTTTCGAGGTTAGCTTTGATCAGTGGGTGAGCTCAGGCTCCAGCGGGCTGAGGGGTTAATGTTTAATCTCCCTGCCTGTCTCCATTACAGCTGAATTATACTTGAAGGTGTGCAGCTCGGCTCCAAATGAAAAGGGGAAAAAGAGGGGTAAAAATATGATGGCTTCAGAAAAATAACAATAGGTAACTGAGTTCCCAACAGGTGTCCAAGTCTCTGGCAGTCTTACCTGTAAAAGCCAGTAGCACCTGCGGTGGAAGGTAGGGATGATGGAGGAGTGGACGTAACAGCCGTACAGACACTGGGGAAAAAACACACAGACAGAACCACATGGTTAGTAAAGAACCCTTTGACCCTGTCCCATGGTGTATGGCCATGTCTGAAAAATAAGGGTATGGTAGGGGTTATGGGGGTCCGGCTCTCTGACAGTGTTAAACTTGAATAGAAAATTATGTTTTTTAACAGACAATTCAGCAGATTTACTCTAAATAAAACAAAAAACTAGAATACACCTAAGATTTAAATGAATTAATAATTAAATTGAATAAATATTTAATCTAATTCAGTTTATTTACAATAATCATTTTTGAATTGGTTTGTTCAAACTGTTCACTCATGTACGTAAATGATTCAAAAATGATTCACTAGAATAAATCATATATCCAGTGCTACATACACTATACCATTCAAAATTTCGAGGTAAGATTTCTTTTTAAAGAAATCTTTTTTTTTTTCTTTTTTTTTATTGAACATCATATATTTCATATAAAATATGTTAGTATTGCCGCCACTTTCAATTACAGTAGTTCCTCTCCAACACTGCTAGCATTAGTGACCCGTACAGGCTGAGGAGTGACTCTCGCCCATGTGGCCAGGGAACGGACAGGACACTCAGAGGTCTGCCAGGGCCTGAAATGAGTCATGTGATTTTGAAAAGACATCTGTGATGTTGTGCTGTTGCTGGGTGCCGGCTTTCTACCCAAACATATTATTTGCAAGCACTCAAGCCAAAGAGCTTGGCTCTTTCTGGAATAAATCAAATATCCATTTCTATGGTTACGGCTCCTCTACAATGCACACAGGGAATATTTATTTACCTGCGGAGAATTGGAAAACAAAGCAGTCTTGATGCATTCACACACACACACAGACACACACTTGCATGGATGTATGCACACATGTACACACATGCCTGCAGATACACACAGGCACACACACACACATACCACACGCTAAGAAATAATGGACTTTTTTGGAAGAACTTTGGAAGGTTAAGGGCACCGTTATACTGCAATGACAAGCTAATGTGGCATACGATTAGGATCGTGTGTCCAGTGTTGGGTGTACAAAACTAAACCAAAGTTAAAATCACAAAGTGTGCAAATGAAAACTATAGTTCAATTGAAATAGGTATTTCTAAAGCACTCTTCACAATACCGTTTCAAGAGAGCTCTACAAAAGATCAGAGCCTTGGCAATTCCTAGATAGGAGAAGGATCAATCCTTGAGAAAAATCTTGTTAGCCTTGGCAGGAGGAACTCACTCTCCTCTCGTCAGCAAGATTGTTTCTACAAAACCATATATTTTTACATAATACAGTTGATTTTGTGTAAGCATAAAAGCAAAAACACAGATGTTATTTCTGGAATGGCATGCCTGCATACTAGTGCTCTCAAGATATATACTGTATATACTCAAGCTTAAAATATAAATAATAATATACTGCACACTACGGGCCCATACTGACGACTAATATGAATGTCTTTTACCCAGTGTATACTCTTGTATACACTGTTGTTGTTGTATGTTGTTGTATACAGTGTATACAACAACAACACCCCCCCCCCCACTACCCACAAAAATACATTTAAAAAATGCATTAACCCTTTCAAGCGTGAGTTTAAAATATTCTAGCTGACCCCCCAGAGTGAGTTTTTTAAGGCGATCGTTATTTTAGATTCTCAAATGTGTGAGTGTGTTTTGTCGTTTAAAGGCCCGCTGAAGTGTCTTGGAATGCGCAGCATTTTTCAATGTGTTGACGTGATTTCAACTGAAACAGGAAGACAGAGCGATATATCGAAAAGCCCCGCCCCTTTTTTAAAAATAGCCAATAGCGTTTCGTTTATATCACAGCTCGGCCAAAGCCGTTAAACTCAGTAAAACCTCTGTTTCCTTTTAATATCTAACCGTTTCTCCTCCTAAACTCCTCTATATCACTTTAAAATATATGATTCTGTGCAGAATTCAAATGGGTCCGATACCTTTCATGGACTGAGCTGACGGATATGATCCGCTCTGTGCTCTCATGTCCCTGGGCCAGAGCAGACTGTGCTCGTGCTGCGGCAATTCACGTTATACTAACGCGAAAACGTACTTCATTCGCGTCAATGGAAAGCATATTTACACTGTCTGAATCGTTCCCTATTCTATATATAGTGCACTATGTGCCATTCACCATGTAGAAAATGTGTGAACAAATGACCGATTTCAGCCGCAGCTTGTCTGTAGATAGTGTAGGAGGGAGCGGGACTACAGATTCTAGAGAGCATTTGATTGGACAGAAGATTTAATGAGAAGCTGAAGTGCAATGTCATGTCATGAAAATCCGTGATCCATTTTAGCAGAAGTGAGAGACTGTAAGTTTTGAATGCTTATATCTCCTAAAAGCGAATTTTGTCATTGTTTTGGGACACACCAGCTTATTCATAACCTTAAGGCTAACATATTCATACTAAAAGTTAAAAAACTTTTGATTTCAGGGGGACTTTAAAAACCTTTATAAAGGATCTTTATCTTGATCTATAATGCGAGATGGACGCCGCCATCTTAGTTTGCGCCGCAGTTCGAAGAGTCCTGTCAGTCGGATTTACAGCATGTGAATTCATCATTTTCTCCTGAAATACATGCAAGTAAGTGGCTGGTGAACTGGAAGAATAATAGAGTATAGTTACTTAGGCCCACTATATGTGTCTGATATGAATAAACGTCTGCAAATTATATTAGAATGGATTGTTATTGCTGCTTCCAGTGATGTTTGACATCAGTGTGTATTTTACAAAATCTAAATGTATTGTTTTACTGGTGCTTATGTGTATTCAAATGTCTGAAACGTTAAAAAAAAAAACATTATGTGGCTGAAAACACTGCATAGTTGTGATATATGACAAGCGCTGAGCGTGTCCGTCTCACAGCCAAAGCGCGAAAGCATAGTTTGAATCTGGCAGTTATGTGACGTCGCTGAACGTTCTAAATCCCATATGTGGGACAAAAGGTTAAAAATGCATTAACAACCATTTTATTTTTGTAATGATAACTGTACACCACTTGCTGAATTAAACATGCAACGTAGTGAGGTCATGTGACAATCATGTAGCAGGTACATATATAGTTATATACGGCAAAGTATTCACTTAGTAGTAAGACAGTAATCCATTCAGAACATAGATAAAGTCTTTCTCTATCTCGCTTTCTTTCTATCACCAGCAGCAGCATAAAACAAACAAGCGAGTGTGTCTTTGTGCTGACACAAACTCCCTGGCCGTGTCAATGCACTCAGATACTCATGAGCAAACAAACACTATACTCAGCAGAGCATTGAGGTCCTGTGTATCTCACAGGTTCCAGCTTACTCCTCTGCTAATCCTGTACTGTCATCCATTCCTCTATACAGAGAGAGAAAGAGTGTGAGAGGGCCAGACAGACAGAGATCTCTGCAAAGCTTTCTACCAGGGGCGTTTTCTCAGAGAAGGCAAGGGAAGCAGTGCCTCTTCATTTCACAAGTCCGTCAAAACGCCACTACTTTTATAAGTTGAGCTTCCATCCAGATCTGGATCCAAACATATGAGAACACATTTCTCCATCTGCATCTGACAGATAATGTCTATATGTGGATGTCTGCTATATGTACCAGGCCGAGCGTTCCGAGTGTCTGTTCAGCAGTATTGACAGGTGTGTGCGGTTCCTTACTGTTCACCACACTGTGCGGACTGGAGAGTGAATAAATTAGCCCCAGGCAGCTTCTGTTTACTCAATTTAAGAAATACACAAAGTGTTCAGCAGGCATAAACAAGACGCCTGGGCCGTGTCAGACTGTAGCACCTGTCAGAGCTGATACGGGAATCAATGTAAACCATCCATCGGCTACACACACGCTGTTTGCACACTGTCAGGGCTTACACACATACTCAACAGTATAGCTCTGTTACAAAACCTAGCAAGCCTGTATGTTGCCTACATAGGCAGCTCTGACAGTCACTGAACCTCAAATGTGACTGGTTTGGAGTGATTTAGATCGGCAACAACTTCTCGTGCCGAACAAACAGCGCTCTGGAAGGGAGACTTGACTCACAATAGATTTTGCTGTTAGCATGTTGCTAAGCTAATGCCGTGATACCATAAGCACAAAAAATACAAATATTTTTTAAATTACATTATCATCATATATTTGTATATATTTTATTATGAATCATTTAACATCGTATTCTATTTTTGTTTAATTTTTCAACAATATATTTTTTTTATACACACTGTGTTCTGGAGAGTGAATAAATCAGCCCTAGGAAGCCTCTGTTTATTAGGTTAACTGGGCTTCTGTCATGAGGTTTCTGAAGAGAAAAACAGTAAAATACATTCACTCACACACACACAAACAATTCCAGGAACAGGTAGGCTGACCATCTCGCATTCTCCCTGAATATTTGATGATATAATATGCACAACAAAGCAAATGAGAAAACCGTAAACCTCTAACACAGACAAGCTTATCAGTAAATCAGGACAAATATTATTCAGCTCTTTGCTGATTCTCTCTCAAGGCTGCGTGGCAATGTGACAAACTGACAATGACAGAAGCCATTATTTGCTGTCTGTGGGCTGTGACAAATGACAGCACATCAAATGGCAAGCAATTAAGGCATAATTATATTCCCACAATCACGCAGGACTTCTCTCCATTTCTCAATCTGACTTACTCATCATTTGAAGCAGCAGCAAGACTACAAATTACAAACAGTTCTCAATGTACATCTAAAACAGACAAACTTGATGAGATGAGATTTCTTTTGTGAAATGGGCCATTTGAGATAAAAAAAAAAAAATTGCGGGGTCAGTCATTTTCAAGTGGTTCAAAATTGTAAAGTTGGTAGTTTGATTGAGTGATTACCTCTATATAGTGGTATTTCAAAGCCAACAGTTTTTTTAATTAAAAATGTTCAAGCAACCTTGAACACTGGACCACTTGAGACGGATTGACCACAGGAAAAAATGTGTATAAACATTGTGATCAGAATTTCTGTCTGTCTAAAAGTAATAAGTGCTGATTAAAAAAAAAATCTGAGTCATCAGAGAGGAAGGACACTTTAATCAGATGTTACATGGTCAGACAGTTGAGTTGTGATTGGGACATGCCAATTGTGCACATCTTCATAGGAGGTGTTACACGAACCCATCAATCAAAGCAGGCGAGCTGGCAGTGAATGCAAGGTGTCCAACCTGCCGAAGACTCTCTCATTAGGCCATAATGAAGTGTGAAGGCACTCTTAATCAGACCATGGCATCTTAAGTATGGTGCCAATTTGCTGTTTTATGATGTGACAATATGTGCAATTTTGATAATGGAAGCTCACGATGAACCTCAGCCAGGGTAGATGCCACATTTAATGTGATGCGAATGAAAACAAGGCTGTGAGGAATAGACATGCAGTCTGTTCAATACATTGTACAGTATTCAATATTGCAACATAGGCAAGACAATACAGGTGAGTAGCATAAAATGACTAGAAAACTAACAAAAATCAACATACTTTTCCTAGATGATTAATCACACCACATTAAGACAATTGTTTTGTATTGCAAGATTTCTGAAAGGTTATGTTTAAATATGCTGAAATCTGATGAAATATGCACTAATTTGGATACATTTTCAGAAGGGAAATCTAAACACTGGATAAAGTCAGGTTTAATATTGTTTTTTTTTGTATTACATAGTATTAGAGTTAAATGTTTTTACAGAGGGGATATTTCTTTTTATCACGCCATAAATCAGAAAATACTGTCAACAGCCAGAAAAAAAAATCACCATATTTTTAGGAATAAAATGTTATATAAATCAGGTGAATGATATAAAAACAAACCTCTCTGTAAACATATTCAGAATATAGATATAGAAATAAAACTGGAAAGTTTGGTGCATGTAAGTCCTACTGAAGTGGAGATTTATGACTCAGTGCATCAGAAAAAACAATGGTTTTGCCTGTCTTGCCTTATTAAACAGACTCATATTCTATACCTCATAGCCTCATTTTCATTTGCATCAAATTAAATATTGTGCCAACCCTGATTGAGGCCCATAAGCCTATGAGGAAAACCAGACACCACAGAGTGTCTCTCTAGTCTCATATAGCATCTATACCAAACCCCACACTAACCTTGATAGAGTTTTGTCTTATAGCAATCGCTACACAAGGAATAATTTATCAGACAGTGAATCCAGTTGGGAATACTCAATCATACAATTTGAAAGCGCATTGGCGACAACTTGATGAATTGCCTCGTAGAGTGATATAGTGAGCCGAGACCTTGTAGATAATCAAGACAAATCTATTACCAATCACTTGAACATGTACATTTGTCATGCCTTACTCTTCTTTCAGCAATACTGAACAGATCTGGATAACTATATGCATACATGACACGCAAACCCTCACAAGTATGTCCTGGTTATGAAACCTCGTGCTGTCAGATCTATTGCAGAGTCACCATTTCATTAAGAAGATCAAGTTCCTGTATTATCAATCAGGCATCTATAAGTAGACCTGCCTAAGGGCTGTGGATTGAGCCTGAGGCAAAGACACAAATATGTCTCCTGTCTCCTGTCCTGCAAGTTATTTAGTCTCTTTCAAGGAAGAACAGGTCTATACCTACCTTACTGAACCCATATGGCTAGCTGAAGCAGTAACAGGCTGTCACTAAGACTCAGACTGCCACAGAGCCAATCACAACCTAACTTTCTTTACACACAGATAACTTCCAAGACTTCTGAACGTCAAAGTGTGGCAGAGCTGTGCATTGTATAAAAACAGCCATAGAAAAATGGTAAAGGCATTTAAACTTATTTAAACTTTCAGACAATTTCTGTCAAGCCATCATTCAAATCTTGTTTTGACAAACCCAGTACTTACTGTATATGAATTACATTTTACTTTCTAAAAGGGACAGTTTACCCCAAATTAAAATTCTGTCATTATTTACCCATCCTTCATATCATTCCAAAATTGCACGACTTTCTTCTTTGGAACACAAAAGAAGATATTTTGAGAAATGTCTCAGAAGTTTTTTTTTTTACAATGGAAGTCAATGGTCATTCATTCTGTTTGGTTACCAACTTTCTTCAAAATATCTGTTGTAGTGTTGTCAAAAGTACCAAATGTGACGCTTTGAGCACTGTTGAGTGGATTCGTAAACACCTCTGATTGGCCTTTGTGTTCACACGCTCATCAATCATGTCTGTGATTGGCTGCAATGATCAATGCATGGCAGCGTTTAAAAGCACACGAATGTCTATTTACAACATGTTGTTGAAGCGTTGATCACTGTAGCCAATCACAGACATATCTGATGAGTGCGTGAACACAATTGCCAATCAGAGGTGTTTACGAATCTGCTCAACAACGCTCAAAGTGTCACATTTTTAAAACTTCAGTACCGACTTGGTATCGCGGTTGGTACTTTTGACAACACTACTGTGGTTAATAGAAGAAAGTCAGCTATATAGGCAACATAAGGTAAGTAAATGATAAAAGGATTAAGAAAGAAGTTCATTTTTGAGTAAACAATCCTTTGAATATAATTTGGAATTGGAATTCTCGATAATGTTTGCTACCTCAATTCAAATTCTAACCCTGCTAGTATCATCTTCTAGTATCATCTCTTGTGAGCATTATCATCTCATTGAGTTTAGCCATCTCTTTATCCTACAACACCTCTGCCGTCGCAACTCAAACTCAATAAATTAATGTAAGGAGACCATGATTGGCACCACACAAAACCGCCTGCACAAAAAAAAAAGCCTTATGGTAATTTGGTTTCTAAAAATACCTTGCACATTGTAAATAAACAAAAACAGTTTATACACAAACCCCGAAAGGGGGAATTAATTATTCGAGCTGGACAAGTAAACACAGCCATACATCAATATCACAAACACAACAATAACACAGAGGAAATATTGTACACCTAAGGCCGTCCAATATCATTGCACACATGGAGAGAGAGAAAAAGAGATAAGGAGGAGGAATAGTGTGCGTATTACCCACACTCGTGACAGTACAACAAATGTGTGTGTGTGTGTGTGTGTGCACGCCTGAGCACGTCTCTCGGGCAGAAGACACAGTGTCTGTTGATGTTAATGCCAGGCCTCTGGGCTCAGGGCCAAAGGCATTAAGTGGAATCGAATTCCACAAAACTAGCTTTAATCAGCAGGTTTTTAAGGTTAGAATTACCCTCTCTCCTCCAGCGTGCCTGCCAAGGTTAAAGCCCTGCCGGAGCAGGCTGAGGTAATGGGATGGCGGGGTGGCAAAGGCCCCGTGCTCCTCTGCTCCTCTACACACTAAAACCCCAGCATACTCTCACACATGATGGGCATTCGTGGAATACTGAACATTCCAGCGCTCTCGGCTCATCAAGGACAACGGCGACAGACTGAAGTGTGTGTAAGTGCACGTGTAGAGCTGGTGTGGATTAGCGGTTATATGAATCAACATAAAAAAGCAAGTCATACTAGTTTGAAATGACGAGGGTGAGTAAACTATCCCTTTAAACCAGGGGTCTCCAAACTCGGTCCTGGAGGGCCACTGTCCTGCAGAGTTTAGCTCCAACTTACCTCAACTCACCTGCCTGGAAGTTTCTAGCATGCCTAATTAGACCTTGATTAACTGGTTCAGGTGTGTTTAATTGGGGTTGGAGCTAAACTCTGCAGGACAGTGGCCCTCAAGGATGAGTTAGGAGACCGCTGCTTTAAACATTTAGCTTTCTAAGTGACTGAAAGTTGGATCTAAACCCACAGGAGTTGTTACGTGAACTCCTGTACTACCACTGTGTCTATGGTGTCAGGTTACTCCAAGGATACTGACTATTTACCTACATGTGTGTGAGACAGGTAGTGAGAGAGTGTGACCGCTGATTGCTGATCTATTACATCATTAGTTGACAGAAGGTGAAGGTGATATCCAGACAAGACGAACATACACTGTCTAAAAGTGCTTTTACACATCCGAACCCCAATCAGCCCTCAGGATGAGCAGGCTCAGAGCGTATAGAGCCATCATTACTATGAATCTCTCTGTGTCACAATGTAAGGGTACCGTAATAGCCCATTAAGTCCTGCTGTCTGACAAAGTGACTTCGGGCCTGAAGCCTGGCCAGAGTTCTACGGACAGAAACATGATTCACGAGGACCCATGTGCAACAGGCAGCTTTTTTCCCTCCTTCATCTGCTCTGTGTCTTCCTCTATCAGGGTGAAACAAAAATAAATGGCATATTTCTCTCTGTCAGAGAGGGCTGGTGATGCATGAGCTCCTAACACAAAGAATGCGGGCCTCTGGGACTCCGTAGAGCTCGGCTATTTCCGTCTGCGAAGGATAGTAGATGGCTCTCAAACAGCGAGGCCAAATTGTGGAGAGGCTCTTACATGCTGGAGTCAAAAGGAGAGAAAGTTTAAATGAGAGATTAGCTGCCTGAAGGGAGGGATTGTTGGTGTCTAATATAACAATTACAGAAACTTTCATGAAAGCTTTGAAGAGAGTTTATCTCTTAAATATGAAGAGAAAAGGCTTCGGCACTCTGTTCCTTGTCAAAAATATCACGGGTATTGAGAGATAATTCCCCTTCAACCCTCTGAAAAAAAAACTTTGAAGTACGGGGGAATTGTCTCTCCTCATTCTCCATTCACACCATCACCCTGTCTGAGATCCCATTCTCTCCTCTACCTCCTCCTGATCCCTGCCCACGGCAGGGCCGAACACTACCGGCGTGCTGAATAATGAATCTGTGTCTCCATCAGCTGTAGCAGGCCATTATTCATAGAATTCTCGGTTTCATTACGGAAGCTAATAGAAAGTCAAAAGGACGGTCAGTCCCTTCTGTGTGGGTCAAAGTTCAGGGGTTATCTGAAAACAGCTGATGTTTTTCAGCGTGCTGAAGTTTCTGGAATCATCAGCAATTGAGATTTGAGAGAGCAAGTGATTCGTAAACATGTCGCAGTAATATTAGACTTTTGAATATGAATCAGAGGCTGGTTTGCATGAATACCATTTCAGAACGTGCAGCGCTTTGTTTTATTTCCATTTGTGCTAAATATTTATGCACAAAGCTTTGCTCCCTGGGGAAACTGTTCTCATGCTTTTTGAACAGCTTCAAATGTTCACAACAAATGCTGAGCAGACAAACACAATGACTGGACTGTGTCAAAATATGGAAAGTGGGTTAAACCATTTAACCCAACACTACAAGAAACTTAAAGGGATAGTTCACCCACACCCGTATGACTTTCTTTTAGTGCAAAACACTAAGGGAGATGTTTTTATGGGTGCTCTTTTCCATACAATGAAGCACAACAAAAGGACCATAAAAGTGGTTCATATACGACTTCTGTGTTAAATTTCAAACCTTCAGAAGCTATATATGATGTATATATGAAATTTAAGTTGTTTTTTGTGCCGAATGCAAAATGGCATTTGATTTGATAACAGATTGTGGGTAAATCTGAATATGTTTTGAATATAACTGATTGGTTACTTCCTTGTGTACCAGTGATGGCTTTACATTTTTTTTTTTTTAAACAAAATACACAACATTTCAAACATAAAACAATGACACATAAAAACAAGTTTTTAAATGACATCAAAACTTAGAAATTGCAATTCAGTGAAATGAGAACTACATAAGGGTCTGAATATGCTTCCAAAGCTAAGCTCATCAGATAAAGTCAAGCAAAAGATGATTTTTTTTTTTTTTTTCAGTTTTCCGACAGTGCTCAGCATCAAGAATACAAGATTTGAAAGTTATCATATGGATTCAGAGCACTTGGAAAATGAGTCGTGTGAACTATTCTATATATATGGATTATATAATGATACTTTCTTGTCATTTTTGGAACTGAACAGCATTCCTCCCCTTTTACTTTTGCTGTACGGAAAATATATATGGGTTTAGGGCAAAATAAATCTCATTAAATAACAGAGTTTTTAATGTTTAAATGAACTATTCATTTAATCATCTTAACATATGCAGAAAAGACAATTATTTAATTAACAATTTTGGAAAATTTTAAAGGGATGTTTCAACCAAAATTTAAAAGTCTGTCACCATTTACTCACCAAACCTGTACTTTTTTTTCTTGCATAACAATAAGGTATTTGTCTTAGTGTTTTTGTCAGTGTCAAGTCAACGATAACCAAAACTGTTTGGTTACCAACATTCTTCAAAATCATTTATTTTGTGTTGAGCAGAAAGTCATACAGGTTTGGAACAAGATGAGGGTTAGTAAATGATGGCAGAACACACAAATGGAAGTGTGGAGTGTGACTGTATAAACCAGGGAGAATCTGTAGCTCTGCATAATTGTGTTAGCAGTGATTAGCACACAGTTATAGATCTCCCAGCTTGATGTATATGCTCTGTTCATTTCTGCTGGCTCCCGCACGAGCAGACAGCCGCTCACAGAGACTGTTAATCATAAAGAGTCTCTTCAAAAAAGAGAAAAAAGGGAGAGAGAAAGAGTCAGGGAGACATCAGAGGAGAGCGGAGAGACTACTTGATTACCAGCGAAACAGCCAGAAAATCAGACCCTGGGATGAAGGAGGAGAAAAGGAGGGGAGAAAGAGAACAGGAGGTACAGAGAGAGGAATGGCAAAAGAGAGAGAGAGAGAGAGAGAGAGAGAGAGAGAGAGAGAGAGAGCACGAATGCTAACCAGCACCCAAACACAGAGCATAGGCTTTATCCTTCACAGGCAGAGGAACACCAATCGCAAACACATTTTCTCAAGCCCAGGCCCTGAGAGAGATAAAAAAAGCAATTTGTATTCTATTCCTCCTCAGCGTCGCTTGCCCTGTTCCTCTGCCTGCATATTTGTAAACACGGCTTCGTCAGAGCGGCTTAATCTTCCTCGCGCAAACGCAGGCTGAAGGCGGTGGAGGGGTGATGGGATGGGGAGGTTGGGGCGGAGGGGTCAAGCGAGGTCAGTTCAGGCCAAACCGCATTTCCTGCTCTGGAACCGGAGGTGGGCATTGCCCACTCACCCGACTATCCTGCTTCCTAAGTCAAGATACTATAGATTTGAAAATGGATTTTAATGATGAAATAGCATAGCCTATATAAACAAGTGCATAGGCTTTCTAGCATTAATATTAGGCTACTATAGCAACATTTTAGTTAAGGACAGTCTGTTTCGCAAAATCCCATATTAATTGGCTCATTTGACATTTTAACCTACGCAAACTTCCCTCACCACGAATAACTACTGAGTAGGCTAAAGGAATAATGTTTTTTATTTTTTCATTTTTAGAGGGCAAGATAATTGGTCATAGTTAGTTGATTATTATTTTACTGTACTGTTATTGTTTGTCACCAGTTGCAGGGTCAGGCTGTTAAAACTTACCATAAAATTATTTGTTGCAATGTGTGTTATGTGTTAGTGATGCAGTTGCAATGAGCATTTCTTTTAGTAAAGCAGACACAATTAATTACTTTCGGTGGTGGTTGGTTGCTCTGAGCTCACGCTGTCCAGAGAGGGGCCGCTATATTTTGGAGCATGGTGGAAAGGTTTTCAGTCAGGATGGTTTTCAGTCAGGATCCAGATGGCTGGGAACAGTTTGGGACAGCTTGATATTTTCACAGAGTGACAGACAAAATGATCAGTCCGACCTTAACTAGCAGGAACGATACAGGCCTAACTAACCCGAGCAACCTTGCCAAATTTACTCCCAAAACACAAACCAAATTAACACTGAAGTGGCTCAAGAACAAAAAGGTGAATGGGCCTGAACTCAATCCAAATAAGAATCTGTGCAATTATTTGAAAATGATGGTGCACAAGCTGTAGAAGGCAGGTCTAGAAAATATAATAATGTGGTGATTAAATCTTTATGTTAACAGCATTTGTATATATAAATATATGCCTGGAAATATTCTTAATAATAATAATAATACATTTAAAGATTATTTTATTTCTTTATTTTTTATAATATATATATAATTTAAAATATTTAAATTCTTTGTGCTAGGAATATTCGTTTTAGTGCTTTGGTGCTCTTTATTTATTGCTTTTTTTTGTTTGTTTGTTTACTAAATTTGTACTAAATTACCCCCAGACTTCTAATACTGTACTAATACATTCATTGGCAGGACTAGAACTCTGTGGGAGAAAAAAATAAAAATAAATAAAACACAGTGGTTAGTATTATACAGACTGAATTCCACTTTTAAGTCAGATAAAATCTAAGAAATCTGAACAGGCTTGAAGAGTTTGTGATCTTGTATTGAGAACACGCTCCGTCTGTGTTTAAACACACACACACACACACACACACACACACACACACACACACACACACACACACATATATATGTGGTTTACTTGGACTCTACACATACATAATGATTTTTGTACTGTACAAACTGTATATTCTAGCCACTAACCCTACCCATCACAGAAAACTTCTGGCATTGTTGAATTTCAAAAAAACACTGTTTAGTATGTTTTTTAAGCAATTTGGCTCCCACTTTACATTAGGTGGCCTTAACTACTATGTACTTACATTTAAATTAATAATTTGATACAATGCACTTATTGTGTACATACATGTTTTTATATTGTACTTATATTTTTAAAAAATACCTGCATGTAATTACAGCTGTAATTAATTTCTGTAATTACATTTAGAATTACACTGTTGTCCCATCCCTTACACCTTAACCTCCCCTTAAACCTACCCTTAACACCAAACCTGTCCCTAACCTTACCTGTATCCCACCTCAATAGCAGCAAAAGTGTTTTGCAATACAATATGAACACAATAAGTACAATGTACTTATTTTTTTGATGTGAGTACATAGTAGTTAAGGCCACCTAATATAAAGAGGGACCGCAATTTAGTTTATGAGGACACAGGAAGTGTCCTTGTAAACCATGTTTGCGTTGTAATACCCATGTCATTATATACAACTGTGTCCTCATAAACCATATATACAAGAACACACAGCACACGGGCAGTGGAGCCCAGATCCAAGGAGACAGATTCTGTGTTATGAGAAAGAGAGAGGGAGACATAGGAGAGACAAAAACTAAAGGAGCAAGTGTAAGACAGAAGAGAAGGAGAATGAGAAGTGACACTTCATTTCAGAGGCCCATGTCTGGCTGACTTATTATGAGATGTTTTGAAGCTGGCTTGGTGGTGCATCTGTTCAGGACCAGAGCCTGTTCCCTCTCTCTCACAGAGACTGTTGGTTGGAACCTGTGTTTATCTGCCCTGGGCAGCAGCCCCTTCTGTCCTCATAAATATACAGCCTTTCTCTGTGCCTTACTCCCTTCACTATCATAGCTAGCCTCTTCTCACGACATGCTCCAGCCTGGCCTTATCTCTGCACCCTTCTCTAATTTAAAGGATAATATTTTCCACATTTATCACAATAAAATGGTAACTTTGGATCATGTGTAACTGTTCATAACTTCTGTAGTTTGGAAAAAACTAAATATTTTTAAGTGTTTCATTGGGTTCTCTGGGAATTCAGTTAAGCAAGAAATATAAAGTTCTGTCATGAAACTTTAGATGGCGTACACTGATCGGTCCTTAACTAGATCTGCTTAACTAGAAATCCTAATTGATTTCTGCTGTGTCAGGAGCCAATGAGCTTGCTGCTTCCTTCAAATACTCGGTCCGCATTAGCTGTAGCAGTTGCAGCACGCTTTCAGAAACCCTCCAACTTCCCCAGCTAATTCATGTACACTATATTGTATTGTTGTCACGGTACCAAAATTCCAGTAGTTGTTACCAATACCATTAAAATTTTACGGTTCTCGGTACCAATTTCGGTACCACAGGGAATACTATTTTACTATTTTATTTAAGTAGCCTATTTTAAAAACATATTAAATATGATGGTAGTCATACATATAAATATTTGGAGCGTGTGTGTGTATGTTTGTGTGTGTATATATACCTCAATGAAATAAATTTTGAAATATAAAAAAATACATTAACAAATGCTCAAACATCCATTTTGTAACAGATGTGCGTGTTTATTTTAGTCAGTGAAACGACACACTACAGCCTGTAAAACTATGAAATAAATATCAGTAAATAAGGTAAACTAAATAATAAGAAAGTTAAATATTATTTTAAAAAAACATTCGTTTTTTATTTCCACACAAAGATGTGTCATATAGCCTCCCGCTCTGCGCTTTGAGAGGGATGTGGGACACGAGCAGGAAAGATACCATATCTCTTTAATAATATCTTTATGTTATCTCCGGATGTTACAAGCAACTGACACTTGTTGTAAAAGGTCTGAAGAGCGAGTTTTATCTTCAAACATTCAGGCTATGTTTGATTTTGTGTTGCCAGAGAAAGCGAAACTAAAAATCACCGGCGTGTGTGAAACACACTATACAAATAAACTTGACGTGCCTTATAAAGTCTAATAACAAGCACAAACTTGTGTTAAATAGAAATTGATGTGCAAGCAAAAAGGTTTCTGTCCTACAGTGTTTTTCTACTTTAGTAGTAAAGAATGCGAATATAATAGGCCTAAAGCGAACGAAAGGAAGAAACGTTTATAATCCCCTGCGTGAGTGAAGATTTGGGAAAATACACAGAGATTCCATGTTCAGTGGAATAACTAATGGAATATTGTTCAATTCTCTGCTAATCGGGTGACCAATACCAAACATATCAGCACTGTCATATCTATTACCATGAACTCTCTGAGAGTTGTCATGACAGAATTTATTTAAACCCTTTAAAAAAAACTAAAAGTTTAAATTTCACTCTTCTTCTACTTGTCAACATCTACTCTGATTTCTGGAAGTCTTTAGCTATACTGAAAATAAATATCTCAAATGACCTCCTTGTATGAACAATAAAACAACAACAACAAAAAACAACATCCAGATATAGTCAGGCCTATGGACAAGGCACTGGATTTAAAGAGGAATTTTGAAAAATATAATAAATAAAATAAAATAAATAAATAAATAAGGATGTTTATATTTATTATTTATAAGTAAGTAAATAAATATATTGTGTTAATTTAAAAAAAACTTTTAGGGGTTTTAAATGAATGTCCATTTCACAGAGATATATTCTGGTGTGTGCAGCAGGCTTCACTTTGACTCTGTTGGATATTTTTTGTATTCCATCGATCAGCACAGTGCCGACTGAAATTCACTGACATTCAGACATCGATAAGAGATATAAGAAAGACAGTAGCAAAGTTGGGTGATTGAAAGAGGGCGTTAGAGAGACAGGAAGCAGAGCAAGAGGTGGAGTGGAGGGAGTGAGTTATGTGACATACAGTATCTCTGGAGCTCAATCCCCTGAACAGTTTACTTTCCCCAATTACAGATATGGGCCGGCCCGTTTTATCCTTGCTCATGAGTGATATGACGCCTCCGTCCTTCAGTGTGCTTCCCGCACTCCAGATGATCTAATGTGACAGAGTGCAGGTGTTAGTTATCAGAGCTTTGCTTCGTCAGAAAACGGCAGGCTTTATTTGCGACTGAGAGCAAGCTAACCGTCCCTGGCTCTCGTGCCATCTCAAGGTTAAGAATGCTCGCTCAGAGAATGAATGTGGACGCTAATGCCTTTTCCACAAGCGTCATTCCTGTTTCCTCTCTCCTGAAGTGGTTCAAGACTGCTGCTTGATTTATACGCCACACGCACCATTAATCCTGCAACCATGCATGGCTCTGCTGAATAATTGATCTCAGTGCTTCTGTAACTAAATCTGTCAAAACAATGACGGCCCCCCCACAAATCGCTGGCCCCCACCAATGGCTTATGGTCTGCTAAAAGTCAAAGCAAAACAAACACTATAATACAAACAAAAAACACTCATACCCAATGAAAAGGGAGGATGAAGCAACTGGCATTGGAAATTAATGAGTGTGTGTGTGTGTGTGTGTGTGTGTGTGTGTTTGACTTTTCCTGACCACAAGAGGGAGTTTTACAGCAATGGTCTATTCTGGCTGATGTGTGTACCAACGAGGTGAGGGTGAAACTTCAGAAAATCAAATCACAAAAATCAGTAAGAAATCCTGCTTTCTACGCATTTCCCTTTTGAGGACAGATCTTTTGAGACCAGACATTTTGAGACTACTTTGGATGTAAAAATCGCCATAGATTGTTGCTGTTTACATTCACCATGACATTTTTATTTAATCTTGACAAACTCTGAACCATTAGAAGGATTTAGCATTCTAGCTTCGATATTTGACCACTATTTATGATGAAAAACAGTTACAGTGGCTATGTTTACATACACATTGGAATTAATTCATTCCGATTGATGAGTCTGACAGTAGTGTTTACATGAATGCTAAATATATTGAGTCAATACGCCATTTCTGCGTCATTGCACATGGCACAGTCCTTTCCAGTTTTGGTTTTCAATATGATCAAGAGTTTACATGTCCTTTTGATCGGATTAGAAAAGGAACAAACCACCCCTTCCAATCCAATCGAAACTCAGATTCAATCGGATCGATTAAGGTGTTTACAAGAAGGCTTTTCCGTCCGATTGAGCCGTCAATATGATTGCCAAAGGATTATTTGGTTGCATGTAAACGTAGCCAGTGTCATTAAATTCTTAATTTCTGTCACAAGGGCAAAATCAACTGGTAGTTATTTATATTTTGGAAAGAATAACAAGACACAAACATATTGAGACACATAAAGAGACACACACATACATATACAGTATCTCACAGAAGTGAGTACACGCCTCACATTTTTGTAAATATTTTATTATATCTTTTCATGTGATAACACTGAAGAAATGACACTTTGCTACAATTTAAAGTAGTGAGTGTACAGCTTGTATAACAGTGTAAATTTGCTGTCCCCTCAAAATAACTCAACACACAGACATTAATGTCTAAACCGCTGGCCACAAAAGTGAGTACACCCCTAAGTGAAAATGTCCAAATAAGAGAATATAGCTAGAGATACAGAAACAAAGTTTTGTAATCAACACAGCAAGCAAAACAGTTTCCATATCCGTCCTCTCTAAGCAGGCCTGATGTTGGCAGTCATGGGGCTCCAGAGGCTGTAAATAATGTCCCATGTGCTGTATGGAGCAATACACACACATCACCCACAGCCATCCTGTGCCAATTTGCTGCTTCTATGTCTCAGGGAGCCGCCGCCTGGAAGGCATCTGTATGCGTGGCCATTCCAGCCCATTTACATGCAGTGCCCTCTGGACAGAGATGAGCTTCTGCTTCTCTCTCAGCCTGTCTAGTGGGGGGAACGGGGCGAGATGACCCTGGCAGTGACTGCATCCACAGAGATAGGGGTTTCTGCTAATGACCACAGAGCAGGTCATCAGAATCAGACGGTGAGAGCCGCATCAAAGAACGGAATGTACTACGACAACATCTCTGGCATGAAACAACTCATCTCGCCTGATGTATTAATTAAACAACTGTGTTGGCTTCCGACTAATTACCATTTTGTTCCATTTGCAGGAGATCTAGCCAGGGAAGGTGGAGCCACATTAGCGCAGAGCCAATCCGGAAGCCTGGAAGGGCTGCAACAGGATGTGTCCTACGAAGAGCTCGGATTTATACAAGCAACACGACGTAGCTGATTAATTAACGAGGTCAAGTGGATATCGCTTTGTGGTGTTTTCTAATGAGTCCCCGAACACAGGCAGAGAAACTAAAAGGAGGAGGAGTGTGAGTTTGCGGATGGGAGTATGAGTGGAGGAAAGAACGCAAGAGAGAGAGAGAGAGGGAGATAGTTTTCCCATCAGTGTAATGCGCTGTTCCATATCAGTCCCAGCGGGATAGAGCGCTCCGCCGTCATTAGCGTCCACCCACCACTGAATCTAATTAACCGTCCTTTTGCTCTGACACACACACACATATACAAAAACACACACTGCCGCACACACATGATCAGTAGATAGGCTTCTGTGAGTGCTGGTGACCCTTTGGTTTCAGGCAGCCGTTACTAAGACACTCTGAGTGACAGTATGATGAGTACAGCTTCCCCGCTGAGCTCATTCGGGGCCCGCCGTGCCCCCCCCAGCTCATTAATGTGGCGAGTTTGTTTAGATATCTGCCATGACAGTCACAATGACTTCAGGGGCCACTGAGTAGCATGTGTGCACGTCCATCTCCGTGTCCATCTGAACAGCACCTCCCTCACCCACTGGGAGCCTCTTTACACTTTCTAACGCTACGCAGGGGGCCTATTACACAGTTGAGTCTGTCCAAGCAAATGTCTGCCTAAAACGCCACTCATGGCGAAATGACCATCTCCTGTAGTTTACCTCTGCAGCTCTGCTCTGTTGGTGCCATTTTGCCCTCTGTAAATTCTAATTGAATTGCAAGATTTATGTAGGCAGCTGATGGTCTAGAGGGAGCACCGTGAGAGCAGACGTTACCAAGACGGCATGTAAATGAAACTCAGTGCAAGCCCAGCAGAATAGCAAATAGAACAAAATAGAGGGTGCCCATCAAAAACAAAACAAAACAAAACAAAACAAAGCAAAGCAAAGCAAAGCAAAGCAAAGCAAAGCAAAACAAAACAAAACAAAAAAGTTTTTAGTGTCTAGTGTGTGTTTCTATATTTATTAAAAACAACATCAGCAGTGAAAGCACTAATGCTATTGCAGGAAAAAAATCTAAAGAAAAAGAATCAGACATAAGTTCAGCAGATCTCTGCAGAATTGGAATATTACTAAGTTCTACAAATCCCCCAGGCCTTTACTTGTTGGTTTATTAAAAATTTGGATGTATTTGATTTTGCTTTCAGCTACTAATTAGAATGTCAAGGTCAAAAAATTAACAAGCAATAATTTGCTTTGGCAAAAAAATAAAATGTTAGTTACTGGCCAGTGGCAGGTAATTTTATAAGAAACTCAAATTTTTTTAAGTTCTCTCAGTTCTCTATACCATTCAGGTATATCAAAATCTGAAGTTACTTTTTTTAGAAATCCATGTGGTGAATGTGTGTGAATATGTGATATAGTCGTCGCATTAAACCACCAAAATAAATTAAATTAACAAATTAAAAGTCATATTTATGTTTCTATAACAGGTGCAGTTTCATCAAGAAATGGAGACTAGTTTGTATACTGCATAGTGAGTGACACAATGTGATTTTTGTCACTATTAATATCCAAGGGCAATATGACAACTACAAAACTCAAGTTTTAAAAAAAACATGTGGAATTCAACATCTTCAGTGGTGCAGCAGTAACGAATAAGGCTTGCAGACCTTGATTTTAATGCAATCGACGCAGGGTTCGAATCCGCCTTTTGCCAAGCTTGCATTTATTTTCAATAAAAATGAAAATAATGTTCTAAAAGTGTAAATAAACTGCGAACGAGTGTTTAATAATATTAAAAGTATTTATTGGGTAGGGTTAGGGGAAGGTATAGGGAGGGTTTTTATTCTCCCAGTAAGGCAGCATCCATTTAATAATTTTAATAAATATAATCATTTACACTCTATGATATTATTGCATCCTGTTAATGTACAAAAATACTGAGGTGCAAATAATATCTGCCAATATAAAGTATAGATAGCATCTAATGACTATTTACTGTTATTGCAAAGAACTGATACTTTTACATGGTGTAAATAGCATCTATCGCTAAGAAAATGCTGCTATTGTCACTTAGTGTAAATAGCATCTAATTGCTATTTGCACTTAGTGCAAATAGATGCTGCCAAATAATTATCTATAATGTGCAGAAAATATGAAAAACTCCACTGATACTGTACTGACCTGGCGGTCTTCTGTACTAGATGCATGGCCTTAAGAACCAGCTAAACTGCAAAACAACAACGTACAAGAATGGGGCAGAAGAAACAAGCATGGATGTTTAAAAATCAGCAAATAGGCAGAGTGAGATATTATCGTAAACAGCGAAATAGCGTGAGTGTGTTTGTTGGGAAACAAAGTACGAGCCGCACAGCTCACCTACCACAGGTGGGCAAGTGGGAATAATTGTGTAATTACATCAAATGTGTTCACGAGGACGACAGCATGAATCAGCCCTGAGACACACACACACACACACATCTGCAGCAGCTCTCAGCACCTGCAAACCCTGATCACTCTCTCCATACATAACGACCAATAAAGCCACTGCTGACTCCTACTGAAACACAGCCAACAGGGAAGAGAGAGGGAGAGGGAGAAGAAGAGGACTCGCATGATAGCACCCACTGAAACAGGCTTCACAAGCCAGCGGCTCCTCATTTAATGTGTGACCCATCTCATCCCTTCGCCCACGGTGTGTGTGTATGTGTGTGTAAGATACTGGTGTGGGATGCCCTGTGAGCAGAGGGCTCCAGGAAGCAGCCTGCTTGACTGTGACTGAGGGTGTTAATTAAAAGCCATGGTGAAGCCAACCAGAAGAGTAGGGTGAGCGGCACAGTGGGCGAGCATAGACTTCGGGAACAAAAAGAGAGAGAGAGAGAGAGAGAGAGAGAGAGAGAAATGAGTAGCACAAAAAGGAATAAAAGTAAAAAGGGAGAGAGAGGAAACGGGTGAAGAGATGGGGGACAGCATGGGGCGAGAGCCGGGGATAATTACTGCTAATAAAAGCTAATGGAATTTATCCCTCTTGTCAGGTGTAAGATGATGTGATTATGGCAGAGCAGGCTGAGGGGAAATTGGGAACTGATCCGTTAATCCCCCCATCCTCCTGCACCACGGACGAGTGGAGGGCTGAGGGGGCTATTGGAGGAGTGGAAACTTAAGAACGAGAACTACAATGAACTGAATGGAAAACGGATTGAAAAATAAGTGACATCTTGAAAGTGCCTGTGGGGTCAATGAATGTAGCTTATACAGTCGTTGAATCTTTGCATGGAATTAAGAAACTAGATCACTAAAGCCTTGTGGAGTGTATTATTGAAGCTAGCATCAGAAGGTGTCTCCTTCAAAGGTCATGGGTCTTACAGCAGGACAGTGATGCTTAACACTTACAAAGCACCCTGGAATGTTTGAAAACAAAACACTGGACTTTGTGAAGTGTGAAGTCCAAATTTTGGACCCTTTGAAAGCCTTTGAGGAGATAATATTTCTTAACCCTCTGGTGCCCAAAAAATTTTACTTTTACTTTTTTTTTTTATATATATATATATATATATATATATATATAATTTTTTACTTCATCAGAATGGTACGAAACTTGGTAAAGGTTTAGGCACTTGCTATGTGAAAAAAAAAAAAAAAAAAAAAATCATGGACATGATTCGAAAATGAATGAATGGCAGACGAATTTCATCTAGTGAAAACTTTTGGTACTGCAGCCAAACAAAATCTTACTGAAAGCTCATTTTTTGAGATATCAAGCTCAAATTTGGAGCACAACTTGTTTAGATTTATGGCTTTGATTTTCTTGCAGTTTTAAAGTAAAATGTGTTTTTGAAAATATGTATTTGATAAAAAATTTGTGCATTTTTCATAACATTAAACGTAAAATTCTGTAACTTTTTTTTAAAAACTTTTTTCACTTCAGCAATAATTTGCCAAGTGCCATCTTTGAAAAGAGATCAAAATTAAGGCCACGTTCACACAGCAGCAGAATATGGTTGTCAGTCCTGTATTTGAGTCCTTAATATGGTTACGTTCACACACAGTACGGTTATTTACGGGAGTGACAACCGCATTCTAAAACCGAACTCACACCTGCAAATTTTCAGGACTCACAACCGCATTCTCGGAATATTCGCACTGTATGAACGGAACAGGACTGGACAACTAGTTGTCTGTCGCATCATACCATGCGAGAGAGCCGCTCTGTTAAGGTGTTTTGTGTGTGGTTTCGCTTTCGATAACTTACTGCGACAGAGATGTGAGCTGTGTGTCAACAGAGGGTTAATGTTACCATTCCATTCTTTTTCATTCATTCAACATTCATTGCCACATTCTGCAGATTATTTTATTTAATTAATAATACATATCAAATGTTAATCCTTGATTTTGAGTGTTTGTACAATGACAATGCATTTGCTCCCGCATTACTGGTGAAAGCATATTTTGAATTTTTTAATATAAAAGAAACATATACAAAAATGTTTTGTTCTAATTAACATTCTAGAAGAATTGTGCATTATTAAAAAAAAAAAAAAAAAAAAAAAACTATAATAAATACAAAACAATATTAATAATAAAGCAAGGGTGGCAATATTTTGCAAATTTTTAGATTTTCTTCCAGCTCTACCATAGCTTACTGGCCTGCTGACCTTGATTGAATATCACAGCACAGCAGACGCTGAAATAACTGTGTGTGTATGTTTGTGTGTGTGTATTTTCACACAGTGGAAGCTGAAAGGACACACTCCACCCTGTGATTCTCACCATTTTATGTACGTATCAGCTTTATATCACCTTTTGAGCTCTCCGAGTGTATATATGTGTGTGCGTGTGAGCTTCGTCTGCAGATGCAGAGATGATCAGTGCTGTAGTTATTGGACTGTAAGGCCTGATTCTCAGTCTTCTCTATCTCCAGGCAGCACCTGCTCCAGGTCTCGATCAGATCAGGAGGTACAGGCTAGAGGTGAGCTGAGCTGAGCAGAGCAAGCGAATGAGAAAAGATGGAACAGGTGTTTGCCATGTGAGAGAGAGAGAGAGAGAGAGAGAGAGAGAGAGAGAGAGGACGGATAGAGATAAGCCAGTTAATGACAACCTGTATCCACAAAATCCAACAAAATCCAAATCATAAAAAAGAAACAGAGTACCATAACAGCAATTCCCAATGAAATTCAGAAGCATCCAACAGTTAGCTGAATAACAATCATTCATCCCCACAGGAAAGCTCTCCACATTCTCTTGGATAACATCAGATTTCTCCTGAGCCAAAAAGGTTCCTTTACTGTGTGTTTAGCACATCGAGCCAAGCCTCCACCTTTACTGATGCTCATTGAGTTTGTCTAGTGTGGGAAAAGGATTTTTATGGGTCTGTTTATGTTTGTATGAGGATGGCTGGGATTTATTACAGTGGAAGCTATGCTGATGCATCTCTACAGCAGTATAAATGTACAGAAGGACCACACAGAGGTCCAATTTATTTATTTTCACATCAAAAATATATCTATATCTGTATAAATATAGCAAATATTTAAAACCAAAATAATATAATATAAAAACAAAACTAAAAAATGCACATAAAAAAAAAAAAATAATAATAAAATGAAAACTAAATATAAAAATGATAAAATATAAAAATAAAAGCTAATTCAAAATTGTGACAAGCAGGGCGGGCGAGAGCTGTGAGGGAACGGCGCGAGGCCGGTGGCGCGAGTGATAACGAGCGTAAGCTGCACGATGCACCGGTCTCGTATCTCTCACGGAGGAGCTCGTATCTCTCAACGAGAGAGGACCAGGCCTGGATTTATTTTATGGTTTTATTATGTCCAAAAATTTTTTTTTTACTCTCTTTTCTCTCTTGTCTGTCGCTTCCTTTGCTTCCGTCTCCTTTTCTCTCGTCTCATCTGTCCTTACCCCCAGGTGCTGCGGCTGCCGAGACTGCCCCGGGGGGAGTAGAGCGCAGTCTCGTGGGTATCCCCCGGCCTGCAAGGGGCGATGGGGGTATGTGACGAGCAGTGCGGGCAAGAGCCGTGAGGGAATGGCGCAAGGCTGGTGACGCGAGTGATAACAAGCACCAGCCGTGCGTTGCACCGGTCTCGTATCTCTCACAGAGGAGCTCCGGAAGCATAAAAGGAGGAGCGACAACAGTGATGGTCGAGAGAGAACCAGGCCTGGAGTTATTTTATGGTTTTATTATGTAATCACGGACGCCACGGACGTCTGCCGGCATTTTACTTTTGTTTTGTTGTTTGTTTATTTTGAACATTATTAAAGTTATGTTTAACGTTCGCCGGTTCCCGCCACCTTCTTCATGTATCAACAAACTTTACTACAAAAATATTAATAAAAATTATAATATTAGATAAAAAATACTAAAACAACACTGGTATACGGTATGCAATGGTATGGCTTGGTAGATGAAATGGTATCATCTGTGTGATATTGAGGTTCTGACAGACAGGCGGCAACAAAAAAGCAAAAAACAGCAAGAGAGAGAACAAGAAACACAGCTTTTCATTCCGTACACACACATACTCTCAAAACTTTGTGCTTTGCACCCCCTTCACTGTCCAAGTTCTAAGCTTTTCAACTCTGAACTTACTGTCGGTTCTTTTGAATATTTCAGACTGCATTTCTGAAGCGCTCTGTCACTCTCCAGCAGCAGAGGAGATGGTCCTTGTCTAGCATGAGTTATCCAACACTGTGTACTATAGTAGAACTCTGCGTTCTGTATCGCTCAAAATGCTTTCCATACTAACTGACAACCATCCTCACTTATGCTTTCAATCTTATGCGCTGTTTCTATTCCATATTGATCTTTCCACTTGCCCATTTAGCCTTGCAGCCAAAGCAGAACCTTCAGAAAAGCCGTTCCCAGGACCTTAAGAAGGTGAGAGGGGGAACCAGGGTGAAAAGGAGTGGAGCGACTCCAATTCAGGTTGGTCTCTGGGGCAGACGGGTGTTGTTCTGTACATCGAAAAGCAGCCGAAAGGCTTTATTGAGCTTTAATCAGGTTGGGCGACGCTTGGTGGAGATCAATGCTTCATGCATGAGGTGCATCGACTGGGTCCTGCAGGGCCTGTCGACAGCCTCTCTCCCTCCTAATGTTACTCTTAATGAGCCAATTAGCTGACAATGGTGCGGCCAGCATCTTAAACTGTTGTTTACTGATGATAAATAATTAATTTCTCATGTTAAGGTATGAATGAAATTAAAAGAGCAAGAGGGAGCCATTAGCTCCCTATAGTAGGGGCTTATTAGGAGGAGGCACTTATTTATCTGATGGTGGGAGGGGAGGTAATTGTTCAAAGAGTCAGGAGATTATAGTTCAGTGACCAACATAGGATTTGCAATTTAAATGGCCAGTAACAAGCAGCACTTTATGAAGTGAACACATGCATCATCTCTAACGCCTAGTAAGCAAAGGTAGTCTGGATCACTGCTGCCATTTATTCATTTATCCTCCTTCCATTTATCTTACATGCTAACTAACTATCGTTCTATCTATCGTTCAGTTGTTATATCTGAGATCAAGTACGCAAAATCTGTCTTTTCCTCATGTTCATTCTAATGTGTTTGAATAATTTACATAATGCTGTTTTTTGGATATTAATTTTGGATATGCTGTAGAGAGAAAGTTGTAACAAACTGCAAAGGACGATACAGATTGCTTTATAATTATTAGCAATGGGCAAGATAGTCCACGATTACTGGTGTTGACACATTTATGTAGATTTTTTTTTTTTTTGTGGTGGTGGTGCTTTGAAGCAGATGAATTAGGCGATGCAACTTCCCTGAGAGGGTTTTAGTGTGCTGACAGAGTGTTGTGCTTAAAGTGCTGAAACTTTCTCAGAGAAGATGCATCTTTAAATTAATCCGTTTTGCAACACTTCTGCTACAGCCATCAAAGCACTACTTGTAAAACAAATTCACCACATTCAACAATAAATTTCTTTCTGTTGACTAATGATATTTTCTGTGTCTAACCCTAAATATTTCCTTACAGAAACCTTTGCCATTTTTAGATTCAGACATTAAGACATTTGAAAAAATGCATTAAGCAGTATTCCTCAAGGGAACCAATGACTGGTCTTCTCAATGTAGATGATTTTAGGTTTTACTAATCCATGTGGGAACATCTGGTAGGCAAAAACTAACCCCAAACCCACCCTGCCAACAAACAGAATCCCAAATTACCCAATACACATAAACACTCCCAAACACACACAAATACGGTGAGTGCACACACACACACACACACACACACACACACACACACACACACACACACACACACACACACACAAACAGTATCCTCCGAATCGCACACAGACTTCAATTGCTAAAGCTTCCACTTTGAATAGTCCCCATGACAAGCCTGCTGCTTTAAATAAGCACCTCTGCCAGTCTGGAGAGAACGCCTAATCCCACCCAGGAGAACACACACACATACCAATCTCCAGGTAGAAAGAGATTGTGGAAATTTACTGGAAGGGACTCTGGGAGAATTTTTAAAGCCTGGAGCACACTGTAAGATTTTTGTCACAATTTTGCCACTGAGAAAAATCTTGTAAAAAGATTGTATGAGATTTCTTTCCTTGTAGGGCAAAATTGTCAATCTTAGTGTGACGCGCTCACCAATGACTGTTTAATTGTCTTTGTGATGAATTTTGTCTTCCAACGTAGCTCTGCAGTGTCCTCAAGCGTGATTGCTTCTATGACAGAAGAAGCAATATGAGCGCAGCAACTGATAACATAAAAGACGTTTGATAATGTTGATTAAGCTTGTCTACATCATATGCAGCATAAATACCTCATTATGTAGCATTTATGTTATGATCATACTATCAAAATTACCCCAAGTTCTCTCAGAAGAGCAGCTCATCATGTCTTTTGCCCATACAATTGACTTCAAACAATGAATACCAGCATTAGCGGAAGGATTTTGCGGTTTGTGGGGGGTATCATTTCAATTTTGCATGCAAATGAGGATGTCAGAAACTTCATTTCACAATATTACTGTTTTGTTTTTTTTTACTGTAACTTTAAATGTTTTACTGATCACATGAATGCTGGCTCAGTGAGCATTCTTTAAAAAAAAATCTAACTTTTGGTAGTTACACACACACACACACACACACACACACACACACACACACACACGCACAGTTCTCTCAGTGCAGAAGCATGTGCAGACAGACCTCTGTGAGTGTTATTACTTAGAATTAAACGTACCATTTCAGTCTTGTGGTGGTGACAGTTTGACAAGATAATTAGCGAATGATCACTCTTTGTGAATCCAGTTCACGAGTGCATTTGTTTCACTGTAGGGTGATAACTCCACCATTCACCGCTCATAAAGCGGGATCCTGGGTCATTTGGCTACTTCTGACATGATGAGCTGCTTCCCTAAAAAAAAAACAAACAAACAACATCCTCGCTCTGGACTCACATTCTCCTCACGGTCCCTGCTACAGCCTAGTGTCACTGAGCGCTGATGTAATGTGGGCTGGCACAGGAGCCATTGGCCTGAAACTCTTCTGACGTCAGCAAGCGCTGCTGCCCGCCCTCACCCTAAACTCTCTCTCAACTCCCCAATGAGAACAGCCTGTCCAGAACACACCAAAGAGCCAAGATATGGCTCGTCCTCCACCCCCCTCTCTCTGTACCTGCGGCTCTTGTTCTTTTATAGCAAATTGAACCTTTCACTCCGAAAGAAATAATTACTCTCAAGAGAAAAGGGGACTGCCATGGAATGCTGATATGACATGCAATGTCACCTTGCCACTCAAGACTGAAGAAGTGAACACGCTGCCGGCAGAGAGCCCGGCAAGAAACAGTGAGAGAAAGAGAGGGAAAGTATGCATGTTTGTGAGTGTGTGGCGGTAGGAGTACTGATATGGGTGACAGTGAATACATAAAGGACTCGGCAGTATTCCGATGAGAGAGACCAGAGGGGTGTCAAGAGACAAGGAAGACAGAACGTAGGTGTGTGAGGGACAGGTCGGACTGTAGAGGTCAACCCCTATCCACTGGATCTGCTGGAGCGGAGGAAGGTGCATCATTACAGGTCTTGGCTTTTAGCATGCTGTCTGGCTGAGGGGTCACGCTCCAGCTCCCAGCCAGTTAAGTGGCCTTTGAGAGTGTGTGTGTGTGTGTTTGTGAGAGAGAGAGAGAGAGAGAAAAGAAGGGAAGAACCCAGGTCCAGAGAACTCACTCTGACACCTGAGACTGTGAGCTCAACAAATAAACCCAGAGAGAGAGAGAGAGAGAGAGAGAGAGAGAGAGAGAGAGAGAGAAAGAGAGAGAGAGAGAGCCTCCCTCATACCTTCATCCTAATTCAGCTCGCAGCCAAGAGCTCCTGCTGATATTCCATCAGGAACAATGTCTTCATTTCTGATAGAGGTGGAGGAGGTGGGCAGGCCAGAAATCACTGACAGACCAGAGCACACATCTATTTACCTTTGTTCCAAAACCTTGTGAGCATTTTAAGGCATCATAAGTGGAAAAGTTCAATGAACACAATTAATCTAAAACACTGATGTATAAATATACATATATTTAATTAAATACTGAAAATTAATGATAAAAAGGGTTATGTAATTAACATTTTTAGACCATTTTGCATGAATTTTACTAAAAAATATTTTCAGTGTTAAGGAACACACCAAGTCGACGCCGACAAACTAGTGCCGACGAAAGCAGACTGTGTGGTTGGCTCACGTCCGCAGCGTCTGGGTCCAAAGTTGCCTTGACACACCAAACTGATGCTCGTCAGCCGACGATCAAGTAGCACGTCCGTTCTGAGCCTGCGTAAGATTAAATGCCTTTCCGTACCAGCAGATGGCAGTAGCTGAACAGGCCAATCAGAATGATCAGATGGCCTGACGGACAGTCGAGCTCCGACACCGATTCAACATGTCGAATCGGCCGAAAAAAAGCAGACGAAGACCATCTTTAGGTGACGTTGTGGAACACACTAAGAAAACTTAGTCGGCTGATGAACAAAAACTGCCCAACGGCTGACCGTCGGCTTGGTGTGTTCCTGCCTTCAGGATAAAAGCATCACGCTGTTAGCTTCGTACTGCTAATGTCAACTCCAATGAAATCAACTGTGACCCTGCATTCAAATATGTCTACTTCACTACTATATAAAGTGGTGCAGGAATTACATATTTTGTTGGCCAAAGCAGAAGTTAACATCACCTTTGTTACATTATTTTCGTTCCCTTGACAAAAATTTTCAATGACTTCTGGATTATTGAAGAAAATACGTTCTATGAACAATAAAAGTAAAATCTTACACGTTTTGTTCATCAAGATAATTTTCACAAATGAACACAACTTTTGAATTTTGAAGCCTAATTATAATTGCCAGAAGTAAAAAGCTAAAATTAGACTATAAACGAACTACACCACGTCTCAGAGGTGTAAAGAGTACCTGAAAACCATACTTGAGTAAAAGTACTGATACCCTACATCAAAAATGAATCCACTACAAGTTACAAGTAACCAATTCCAATACGACTTGAGTAAAAGTCTTAAAGTATCTGATTTTAACAGTACTTAAGTATTTTGCTCGTGCTGAATGTAGGCTCAGAGATGCACTAGTCCTGAGAGACATGACAGTGAAATTAAGAAACAATTGATTAGTAAGATGAGAAATCAAGTTTATTTTCTAAAATAAAAATAAAACTGAACACCTCAATGTTGCAATAAATCAAGGTTGACACAACAACCTTTTAAACGTCTACAAACTCTCAAGCCTCAGTTGAGCTCAAGTGCACAGAAAGGTCATAAGTAAACCAATGTCCTTCAAAACGGTCTTGTCAATATAGCGGATAAATAAAACAATGTTCAGTAAAATTAAATAGTCAGAGTCTACTGTATGTGCTGGTTTGAGCCTCATCACCAGCTGCAGTCATGTCCTCATCTAATAAATCAAACACCTGCGATCAGCAACTACCTGCTAATGCACTCACATTCACGTAAAGTATCCTTGTTGACAAGTTTTGGGTGAGTAAAGCCAAAACGCACAAGATATAGTACCTTCAGTGCCCTTAGATGGCGACATCGCTTCTTTATATCAGAAACAAACTGCTGCAGAAAAAGTTAGCTGCCATGAAAAATGTAATTTGTAACTGCATTACTCATCACAAATGTAGTGGAGTAAAAATACACTTACTTGCTCAAAAATGTAGTCAAGTAGAGAGTAAAAGTTGCCAATATCTTTGATACTCAGTACAACTACAAAGTAGCCAAAAAGATACTTAAGTACAGTAACTAATTACATTTACTCAAGTACTTTACACCTCTGCCAAGTCTTCACATGACTTCAACGTGACCACCACTAAGCTTCCGACAACTCTTCAATCTTTATTTAAAATCTACATGTTGGAAGGTTTGAGTAGAAAAGTTTGCAAGAACGTGAGGATAATCACATCAAGGCTATAAAAAACAGACTAGTGAGTGGATGAGTATTCTTTTTTTTCTCTATAATCCCATTTAGCCACTTGTTCGCAATGTTTTCAAGATACATATAACATTAAAAACCTAACGAGTGGGATATTACTGATGTATATTATGTTACAGAAAATATCCTGAGCTTGTGTAAACCACAGACTCAATTTAAGCAAAAACCCATTCAAAAAACCCACTGACTTCAAGACGATGGAACTAGCAGTGCAAAAATGCTCACTCTTTTCTGGCTTTTAGTACTCATTCCTGCAGCACTCTGTAGCATGCAAAAAAGTCTCAAAGCACGTTGAAAAACACAGTAGTCTTACAAGAGTATACAAAAATACCCGCATAATACTTCTGACAGATTTTTAAGTGTGCACCCATCCAATGAGGCCACATGACAATTCTAACAAATCAGAACATATGATACATACCCGCATACTTATAGAACATGTTTAATTTATGGTCAAGAAGTTAGTTCTTCATCAAATGTAGTACATATGCTGACATTACATGATTTTGGACACAGCCGAGTCTCTTGTGATGCCTAAAAAGAGCATCCTAAATGAGTCAGTAATGAGGTTTCAACTTAGGTTAGGATGCTATGCTAATATAGGCAGTATAAAACAAGGAAGCTCACTAGGTTTTGGTACAGAAGGTTTAAAATGACAAAATTGTAAAACAAATGAGCACACACACAGAAATTATAATAGATAAACAGAATAATGCATGCTCCACACACAGGTCTCTAGTGTAGGGTTCAGAGTGAAAGCTATTTTAACATTAGCTTGAGTGTTTTCAGAGTAATGCACAAATATCCTTGAAAGTCAAAACTCATTTGTCAAACCGAGTTTTAAACTGCAGAGTAGTGTGCTAATACCAATATTTACGTTTTATTGTGGCAATAAAACATGCCTTGCTTTTAGAGAACTACCAGTGAAGACAGGAAAAACACACATCACAACACAGGAGTGTGAACGTATCTTTGTGTTATGGGGATAGTATGGAAAAGATGTGGTTGGCTACTGGCACAAGGCTGGTGAGTGGGCATGGTGTGTATAACTGAGAAAAAGAGAGAAATAGAGCAGGGCTAGTAGATTTGCTTCATAAAAGTGTGAATCTATAGTCCCAGTGCAAGCTCTATCCAGCCCAAATTTCCCACTCAGTGACTGATTCCCTGTGGTCAAGACCAAAATATTGTGTTTCCAGATACAAACTATTTATACTGTAAACAAGTCCACGATTCCTATGTGGCTGAACCATTCTAAGATCCATGACGCCAACTGAGAGAAAACCACATCTCCCAGGATGCAGTGGTGAAAGGCCAGATTACTCTCTCCCTCTAGGCTGAGGCTTCATCTTCCTCCTAGGCTAAGGCACGACACTGCCATCATGCTCTCAATTTTCTGCTCTGTGCCTCTGTGTTTTATGGGCCTAATGCAACTACTCCCAACCTGAGCCAATGAGAAGATAACTGACCACACCACACTCATCCCTCAATCCCTCCACACACTCCAATCCTACAACCAGTTAGTATACTTCAATTTGCAGTACAGTATATATCAAGTGTGTCCAACTGTGCCCTGCAGTACTACAAACCATTCCCCTACAAATTGCACACCCTACTTCAAGTCACGCCCCCTAAAATGACATCCACACTTGTTTCTTTGTGGAATGCAGATGGATGGATGGATGGATGGATGGATATATAGATAGATAGATAGATAGACTAAATTCCATTCCATGTCATTCCAATTAAAATTCCAATTCCTTATGATGCCAATTCTACCTCATGAATTTAATATTCCTTTTTTTTTTACAGAAATTGTGACTCGTAGTGAAGGAAGCACAGCAGAGCTCCTGTAAGATCCGGTCCCCATGAGCGTGTGCGGAAACCCTCCGTTAATGTATGAAGAGGGCAATTGATGTGGTGCTTACAAACGTTAGCGGGGCTGGTGGCATTGATAGAGGTGTGAGGAACACACCACCTGGACTCCAGACAGGAGATAAACAGTGCCATCACTCACAGAGCTGCTAGGCCTTTATTTATTCAGGAGCGTGTCGGAGAAGGGTGGCCCTCTGATCCGTAATTAATTAATTAGTTAATTCATTAAGAGCGCTGTTCATGGCATGCCGGCTTTTTGTGTTCATATGGCTGATGATCAGGTCTTAATAATACCTTGTTTATATCCAGGCATAAATGTCAGAAAAATGTGATGGACGACAAGAGCGTTTTATCCGGGGTGAGAGCGAGATTTATCCTCCAGCTGCAGTCTGGGTAAGAGGCTTTTTGCGAAGAGTGGATCATAAATTACGCTAGGGGCTACGGCTGTCTGTGAAGCGGCGAGAGAAGGAAGAACGAGAGAGACGGTTGGTGTTTAAAGGCACAGCCAATCCACGTGAATCTTGTGCACAAAGGAAAATTTTTCAACTTCGAAAACCTACAGGCACGTCCTCCAGCAAATGCAAACGTAAACACTAACTATTGTGGCCATACCATCACACGGAGGAGCGTAAATAACAAACATGCGATGTACGTACACAACACACACCGTCCCCATAGGCGTTCTATTGTCTTGCAGAATCGCGCAGGCCCGGCCGTAATAAGCACAAGTCCCAGGGTAGGGCAGAAGACGAGCAGAGCCGGCTATCAGAGGCAGCTTCCAGCAACGCACACAATGTGATACATTACATCGCAATCCAGCACAGGGTGTCCACCGCTTAGCCGAACTTTGAAAGATATTGCTTATAAAAGAGATGACTCCCGGCTAAGGCTAAGTCCTGTAGTTTTATTACACCTCAGGGCTACAGTGGCCTGTCTTTGGAGAGATAAGGTTGTACCCTTTTCATTTCCTATCCGCTGGCCGATATTTTAAGTCGGCTTGTTAAGGGGCGTGAGAGGAGAGCGGGGAAAGGCGAGTTTGATGCATGGCTTTACAACAGGAGCCGGGCCCATAACGCTCAAAGGCCGATCATTACTGACCTTAATAGCCCAGTCTGCATCTGGGCTTGATTGATCGTGCCTAGCAGGTTGTGAAATGCACCATCTGGAAGGAAGGAATGAAGGAAGGAAGGAAGGTGAGTAGGAACCAGAGTGGAAAAGAGATGTAGGCAGCAAAAGCTGAGCGTTGAGCATTAGCCCAAGTGAACGGGGGGATAGATGGAGAGAGAGGTGGGATTGATGGCTGGAGTGGGATGCCGTGGAAACTTAACTGCGCTAAGAGGCCTTGCTAGTGCCATAAACACCATCACTGACATAAACAACAACACTTAGCTGAGCTATGTGTATACAATATTCATTTCAGGGGGTGGATTGCTAACTCTTGTTTACTCGCCGAGCACTGGTTTATGTGAGCAAAGTGCAGCCAGCTGGGGTTAAGCGCCACTTTCTGCCTCATCTGAGGTGCAAAGTGTGTGTGTTTACAGGATAAATCACCTCACAGGTGTCTGGACTCAGAGAGAGAGAGATAGAGAAAATGGGAAGGCTTGTTTCAAATCAATGAAGAGGAAATCAAGAGAGCGGGCTCAGTTAGTGCAAACACTCATTATCATGATTACATGAACTCTGACATCACTTTTATCAAAGGATGTTCTGCTTGATTTAATTAGTGACTGAGCTCAACATATGAAAGAGAAAGGGGAAAAAGTCTTGATTCCAGAAGCAGATTAAATTATACCCAGTTCCTATTAAAGTTGGGCAATGCATTTAATATTAATGATCATATTTATTTACATTTTTGACAAAATCAATCAAATTTAGGTATATTAGTGACTAACACATGGTAGTTGGTAGAGATTGTTATTTTTTTATTGTTTTTAAAAGAAGTCTTTTATGGTGACCAAGGCTGTATGGTAACACTTTAGTATAGGGAACACATATAAACTATTAACTACGACTTTTCCATCAATAAACTCCCAATTTACTGCTTATTAATAGTTAGTAAGGTAGTAGTTAAGTTTAGGTATTGGGTAGGATTAAGAATGTAGAATATGGTCATGTAGAATAAGGCATTAATATGTGCTTTATTAGTACTAATAAACAGCCAATATTCTAGTAATATGCATGCTAATAAGCATCTAGTTAAAAGACCCTAAAATAAAGTGTTACCGGCTGTATTTATTTGATCAAAACTACAGTAATATTATGAAATATTATTACAATTTAAAATAACTGTCTATCATTTTAGTATATTTTAAAATGTAATTTATTCCTGTGATGGCAAAGCTGAATTTTCAGCAGCCATTACTTCAGTCTTCAGTGTCTTCCAGTCTTCATGATCCTTCAGAAATCATTCTAATATGATGATTTAGTGCTCAAGAAACTATTATTATCAATCTTAAAAAGCTCAAAACAACAGCATTTATTTAAAAGAAACATTTTAAATGTCTTTCAGAGTCTCTTTTTTAATCAATTTAAAGCTTCTTTGCTGAAAAAAAGTATTAATATCTTGAGAAAAATCTTCTGTTAATCAATATTTATTGTTATATTTGCACACATAAATACTCAATTACTGAAAATTCAGCTTATTAAGTAAAACAATGGCTAAATTATTTCAGTCATATTTTAATCTACTTCACAGAAATGTTACTCAATTACTCTGACTAGAGAAAGGGGGAAAAAAATCACCCTTTCAAGCTATTTTGAATGTTAAATACTGGCTGAATCATGTGTAATTCTGTATGGCGAGTACAAAGACAACACTGATATAAATAACCACGACCTCAAAGTCTCAGAAAACTTGAAACCGGACAGTAACAGAACATCTGGTGTGTGTGTGTGTGTGTGTGTGTCTGGGGTGACGGAGAAGCAGGTGGAATGGAAGCATTGTCGCTGACTCAACAGCTTTCTCATTTTATTACCAAATCAGTCATGACAAACCCCCCGCTCTGTACATGGAGGGGAGGGGACAATGGCAGAGTGTTTCTATAGTGCACAGATTTATCTGCTAACACGATATGACCTTCTCAATGTACAGATGTACAGTAACGGTCCCCTCTGTGTGTCAGACAGAAATGTAGTGTCATCTCTGAAAAAAAAGTTTCTGAATCTGTCATATGTGGGCATTAACGTATTTGCGATTTGCGTAATTGTGTATTAAAGATACTAAACCAATATTTAACATAAAATATCCATTTCTATTAATATGGTAATTTAATCATCTTTGAATTTTGTCCCAGAATCTATCTGCAGAGAAATTATTTTCATGTTACATTAAATCAACAAGAACTCCAGATTCAGGCTTTAGTATTAGTTCCATTCAGAATTACGTTTTCTGTATCTTGGGATGAGATGGCTATTGACAGGAGCCTGAAGAGCTTGTGCGATAGGCGGTGTGAATGGACATGTGGAGGGACAGAGAGAGAGAGAGAGAGAGAGAAAGAGAGAGAAAGAGAGAGAGAGAGAGAGACTGATTGATGGCAGGGAGATGTGCGGGATTGTGCAGGACTCTGAGTGAGTGTAATGGAGTTCATTCATGAGTTACGAGTGCACTCCTCACCGTTGTAAAAGAGGGATAAATCTCCTCACAACTGCCAGTGAAAAAGATACAAGCCAGTGCCATGATGGGACACAAACCAGACGATGGAAGATATTACACACACACAAGAACAAACACAGACACTATATCAGCAGTTCTCAACTGGTTTTGTCTCAGGATCCAGATATTGTATTTTTGTTAATAATTATTTCATTGTTTATATTGTACAAAATAAATAAATGTCCTTAAAATAAAGCTTTGAAATGTATTAAAATGATGGGAACTGCATAAGCAGTGCACAATTATGAACATGACATATGCTCAAAGGGAAATTTGGTATGTAAATGTTGAATTTTGATTTTTCCAAGCTCTTTGCAGCCAACGAGTCACTGCAGAAAACATTTATCCTCACTGCAAGTCCCCGTCCATATTTAATGTATTCTAAGTAGGGTTTTTTTTTCACAGTTTTTAAGAATAAAGTCATGTCACGCAACCTTCATGTTGGGATCTGAATAATTTGGCTAGTTTCTACCAGAGTTATGGGATATGGGTAATCTGTTCTCCACCCTTAGAAAAAGCCTATTTATTTTGCTATCTAAACTATGCACTATTATATGGTTAGTTTCATTTTATTATTCACATTTAGCGCTGTTTCATCCCTGCTGTCCATAACCCTATCAGAACAGACCTGCGACTCTATATGATGTGCATTAATTTTCTTCTCTTTATTGGCTGCGCTAATGGGCCTTCAAAGAATTACTGAGAGTCTCAGCCTCACACAAAGCAAGACCAGTCCTTTGCCTCATTGGAGCCCTGATAATGAGAACACAGACCTCTATGATCATTCACAGTGAGAAGAAGACAGCAAAGTTCATCAAATCCTCCATTTATCTTCTTGTGCCAAAGGCAAAAATTATATATATAGTCTATATAAATTATATATATATTACAATATACATGGCATATTTGTGTGATTAGTCTTGAGCTGACTCAAACTGCCAAAATCTGTCAGGTTTTGTGTTTGTACTTAATAGTGTTAGTTCACCCCAAAATGAAAATTCGGTCATTAATTACTCACCCTCATGACGTTCTAAACCTGACTTTCGTTCATCTTCTGAACACAAATGAAGATCTTTTTGATGAAATCTGAGAGATGTCTGTATGTTCATTGACTGCCTTTGCAACGACCACTTTGACGCTTAAAAAGTTCATAAAGAGATTGTAAAAATGAATACATATTAATCGAGTGGTTTAGTCCAAATTTTCTTTAGAGACTCGATAGCTCTTTATGATGAACAGATTTAATTAGAGTTGTCAAAAGTACTGACTTCGGTACCAATCGGTACTGAAATTTTTAAAAATGTGACGCTTTGAGCGCTGATTGGCCATTGTGTGCGTGCTCATCTGATACGTCTGTGATTGGCTTCAATGATCAACGCACGGGAGCGTTTGAAAGCACACAGAAGTGTTTGAATTTGAAAGTGGGAGCGTTTGAAAGCGGACTGGTCAAAGCGTCACATTTTTAAAATTTCAGTACCGACTAGGCACTGAAGTCTGTACTTTTGACAACTCTAGATTTATTGTAGGCTTTTACTCACATGTAAACATTGATCAGCAAACATAACAGAAGCTCAACCTAACCTGAATGACGCACAAGAACAAACCTTTCTGAAGCTCAAACGTGCTGAGTAACCAATGAGGTTCATTCTCGTTTGTTACACATCATCATAAAAAGTGATAAAGACTCTTCAGAAAATTCAGACTAAACAGCTTGATTAATATTAATTAGTTTTTACGATCTCTTTATGAACTTTTTGAAGCATCAAAGTGGTCGTTGCAAAGGCAGTCAATGGATGGACAGACATCTCTCAGATTTCATCAAAAAGATCTTCATTTCTTTTCTGAAGATGAACGAAAGTCTTACGACATGAGGGTGAGTAATTAATCAGAGAATTTTCATTTTGGGGTGGACTAACCCTTTAATAATAAAAACAAAACATTATTCTTAACATAACATAACATAACATATTTATGTTATAATTTTAACATAACTTGTGCACAAATGCGCAAAAACATGCCTTAATCCATCTGAATTTATTTGCTCGCAGAGGAATAAGCAATTTTGTGTTCCGGTTAGTGGTTTTTGACAGTGCTGCTGGGGTCAGATTGGGTCACATGGTCACGTTTACAGACAAGAGTTCTTGCGTCAACTTGCTGGAGCTAACAGGAATAAATCCCACCTTCCCTGTGTGGGAGGAGATCAGCACTAATACACACTCATTATGGTACAGTGCCAGTCAAACTCTGAGAATATCTGGAAGGTCTTAAAATAACTGTTGCTCATCATTTTTCAGTGGCCCAAGATTGGGTTACTCTGACAAATCTATTCAGTGTCACAAGAAAGCTAATAACGAAAGTGTGTGAGTGCTTGTCCGTGACAGATGTGAGAGGTGGTGGGACCAAATGTGTGTGTGGCAGAAGAAGAGAAAGGGAGATGTCAGGATCCAAAGGCAGTACAGAAAGCACAATGCTGCTGGATAACCCAACATACGTGTCATTTAAAAACTCCCCCATCACTCCCGATTATTAGCCATTCCCACTGACACCCTGATGCCCACTAGGAGACCTTGTGTCGGCCTGCGTGGGAGCAGGTAATGGAGGCATTGATGGATATTTCCCCTCAGCCTCTGCGGTGTGACGCCCGCTTGCTTTCCCGCTTGCCCGACCTGCCGCCCGCCCGGCCATGCTCGGCAGAGCTCCGGTGTCAAGGTAACAATGATTCATGGTGTGACCTTACCAGTAATGCCAGCCTTAATCTACGCAAGTGGAATAAATGAAGTGGTTCCGCAGCCGACGTGTCAAAGAGTTTTTATAAAGACAAATCCACAGGCGGGTTCAGCTGTGTACATATATTCATAACAGTCAGTGTGACGCAGAAAAAAAGGTTGGTGGGGGTATACATCTCTCTCTCACACAAACTGCCTCTGATGCTCCTAACACCTCCACAGTCAGACTGCCACAGACAGCCACTGCAGAAAAGTGATATGACTAAAGAAAAAGAAATGATAACAGATGACAAAAAGAGGGGAAGATGAATTAAATCAGATTTTCTCTGATTTAAGCCACTAACAAAAATATGCAAATTGATTAATGAATGAATAAATGAGAATCACCTCAAAACAGATACATCTGGAGCACTTGAGCAAAGTACATCCATGCTGTTTTTTAAACCAATCGGACTGCAGGGTACTTCCTAAAGCCCTGGACACACCAAGCCGACAATCGGCCGTCGGGCAACGTCGGACCGTTTTTAAGCGTTGACCTTACTAATCACCATGTGGCTATGTTCACAGTCGCTGTGTGGTACTGACAGCTGTACTTACAAACTGCTAAACTGAAAAAAGTCAAGTCATTTTATAGTATATTTTTTCATCATTATATGTTAAATACTGGTCTTCTGAATTTTCTATTCATTAAAAAATCCTTATTAAAAACATTAAGCAGCTCAACTCTTTTTGACACTGACAATAAGAAATATTTCTTGCGTGCCAAATCAGCATATTACATATATTTATATTATATTTATATTTATATTATTAAGCATTTATATATATATATATATATATATATATATATATATATTTATTTATTCACTTTGCCTATGTTTACAAATGTTATATATATATATATATATATATATAAAAGATGACAACTTCCATTATACAAGAAACCCTTGGCACAATGGACACAACATTATTTAACAATTGAGTCTAATCACATAAAGTCATCTCAAATCTAAATCAACATCAGTTTCTAAAGCTTTTTTACTTTTAAAAGAGTCTAGAGAGAAGCATTTGGGTTGTGGCCAGACCACAAAACCTAATGAGAGCAACTCCAGTCAAAAATAGCATCTGGATCTAAAACATTTGGTTACAATTTATTTCAATAGTCGACTTTAGACATTCTACTAACTACAAGAAACTGTGCAACTACATATCAACTAACTAGGGTTAGGGTTAGTAGAATAATTTATCATGTACTTGCAAAGTTACTTAAAGGATTAGTTCACTTTCAAATGAAAATTACCCCAAGATTTACTCACCCTCAAGCCATCCTAGGTGAATATGACTTTCTTCTTTCTGATGAACACAATCGGAGATATTTTAATAAATATCCTGACGCATCCAAGCTTTACAATGGCAGTGAACAGGGTTCACGAGTATGAGCTGAAGAAAGTGCTTCCATCCACATCCATCCATCAAAAACGTCCTCCACACAGCTCCGGGGGGTTAATAAAGGCCTTCTGAAGTGAAGCGAAGCATTTTTGTAAAAAAAAATATCCATATTTAACAAGTTATGAAGTAAAATATGTAGCTTCCGCCAAACTGCCTTCCGTATTCAAGTTATAAAGAAAGTGTAAACTGGCGTTGCGTCAATTACACTTTTTCCGTAAGTTGAATAGGGAAGGCGAAGGATGTAGCGCAAGCTTTTTGAACTGCAAGAGTTTTACACTTTTTTCGTACGTTGAATACGGAAGGTGGTCTAGTGCCTTAACTTGTTAAATATGGATATTTTTTTTTACACAAACTCCGGCACCCGGAGCCGTGTGGAGTATGTTTATGATGGATGGATGTGGATGGAAGCACTATCTTCAGCTCATACTCGTGAACCCTGTTCACTAAAGCTTGGATGCGTTATTGATATTTCTCTAGGATATTTATTAATATTTCTCCGATTGTGTTCATCAGAAAGAAGAAAGTCATATACACCTAGGATGGCTTGAGGGTGAGTAAAGGTTGGGTTAATTTTCACTTGAAAGTGAACTAATCCTTTAAAGTATGTAGAATGTCTTTTGGGCGACATTCAAAATAAAGTGTGATCAGATATTAAGCAGTTACTTTAATGACCGGTAGTTGACATGTAGTTGTAAAGTTACTTACAGTAATATCTAAAGTGCGAAATAGTGTAATAGTGTAAAAATAATAGAAATAGTGTTACCAAACTTTCGGATAT
Source organism: Ctenopharyngodon idella (assembly GCF_019924925.1). Taxonomy (NCBI): domain Eukaryota; kingdom Metazoa; phylum Chordata; class Actinopteri; order Cypriniformes; family Xenocyprididae; genus Ctenopharyngodon; species Ctenopharyngodon idella. Next base: position 20,329,640 of record NC_067241.1, read on the forward strand.
ATAGATCATATTTCACTGCATGTCAACTACTTGTCCTGTGTGGTTTCATTCACACAACAGAGGCTAACAGGGATAGTTCACCCAACATTAACATTCATGTCCTTCCAAACTGGCTTCCTCTCTTCTGGAGAACATAAAATATGATGTTTTAAAAAATGTCTATTTTCATCCACACAATGAAAGACAGTGGAGTCCAATGTTATTCAGATCCCTTTGACTTTCAAAATATTTTCTTTTGTGTTTCATACAGGTTTGAAACAACATGAGGGTGAGTAAATGACATTTGTGTATGTGTGTGTGTGTGTGAACTATCATAAGGAAACAACTTTGGATAGAGAATGTGGTTGACATTCGCGTTCATAACTCAACTGTGTGTGAACGGAAGTGTATTTGGCAGTCTAAAACAGAACTGACAACCACATTCTGCTGCCTATGTAAAATGAAACATTTTGTATATTATTGTTTAAATATTTTAAGATGGGGGAAAAAAAAAATCCTGAGTGCTAAACATGTGCTCAGCGCTGTATATGAAATCAATTTATGTCATCCTATACCATCCACCTCGCTTTAAACTGACTGGTCCGGCACCAGTCACCAGTCAGATCCCCTCCTGTTCTTCTGACAAGACAGAGCTAGATCTATCACTGGGGGGCAGCTGTCACGAGACGGTGTATTAAATCAAACACAATAAAAACTGACAACCATTCGACAGGCTACAAGTCCTGCACACCGGACCCTCCCCCACCCCCCTCTCCCATAGCCACACTGACATCTGGCTGATTTATGCTCCTGCTAAGGATGATGATGATGACGATAATAATTAATCAAGGGCTCTTCCTGTACCTCAAGGAGCTTTTCGGAGTGACCTGAAAAAAAAAGATACATGGCCCGCTTTTCCCTCCGTCTCCCTGCCAGTCCTGAGCTGTGGCGAGGAGAAAGCTCCATGCATTATCCTGCCATCACCGGAGCTATTTATATCGCCCAGTCTATCACTGACACTTACGATTCTCCGCCTGCTGTACAGCAGGGGCCCCGCGCCAAAGCGCAATTTCCTTAAAGCTGCCCCATATATCGTCGGGCAACAACACAGCCTATGCAAATCGGGAGCAGTCAAAGGACAGCGGGGTGACAACGAGAAACCAACATCATCATTTCTCATGCAGGAAGGGAGGGGAAACCAGAGCAAAAGTGCCGCCTGGTCCAGAGGGAGAACTCCTCCGAGTGCATGCCGTGTGCATTTTGCGGGTGTTTTGAAGGCTGTAAAAGGGAAAGAGGGAACAGAGGGGGGTGGAGGAATAGATGCTCTTGGAGAAGAATGATATTTTGAATTCCTCTGTGGCTGCTTCAACTGTAGCCTGGAGCCACGGGGAAGCTTTTTGTCTCACCTCCTCTTTATTTCCTCTGCTGGACTGAAGCCGTCTGGACGTGCTGGGCATGTGTTTAAAACTAAGCCTGTCCTTCTGCACTCCGCTGTGTATATAAAGGCACGCACACACATTGTTGAAACATAGTGTCAGCACACCCATCCGCTGTGACTGATAAAGGAGCACAAATTGAGTACTGTACCATAAAAGACTCCTGAGATAAAAAAAAAAAGCCTGTAATCCATATAGCCGAAAACAGAAATTTACAGCAAAACACATAAACACGGGGCCTGCTATGAAACATATATCTCATTCACAATCACCAGCTTTCTCTCTGTATAACTCTCACTCTCACTCTTTCATCTTTGGTTTTAACCTTCTCTCTTCTGTCCATCCTGTCACTTCTATCAATGTAACAATTTTTTCTTTTATACAGGGTCCAAAGTTTTTTCCAAAACCTTCCAAAGACAAAATAATAATAACGAAAATAATGAAAATAATACTAAAAGTTATTATTGTTATTAATTCGATTTATATAGGGGTCTTTTCAAAGCCCATGGGGAAAGCTCCAATTACATTCAAGTACAACCCGAATTCCGGAAAAGTTGGGACGTTTTTTAAATTTGAATAAAATGAAAACTAAAAGACTTTCAAATCACATGAGCCAATATTTTATTCACAATAGAACATAGATAACATAACAAATGTTTAAATTGAGAAATTTTATAATTTTATGCACAAAATTAGCTCGTTTCAAATTTGATGCCTGCTACAGCTCTCAAAATAGTTGGGACGGGGGCATGTTTACCATGGTGTAGCATCTTCTCTTCTTTTCAAAACAGTTTGACATCTGTTTGACATCTGGGCATTGAGGTAATGAGTTTCTAGAGTTTTGGTGTTGTAATTTGGTCCCATTCTTGCCTGATATAGGTTTCCAGCTGCTGAAGAGTTCGTGGTCGTCTTTGACATATTTTTCGTTTAATGATGCACCAAATGTTCTCTATAGGTGAAGATCTGGACTGCAGGCAGGCCAGGCAGGCCAATTCATAGTAGACTCTTCTACTATGAAGCCATGCTGTTGTAATAGCTGCAGTATGTGGTTTTGCATTGTCCTGCTGAAATACACAAGGCCTTCCCTGAAATAAATGTTGTCTGGAGGGGAGCATATGTTGCTCTAAAACCTTTATATACCTTTCAGCATTCATAGTGCCTTCCAAAACACGCAAGCTGCCCATACCGTATGCACTTATGCACCCCCATACCATCAGAGATGCTGGCTTTTGAACTGAACGCTGATAACACGCTGGAAGGTCTCCCTCCTCTTTAGCCCGGAGGATTTCCAACAAGAATGTCAAATTTGGACTTGTCTGACCATAGAACACTTTTCCACTTTGAAACAGTCCATTTTAAATGAGCCTTGGCGCACAGGACACGACGGCACTTCTACCGCACATATGGCTTCCTTTTTGCATGATAAAGCTTTAGTTGGCATCTGCAGATTTCTCTGAATCTTTTGATGATGTTATGCACTATAGATGATGAGATTTGCAATTTGACATTGACGAACATTGTTTTTAAAGTATTCCACAATCTTTTTACGCAATCTTTCACAGATTGGAGAGCCTCTGCCCATCTTTACTTCTGAGAGACTCTGCCTCTCTAAGACATCCCTTTTATAGCTAATCATGTTACAGACCTGATATCAATTAACTTATTTAGTTGCTAGATGTTCTCCCAGCTGAATCTTTTCAAAATGTCTTGCTTTTTCAGCCATCTGTTGCCCCTGTGCCAAGTTTTTTGAGACCTGTAGCAGGCATCAAATTTGAAATGAGCTCATTTGGTAGATAAAAGTGTAAAATTTCTCAGTTTAAACACGTGATTTGAAAGTCTTTTAGTTTTCATTTTATTCTAATTTAAAAAACGTCCCAACTTTTCTGGAATTCAGGATTGTAAATACACCACTTGCCAAGTGTTACTTTCAGTCCATGGATCCATGAAATATTTCATATGCCCAGAACTCAGCACCAGCCCTTCAGCACTGACGATTCTGCTGTTTTAATATTTTACTTTCATATAAGTTTATGTATCGTTACTGTCAGGGCTGATGCGTTTACTGTGCCGACGTGCTTAAATGCATGTTGCATTAGATTTCATCTGAGCCTGACATCATCACAACGTGAATTTACTACCACTGTGTCTAGCTGCGAGTCATCATGCTTTACGACCCACAGTCTATTTATACGTCCACACCATCAAATGAAGCAAAGGAATGACCTGCGGCAAGATGCATATTCTCAAACATCCCACCAGTTGGTTGATTTCCCTGGGCATTGGTACATAATGTGCCATTATGTGTCCACCTACGCTGTCAGGACCCAGTGGTGACACTGAGAATCTCACCACAGTCTCCTCAATATACTCAATACATGCTGTTTCTCTTGCAATGACGAATGAGTTTATTATTATTTTTACACCAAGATCCCAGAGTCTAAAAGTAAACCTTGTGAAAGAAAGACAGCCTGACTTATGTTAGTTTCTTATTGTGGTTCTGTTGGCAAGGGCAGAAGGTTAGTTTGTTCCTCGCTGTGGCCATTTCATTGCTAGCAGTGAAGCCAAGAGCAATGGAAGACTGCCTGATTGAACGGAGAAAGAGCGAGATTCAACAGAGAGATTCAGGCCCTGGAGCCAGGAAGATGGGTGAGATGGTCAGTTTGCCAGAGGAGTCCTCATCCCCACCCTGCAGCAGTCCACGTAACGGCCAAGGCAGGAGGCCTTCGGGCAACGTCTGCAATTCAGCACTGCCAAGACAAATGACTGAAAGAGCCACGATCTCCCATTGTTCCAAAAACACAGAAACACAACAAAAGATTTAACACTCAGAATGCAGAAAACACAATCAGATTTAGTTACACTATGGTTGTTTTGTTTTACTTAATATTCTGAAGTACCAATAACTTAGAGGAACACAAGTAATGAATGTCACAAAGCTTTTCTATTTTGATATATAATATTTTGGTAACACTTTATTTTGATGGTCCCTTTTGAACATTCTGTTGACTATAAGTAACTTTGCAACTACATGTTAACTAACTCTTATTAGAGTATTAGTAAACTGTCTGCTTAATATCTGATAACACTTTATTTTGATGGTCAACAGAAATTCTACTGACTATAAGTAAATTTGCAAGTACATGTCAACTTAGACTACCAGTACACTAATACTCTACTAACACTCAAATGAGTGTTAGTAGACATATAGGTGCAACATTACTTATAGTTAACAGAATGTGTTAAAGGGACCATCAAAAAAAAAAAAAAAAAGTAAAACCATTTTTTTTTAGGTCAAATCAAATCAAGTTGTATGAATACATTTGAGTTCAAAGAGGCCTAATTTGAAAAAAGGTTCAGCCCCATCCACCTCTTCCCAGCATGCAGCTGGTGCATAAATAATTAATATGTTTACACTGTTAAACCATTTGCCAATTTACAGTTGTTGTTGATTTCGTCATCCCATTTAGTAATGATTGCCTTAAAATGGCCAGTTAGTTAATTTGGTACATAAAACACTTGTTGTGTTTCAGGTTGGCGCATTTAATCCATGGTATTTAACTCAATTTTTTGTCTCATGAGTGCTCTGGCTCTGTTGTCAATAGTTTAAAACAACAGGCACTTTTCTCATGACGCATTTCCCCTTTCTCTGTCCATATTGAGCAACTGAAAAATGTCAATAAAGTGAGTAATTTGTATAGAATCTAAAAATGTTCTTAGGGTTAATTCATCTTAAATAGATCACTGTTCAAATTATTGCAGATTTTAAGTCATGACTCAATTTATAATTTACATATACACATTTACATTAAACACATGATCTTAAAAAAAAAAAAAAAAATCAATGCATAGTGTTATAATGTTTTATGTTCTACAAACACGTTTTTTTTTCTACCATATGGTAAACAGTTGTCTGGGATAGTGAAAAAAGTTCTGATAATCCCAAACTGAGTGTCTGGTAATGATACAGGTCGATCAAAGAAACTTTTAAAAGATCATCAGCATTACCGTATACATGACAAGCATCAAAGAACGAGACAGCGCTGGTTTGGGAAGCGAGAGGGTCCTTTTACTGAGCAAATTAAACTAGCAGCTGAAGTCATAAAACAAGAAATAATGAATTCAATTAGATTTTTTACTAGGGAAAGTAGGGCCCTGGATGTGCTGAGTGGGCAGAGGAAGAGTGTATGGCGTATATGGGTTTAGCTGAGCTACGCTGAGTTAGCGCTGTGCTAAGATTTGTGCTCTGCCTGTCGCTTGGGCTAGCCTTCAGGAGCAGTTTAGACCTCTACAGGGCCACTATTAGCAAATGAATGACTCTTAATTGGCCTGCTGAATACACACTAGGTGCTTGTTGATTTAAAGAGGATATCGTGCCTCTATCAGCACAGAATATCTGACAGACCAACACAAACACATACCTTCTCAAGCAGGCTGTATTGTCAGTGATGAACAATTTAGGGAACAAATGTGATTTGCACGTAAACTGTGAGACATTAGCGCTCTGTGGGAGAGAAGGAAAGCCAAGAGAAGAAAACCAGGGAGATAAAAGAGAGAGAGCTTGGCTAGTCATGAGTGAAAGAAACAGTCTTTCAAACAGTGTTGACATAGCATTAACACTTCCTGGTAATAAGCAGGTGGATTCAGTTCCACCAGAATCCTCACTTTCTGTTAGTAAAGAGCAGCCCATCCATACGTAGAATTGAAAGTGATGTGATGAAAAAAAAACAGTGAAAATAGCTTTGTACTGCAAAACAAAACAAAGAATTCTATTGTGTTATCTGCTGGCTGCAGAAAACAAAACATAAACAGCAAAAACATACAGCATAACTAGTGTAGACTGATTCATGAAAAAATGACTCACTGGTTCTTTTAATGAATCACACAAAAAGGCTTATGAGTCGATTCGAGAGAGAAAATATCAGAAACTATCCCGAATCATTTTATCGCCAATCGAGAATCGATGTATTGTCCCAGCCCTACTAAAAAGCAAGTCTTTATTTTCTTTATTTTTTCATGACCAAATCGAAATGAAGCTAGAACAAAAAAACTAAATCAGTATCATTACTGACTGGTTGATCATGACAATATGTTGTTAACAATGCAAGTATGCATTTTTTTATTTTATTTTTTTTAAATAAAGTATAATTAAACTACAAATAATAATAATAATAATAATCCAAAACCTTACAGTATTAAATTGAATTTTTAATTAATGGATCTTTAAAACACTAAAATCACCAAAACGTATTTTGCAAAACAGCATTATAGGGAACACTAATAAGTCTATCATGAACAAGTGTGCAAATACTTGTGTCAGTCATTGGCCAGGCGATTAGTGTACTCTGACATCAGCTGTGACACAGGGAGTTCAAGTCTGGTTCATGTAATTTCCCGATCCCATTTCCTTCTCTATCACTATTACTTTTTGGTGATTTTTTCCCCAATGAAACTGTAACTTTGTCCTGAGATATTACATATTTCTCACTGTTGGCTCTCTGTGATTCCACTGAGAGACTGGGCTAGCTATCATTTACCATGAGAAAATCCATATTTTTGTGTTCTGCTGCTATTTAAAGCAGTGTCAGGATTCTCTCAGGAAATGATGTCTTAAATGGGATCACTGCTTCTGCCTGTTATTACTTACTTACAAGAGCTACACATAATTTTTCAAACTGTGTGAAGGAGAGGGCAGAGACATGCCTCTGCTGCTGTTGACACTAATCAGGTTGCAAATATGGGAAATGAGATGTTCATATATTTCATTTCTGAGTTATTGCATTTACCAGGGTAATATTCCTGAAATTCTGACTCTCCATGTCTTATTGGATTTATTCCTGTTGGAATCTTCTAATTTTCTCCTTCCACAGTTACTCGTGTGTTTTGTGCATCAGAATAAGTAGGTTCATGAATGTAGAGGTGTCTTCTTTCTTAAATGTCTGTCTGTTAAATGAATAGATCATTAAAAAATTAATATTCAGTTATCATTTACTTGCTGTTCTAAAACTCTATGAATTTATTTTACTACTGATATTAATTTTAAAAATGAACAGGGTATGTAAAACATACCGTATGTATAAGTATTCATTAAACTGATTAAAATGATAATACTGAATTTGAATGATTCACCAAAAAGAACTGATTCATAAGAGACAAATGTTAGTAAGTTTCAGTGAATGACAACTTGAATTTTGGCCTGTTCCTCCCTCAAAACTATTGTATGTCTTCAGACGATCTGAAACAGAGCACTCAAGTCATATAGACTATGTTTATGTTACTTTTACAGAACTTTAGCAACTTTTTAGAAACTTGAGCTAGAAGCTTTCAGTCTATTCATTGTATGTGACCTTTTTTAAATTTCCTCTTTTATGTTCACTAGAGAAAAAGTAAGTCATACAGGTTTGAAATGACATGAAGGTGAGTAAATGACAGAATTTTCTTTTTCTTTTTTTGGGATGAGCTAATCCTGTAAGCTCAGGAACAGTGTGTTTCACTAATAGTTTGCTTCTTGAGTCACTACCTGGAAGAATGATGACGATGAATCCAGCCAGCACTAAAATAGGAAGGCAGTCGGCCAAACCAAGCTGGTATTAACAATTTAATAGCGCAAATCTTGCCAAAAGCCCTGAGAGGTGGGCCCAAAATTCTACTTTCAGTCTTCGGTGCAGGTTGCCAGATCTTTACCTAATCTAGCAGCTGACAAACACCTCCGTTCTATCACAACCCCCCCTCCACCCAGGGCTGAGATTCAGACGTATAAAGTAACACTACAGTCCTTCCCTGTCTTTCCACTGCCATTCATCCCCATTCCACTGCCAATTAAAGGCATTATTAAAACAGACAAAGAGCCTGGCAAATGAACAGAGACACCTCAGCCACCTCGGCTTGTCAATTATTCCACTGGCACAGTGGGGAACAGTCAAAAACAGAGATGGGAGTGAACATGAACTGAGTGAAAAGAGATCACAGAAATAAATGAAAAGAAAAAAAAGACACTTTCATGTCTTTTCATACAGGTGTGGAACAACATGAGGCTGAGTAAATTATGATAGAAATTTCAATTTTGATTTTTTGGCTCTTTTAGCCAATGAATCATTGTTTCCATCTATTAGTGAATGTACAAAATACATAAAATAATTGATGCAATATAAATGCAGCAAGTAAAATAGACACTGTGAGTGAAAGTGTATCGCCGGTGACAGTTTGACTATTAGAGCCCTGGTCTGTGGCCACAAGTTGCATGTCAGTAAGTCACAAAAGACCTCAAGTGATAGGCTCAACAGAAAAGCCCTCAAGCCCACATAAACCACCCACAGCGTACACTGACGGCTAAAATATGATGGGCTCCCGCAGCCCATAAATCTTCTTTTTGAGTCCCAGCCTCTCTAGCATCATTACTGTATCCCACCGGCCCATTTGGGCTCCATTTCACTTAAATGTCAACTTTTCAGCCTTTTTCTGGGTCCTCTCTGTTGCCATTTGTTTTAGCACCAATGGAGGAAAAACAAGAAAATAAGACAGCCGTGAGTGAGGAGGTTATGTGTGTATAAATGCATTTCTGACAGCTTCTTGAACAGAGTGGGTGGAAGGGGTTATCATTTAGCAGTAGGGTGAAAAAATGAAAAATAAAATTGGTAATGTTGTGCTACTTTGATGTGCTGATGCAGAGGCTGCTGGATACGCTGCGATTTTGCTAAAGAAAAAAAGAATCTCGCAGAAATGCACGTAAAAGGACAATTTCACATTCAGCTGCCTGAGGCATAATTGTTTGATATTTCCTAAATGTTACTGTTATTTATACATCAATCATCATTAAGAAGTTAATGATATTCTTTTAATTTAATTAAATTGAAACGATTTTCTCCGATGCAGATTAAAATAGAAGTGCAGGCAACTTGATAAGGTGCTCAATCAATTAATGGCAGATGGTCCAGGCCTGCTGAAGTGTTATACCAGAGGCGGATTCAGGTACCAAATAGCCTCACTGGTGGGAAATTCCCTCTGAAAACCTGTGCTGCTCCAAGATAGGCCTCTAACCACTATGATGAAGCCGTACCACAATGTGTAGTGGTTTGAAATCAGCACTTTTGAGTCCAATCCTATGACACAGGAGCAGCCTGGACTGCCTCGCAAGCCAATAAATTGTAGCCTCTGCATCTGTTTTATTCATTTATGCTTTTTGCTAGCCTTTAAATGTGTTTTTATGCTCTTATTCCCCAGCGTTCTCACTTTGAGGTGGAGGTAAAGTTAAGCATGATAGGACAGAGGGTGAATGCAAACAGCTCGTGGATAAAACAGCAGCTCTGCACAGCTCATAAAGCTCTACGCTGATTGTGGAGAACACAGCTAGAGGACAGGAGGAACAGGCCGAGGTGCTGGAGCTAATGCACCAGCCATCTGGCTTTAGCCAAAACACAGTGCGCTGATCCAAGCTCTCTCCTTCCCGCTTTCATTTTGCTCTCTCTATATTTCTCTCTCTCTCTACCCCTCTTGACAGGGCCTTCTGCTTCTGCATATGGGTAGTTTCACCAGTTTACGAGTGCACCAAAACAGAAGGACAAAACCCTAAAGTTCCGCCGATACTGAACAAGTGATCATGCGTAGCTGCTGTACTGTATGTGATGTGCTCTAACATTTTGAGTCATATGTGATGATTATACACTAAACAATTAGAATTTCAACTGCATTATGTTAGTTGATAAAATCTCAAATTATTTCCATTTTATTATGAAATTAAAATATTTAAAGCCATTTTGCCGCGCTTGAATGTGGTATGACAGATTACTGAAGCTGCCTTGGTTCACAATACAGCACAAAGCACTAGTAAAACATCTCTTCCTCTTCCTTAACTACTAGTTACAGTACAAAATAAACATGAATGAACAGCAGAAGGTGTGTTGAAACATACAGTACAGCTTACTGAAATGCATCATCTTTCATGTAGTCTGTTCCCAATGTGGAAAGATGTCAATAAAACAGCTTCAGAATAATGTCACCTGACCTTACATTTACCTCAGGAAAGAATATCCATAAAATGTCCTTAGCTTATTAGTTAGCCAAAAAAAAAAAAATAGCATTTTGCTAAAACCATAGATACACAAATATATTCATTATAAAGTCATTATATTGTTTATTTAACCTGTAATTTATGTCTTAATGTCAAAAGCTGCTTTCCACCGTCGGGTCGAACGGTTCTAAGGAGCGGTTCCAGTTATATTTCCACTTAAGCCTGGTACGGCACAATTACAAATTGTTCTTAGCTCAGAATTCTCAGCATGGTTGGCTAACTTGTTGGTCACTTGTCTGTTGCCTGGCTACCAGTTTCTCTGTAGCCGGCTAAGTGCGCTATTTCAGCAAAGTAAACACAAATTAATAATAAAATTAAAAGAAATATCTGAGCATCCACCTCAACGAGGCCGTCTCATATAGTCTTACGAAGGCAACGACTGGCTGATTTGTATTACATTCCAAACAGCTGTTATCAGCCCCACAGTGGAAAATGAAACCATATCCATATACTGACTGGGCTGGATCAGCACAGAATGGAACGGTTAAGCAAAGACATCAGCTTATATGTGTGTATGTATGTATGTATATATATATATATATATATATATATATACACAGGACTTAACATTAACTTTTTTGCTCACCAGCCACTGTGGCTAGTGGTTTTTCCAAAGTTACTAGCCACTCAGCATTTTCACTGGCCACAATTTTGCTGTTGGGAAATTACATTTTATATGATTAAAGTTGACTTTGACATGCTAAAATTACTTGATTTTATGTCATTTTACTTGATTTGGCTAGATTTAAAACCCTTTCAAACTTTTAAATCAGATTGACCACCCAAATCAAGACTACATTATATAAGCTGGTATGTACAGGTGGGCAATATGACCATAATAGGCCTATGAGAAATTTTATAATTTAAGTTATTTTAAAATTGTATACATTTATTTAACTTATTTTGTTGTTTGAGTCACATTAATGACAGACAGGTATTTAATTGGGCTGCTGAATGCATGGACATTATATACTGACACTTCCAGTTTTTACCCACCTGTTCACGTCCACTTAAGCCATAACCGAATGTATTCATGCGAGATACTCCACGCGATGGACATTTTGACATCTATGTGTGTGTATTTGACTATTCAGGCACAAGGAGATCTGATCCCACGCGTACGCGAGAAAGCGCTTATGTTGCGTGCCATTCAGCGCGATTCCGCCTATCCCACCTTCACTAACTGCAAGTTAATCGATAAAGTAATTGTTTGATTGTAATTTTGTGCTACGACGAGCTTGGCTACCTTTGATTAGGCTGTAGGCTGAAATTATATTCAGCCCGCCGAAGTGGCTAGTGGGAGTGGCTGTCTTACCCTCCACAGCTGAAATCTACCCGCATTTGGCGGGTGTTAATGTCAAGCCCTGTATATATATATATATATATATATATATATATATATATATAAATGATGTAGCAGGTCACATACTGTACATGCAAAGGCATGAGTCAAGCTCAGCAGCTCTGAGTAGGGAATACAAGACCTGACTCTATTGGTGAACCTTTTTTTATTCTCGGGGTCATGCATGGAAAAATAAGTCTGGACTTTATTCTCTGCTCCTCCATGCTGCTCCTTATTGTGAAGAGCCTTTTGTGAATATTTCATGAGTATGCTGCGTGATAAACCACGGTGGAGGGCAGAAAATGGTTCAAGACCTCTTCTCCAAAAGCAGTACACAGCTAGTTCTGGTGGAACAGAACCAGCCTGCATGAAAAGACAGAGGTGAGGCAGAGCTAACTGGACACATGCATTTCCATTCACTTGATTAGTCTGAGCGTCTGCCTGTCTGCCATTCCCGAGGCTTGTTTGGGGGAGAGACGGGAGAGGAAGTCTGATTTATCAAAGCTCAGGCCGCCACGAAGTGCAGCCCTCCGCCACGCAGAACGACATTAGCCTAATGCAGCCTAAATCTCATTCTCCTGCTACATGGTTTATGATCTGCCAGTGGAACACCTCGCACATTATTGAATTAGCTATAGTACAAGAATGCCATAAAGCAATGCTTGTACGAGGCCACAACTTCTGATAGGACTGGTAAGTTTGAAACTATATGAGAAGAACATACCTCAGTGCAGCTGCAAACACTTTCATTTCCAAAGAATGGAAGCAGTGTTATGGTCCATTGTTACAGACACACCCAGGCTGATATGTCCTTCCCAGTTGTATTATGAAGACAGAACTAGGTACGGTGAGATTCACAATGGAGCCACCAGAGAGGGAGGAATGGCCCTTTGTGTTGGTAAAGTCCTGAGCCACGTGGGTGAATTCCCCGCTTCAGCACTTCTGTACTGGGGACAGCTCCCACGAGGCTGTCAATCATCCACTGGGCCCCTCCCACCACTTTAGCTGATGCTCACCTTCTGTTCACTTCTGGAATAGTAGGGGGAAAATGGGCCAACAAATGACCTATTTCAACAAGGCCCGAGACTCAAATCCAAAGTCTGAAATACATCTAGGAAAGGGTTAACTGAAAGCAGTCAGCTATTTTTGGGGATTAAAAGAAAAAAGACACTGATCATACTGTATAAATGTGAACATTTTTATGTAATATCACATAAACCAAAAAACAGGTAAAACTTTCCAAGAATCATGTCTAATTTATGAGAAGATCCATGTAGTAGCATGTTTGTGGCATGTAGGCCAAATGGGTTTGACAACCATAGAGTTGAACATCTAAAACCTCTTTGAAAAAGTCTCAGAGAGAAGCAGAATGAGAAGAAATTTTAAAGCACTTCCTCACACTCCCGTGGGGAGACAGTGGTGGGAGTTTCCCACCAAAACCATATTAATAGTCGGCTGAGAGTGTTTTCACAAGCCTCCAAAATTCATCAGGGAATTTTTAAAGGTCCCATAAAAAGGCTGTAATAAATACAGCAGCTGAGGTACAGAGCTGTAAAGAGGTGAGGAGGATTCTCTCACCTGAACTTGGGCTTAAGCAGACAGCTGACTGGACACGTCTGGCTAATGTGAGACATTTGAAGAGACGTGGGTGGAAGTGCCTTGTGTCATGCGGTTTCTTCAAAATGAATGCAATTAAGACTCTGTAAACTGGGAACTGGAATGCGAAAAATGTCAGTACAGTGGTGCCGTTCGATATCAGTGTTGTTACTGGTAACTAAAACTATTAAAAATCTATATTTTTGCTGTGGTATCAAAATTACTATGGGAATAGTAAAGGCGCTGCCCACAATATGACACCACTGCAGATTTAATGAATGCCTCACCTCCATTGTTTCAACCTGTGCACCCTGCTCTCCTTTGACCTTTCCAAAAAAAGTCTGGGGATGGTGTGTAAGCAAAGTTGCCATCCCTACTGATGAGGTGCTGCCACAGCACTGCTCCAGGCTGGCTGGGTGACCGGAGATATGGTCTTCCTCTTTACAGAGCAGTGACACTACAGTCCAACACAAAGACAGCACTCCAGAGTGTGGGTATGCCACTGGCACATCCACACAGAGAGACAGAGATGATGGCGGAGATTTGTGACTCTACTGCAAACAGTCCAGATAGAAGCTCATTACGTCGCAAGGCTTGCTATGCAAAAAAAGATGATTAAAAGCTAACGGCAATGATTGAACAAGACCCGGTCTTCCCTTCTCTTTAAAGTGAACTAATTTGAGAGGAATCGACGGTAAATTAGAGAAAACATCCATTTGAGCCAACAACAATTCTGATGCGCATTTACTCTATTAGAGTTGATTAATTGAATGCTACGGCCCTCAGTTAGCACAAATAGCAGAGAGAGAAATATGAGAACAACACAAAGACTTCAGCCATGGCGAGAAAGACAAAGACTGAGCAAAAGCTGGGATTGTTTCAGGAAAAGGTCAGCCTGATTTTCTCTTCCCAAATATGCTGGCCTTTACAAATTAACTTGGCAAAGGCGATATTTCCACAAAGCCTAGACTATGAATCAAAGCTGCGTCCAAAGTTCAAACATCCAGCCTCCCTCCCCCTCCCCCTTCCACCGACCGATTGAGTCGCCGATGTCAGTAATTGTGTAATTAATGCTATGGCAGGCCTAATTTCAGAGATACTTCTCTCTAATTACATTCAAATGTTCATTAGCCAAGCCGAGAGTGTGATGGTAGCTCAGCAGGTGGGGCCTGCTGGCCGAAGGCCACTTGTTGTTGAAAAACAATTGTTGTGTCAATCACTTGATTAGTGTGTGTGTGTATGTGAATCTGCTGACAGGACGGTTTCCTGTATTCCACCGATAATTATCCCTCGCCTCTCACTGTAAGATGACTGATCACAGTCCAAGTCTGTTGACGTCCTTTCTTTAATTCTCTCTCTCTGTCTCTGACTTGCATGACGACAGCAGGAGATGAAAATTCATCTGTCCACAATCTGCTTACTTTTATATTTGATATTACACAGATGTGAAAACAGTTAAACTAGACTGTTTTATAGTACATACACATAGCATGTTATAAGCAAACTGTTATAAGAGTCCAGAGATGGTCTCAGCTCTTTCAGAGTTTTCACATACAAATAAAAAAATTAAAAAAAATTCATGTTTTTAAAGATTAATTTTAAGTGATCGTAAGATAAATGACTGATGCCAATAAATTAAAACATCTCTAATTGTCGGCCATTAATTGATATGGTACCGATATACTCTGCATCCCTGCAATCTGTTCTGAAATGGATTTTCCTGTTAAAAGTATAATCTGTGCGAATATACTACTACATACCAAAGTTCACTATGACTCCCATCTCTATGGGATGCTCAACCAGCTTCCTGCCATCTGTTATAAAATGACTTTCTGTGACAATTTACATTCAATTCCCTTCACAATTCCACATCTTTTAGAACTTTTAAACTTCCTACAGTACATGCCAGCAAAGTCTAGATGATTCAATACCACATTTGATTCAGCATGAACTCAATTTGGGAATAGACTTCATTACACTCCTTGGCTTTGGGAGGTCTGTCTGAACTTCAGCACAACAGAGAGTTTCTGGGATTCAAAGTTAGATTATGCTGGTCCAATATGAGTCAAGTTGTTTGCTGTAAGGGAAGACATTCAGAGAGCTACACAAGCCATACCTGTGTATTCTTGCTCTTAATCTCTCCACCTCCTTCCTCTCTCTCTTATCATAGTATTTTCTGTCCCTGTTTCCACCAGCAGGTGCTGCTGTGAATTAAGCATAGAGCTTCCAGCAGCAGGAAGCAGCCATGTGCTCAGGTTGACATTTTGGCCTGGTCCCCACGGACCGCGCGTGAATTTATGTGTGCGAGCGAGAGGAATCAGAAGTGAGAGAGGAAAAGAGAGAGTTCATGAATCTATGTTTGCGTGCACATGTTTGTAGTGGTGCTGCTTGACTGCACATTCGGACAAGGTACATTCTGACCTTGTGCAACCGAACACAAACAGAAGCCCTCGGCTCGGTGTCCATCAATCCATGCTGTAATTTTTACACTGTGTGACAGACCTACTGAAACAAACAAGCCCTCCACCTGCCATCCAAATAAACACTGTTGTCTTGTAAATAAACAAACTTTTTAAAAAAAACAAGCAAATTGCTTGTGCAAAAGAAGTCATGATTACATAAGCTATACTAAAATGTTCAAGTTCTGGTCAACTCTCTCCGTCACCTCCAACAAAAAAGTAATAGTAAAACCATGGAAAGCCATTTAAAGCTAAATCATCAATGTCAATACACTAAAAACATTCGTTTTCTGCTGCATTACTGGCTCTAACCAGCCTACCAAGATGATAAATAAATATAAAAATATATTACAATACATACTACCATTAAAAATGCTGGTGTCAGTAAGAATTTTGTTTAAAAATACAGTAAAATATTATTACAATTTACAATAACTGTTTTCTATTTCAATATATTTAAAATTGTAATTTATTCCTGTGATGTCAAAGCTGAATTTTCAGCATCATTACTCCAGTCTTCAGTGTCACATGATCCTTCAAAAATCATTCTAATATCCTGATTTGGTGCTCAAGAAACATTTCTTATTATTATCAATGCTGAAAACGGTTGTGCTGCTTAATATTTTCTTAAAAACCGCGATAAATTTTATTGCAGGATTTAGAAAGTTATAGCTATCGGTGGTCTGTTTGGGGTTATAAACGGGCTCTTAGTAAAAAAAAAAAAAAAAAATGCATCAGAGGCAAAATGTTAAATATTTAAAGCCATTGAATATGCTAATCTAATGGCCTAGGTGACCTTGGCAAAATTGATACTGTGTGTTTGGTGCCTCGATTCATTAGAAACACTGCATTAGCTGATCATCCAGCATTACACAACTACACATACTAAGAAAGCCACTGCCTCTGAACATACAGCCTTGAAACATATAGCAAAATCAATGCCATCATGACCATACATTTACATGAGATCTAGAGGGTCGTTTCTGCAGGCTGATTAGCGGATCAAACATGTTCACCCTCTAAAAAACATCACCGGATTAGAGATAGAGCAAATCTCACCATCTAATGCACTATAGGGAGGCAAATGAGTTGCACATGAATGTCACAAGTGATCATTAGGATCGATTTTACATCTCTTTTCAGAAAAGCGGTCTCCTTCAAAGCCCTCACGCTGAAACACGACTGCCGCCTCCTTGGGCTTCTCCTCATCTTTTCATCACATGCAAACACATCCACTTTGTTGCAGTAGATTAAAGGTTAGCTGATGTAAATGGAGTGTATTTGCAAAGATCTGGAAGATGGGTAAGGTCACAGCAGTCGTTTTATGGCCCATATTGGTGATTATAGTGACACTGAGAGGTGGATGGATCCGTAAATATCAATGATGAACAGCGGAGAGGTAAACCCACCTCCGGCCCACACTAGGCCATCTCTAGGCGGCATGAGATTATCAGAGCACCAGGCTGAGGTTGTGGGGTGACATCCTGAATCGTACACCAGCACATCAATCACGCCATCACTTGCCCCACTCAGTCAGAGGCCAAGGCAGTGGAAATCAAATTATTTCTTTTAATTGAAAAAAGCTGAGCCTTTGACTGGGGACTCGGTGTTGTGCTATTGGCAGAGGCACACAGGTGAAGTCAATACCGCTCAATGGGTGTCGATTCATCAGCGGCGCTTAATGTCGTTAGCCCTGAGAGGCCTCTCTCTCCCCCTCCACCACCCGAGTGCTCCTTCTAGCTATCCATCTTCTTCTCTCATTACCTGCCTCTCATTGGCGACACTGTCCACAGGGAAGCTTTTGCATAAAACACCATTTTAGATGAAGAGTGAGTTTCAGAGCATCTTCCTTCACCTTTATGTTGCCTTCAAACCCTCTTGGAAAGTTCACAAATCTTAATCACAGTGTGATGATAATTATGAATGGACAAATGGGCAATTTCATATTTCTTTCTTTCTTCCAGACAAAGATTTTCATCACCAATGCAATAAAATGAAGAACAAAATGTGCATATGTGTTCTAATTGAGGCTATATCAATGTATTTTGTCATTTTCATGCTGCCACCTGATTTGGCGTAGAGTGACAAAAGTGCAGTTTCAAAACCAGCTAAATTAGTAGTATTTTCAGACAAACTTTGAGCCATTCTTCATTAATAGAACATAAAATGTGTACAAACTGAACTGAAGAAATTGTCTTTTGGTATTCTTCAGTTGGCATACTCCCAAACTGGAAAGTCTGAACTCCAAAAAGTATGGTGGCTCATCATATAATCATATAAATATGATTATTATGATATTGAATTATGATAGCGTTACTGTACACAACGGAATGGAGTCAGATCGAATGCGAGTTTACTAAATCAATGTCTAAAATCCATTCGGCTATTGGTTAACATTATCCAATAACCTGCATGACCTAATGGATGTCAGTAGAAAAGAAAAGTCATTTGATTTTAATTAAAGCATCATTTGAATAACATGCACTGATGAATCATTCACAATAAAATCATGAGGGTGTGTTAAGAAAGTAAAAAGTGTTGATTTTGATTTGAAGTTAAAGGAGGCATTACACACCTACACTCCTTCATTCCCTCAATATCTTTCTACCTACAACCTTTTCCATTGCTCTCAATGACACGTTGTAAACTCCAGCTGTTGAATATCAGCAGCTCTCAAGTGAAACAGGTGATGAAATCATTTACAACACCATTATCGGACTAATTACACAGAGAAGAGTGGAGGAGGAGAGGGAAGCTTTGGCAGAGGAAAACAGAAACGGTGAGCCCACTGCTGGGCATCAGTGTGTGTACAGTATAACAGCGACAGTGAAGGTTCTGCCACTGGGCATAATGTGGCACCGTATCTGTCAAACAAGCAAACGGATATGCAGAGGAACTGCACTTGCTGAAGTCACCTCTAAACAATACATAACCCTCTCTTCTTTCACCGACTGTCTCTCTAGGACTGAATTGTTTGTCTAAGTTTAGTGCTGTGCTGGGCCTGTCTAACTCCCCAGACAATTACTGTGTGTATGTTAGCCCAGGGCAGTCAGAGGAGACACATTAGTGTTGGTCAGTATCCCAGCATGCTCAGCTCACCTGGGCAATGCCCCCATAGGCTTGGACTGTTGATAGTCTTCTCTCCTGGGCTGGTGCCAATCAGCAGCACATCCACTCACAAAAGTGCAATCAAAACAGAGAGAAAACCAGTTTGCGACCGTGTTGGGTGATCTGTGTCTGTAAATCAAACAAATGTGCTCCTTGGGGAAAAAAAAAATAAAAAAAAAAAAAATCACATTTTCTCAGAGCCCACCCATCCCCCCCACCCCCCATCCCTAACCCATCCATCCATCCATCCACATAATCTGTAGACTATAATCTTCAAATTTACAGCTTTTAAAACCAATTTAAACTTTAAAGTACACAGCAAGGTTTCTCAAGCAAAAAACAAACAAACAAACAAACAACAACAACAACAACAACAACAACAACAACAACAACAACAACAACAACAACAACAACAACAACAACAACAAAAAACAGTTTATTTTGACAAACTTTCCTTTTAACTCTAGTTTAAAAATATCTTCTTTCATAAATGTAATGCATTTAGGAAACATAATCACTTCCAAATACTTCTCTTAAATGATGTGTATTCTAACTTAATTGGAGGAAAAAACCCTGCTGCACAAAAAACAAAAAAACAAAAACAGACCTAGATCTAATTGTCAAACTGCATTGAATCTGCAGGCACAACACAGACATAAAAAATATATATATATATATTGGAAAGAAAGACTTCAGGGAATTACATTTAAACCAGGAAACACACTTTCCTGAACACATTTTAACAATTATACTTGCTTAGAAGTATTTTAGATATTTCTTTTCATAGCACAGCTTTCTTTTGCTAGAATCTTTCAGTTCCTTCCCTGACTCTTTAAGGCTGATTCACAGTGCAGCAAAAGGGCTACAAACATCCTAAAGTTGGCTGTCGGACTTCAAATATTGGGAAGCACAATTATCATGCTCACACTGCTCCAACAAACATCAACACACATTTAAAGAAGGTGACTGAAAGGGAAAGAGATGTGGACAGAGGCTACAAGGGGAGGAGATGGAGTACTCACATATACAGTAACATAAATGAATGGGAGAAATGCTAATGCGTAATATGGAGGCTATAGTCCTGCATCTCAGTGCTCAATATGGCGGGAGTGGGAATACAGAGAAACGCTGCTTTTAATGTGAGTGAGACGGGTAAAATGGAAATTGTCAAGTTAAAACAGTTCCATGTCTCGAGACATGCTTGTTTTATTGTGCTATGTCTAGCTATTTTGAACACAAGAACGTGTCCTGTGTGAATGACCTCTTAGACTCTTGGTATGTGTGTGAGAGAAGCAACATGAATCACATGATCCTGTCAGTCTATGTGTGTGTGTTGTATGGTAGAAGGTTCGGTGAGATGATCAGGGTTGAATTATCTCAACCCTGTGGATGTGAAATCTTGGGATTAAGCTCCATTAAACACAGAAAGCCATAGAGCTTTATCTCATGATTTCACTCTTACAGTCTGCTCAGTCACCATGCACACACACACACACACACACACACACACACACAAAAGAAAACCACCATGACACGTCCTTCACCTTTATCGACCAAATTATAAAAGAAAAAAGAGGAATAACGTGCCTTTCTTCTCTTTTCCCTGTCTCTTTTTCTTTCCCCTCACTCCCTCTCACTGAGAAGAGACTTTGGAGTCATTAAACTGCATAGCACGTGTCTTTTAAAGCCACCAGTGTCCAGAGCAGCATAGGCTCTGAACGCTGTCATGACTCCTACAGATCACAGTCGCAATGGTCTCCAGGACTCCATTCCCTAGTGGTTCTCTCTGTGTTAATGGGAATTGACCAGTGTTGTGTCCCTGCTCTCCCCTCGGAGACGGCCCATTCTCCCCGACGGCTACGGACCAGCGAGCCCTTCACACCCGCCAGCCTCTGGCTGCAGTACAAGGCTGATGAGGTCGCAGAGCAAAGAGAGAAAAAGGGGAAAAAAACAGCTATAGAGATTTCAATGCTGTGGAATCCAGCCAAACAAAATCGAACCATGTACAATCCTAATGCATGATAATTGACCTGAAAAGTGGAGAGAGATTTTGTATGCGTCCATGGCCTAATGCATTGAATAGATCTTTTGTATTATGTGTTTGCCATATTAATTGAGAAGTTTAAAGAGGCCAGATCCAAAGACCAAAATCCATTTTATCAGATCACGCATCACACTTTTTTTTTGCAAAACTGTTTTCCTCGAAACATGTGCTTGTACTCTCTTTCTTTAAAATAAATGTTACTTGAGCTTGCAGATTCATGAACTTATAAGTGTGGCTTAATTATCCAAATACTATTTTTGGTGCCACAAAATACCAATGTCCTGTGCTACATGAAAAGCTTTCAGATAACATCATAGAAAATCAATTTGCTATTTTAATATTTATTAATTTGTCATATTAACATTTTGTCATGTTAACAATGATATAGACATGTTAAACAATCATGAACTTTTGGCTGCACTGGCTGTCTACTCCAAATGGCATGAAAACACTTTATGGGCAGGAACACACCAAGCCGGGCAGTTTTTGTTCGTCGGCCGACTAAGTTTTCTCAGTGTGTTCCGCACCGTCGGCTGAAGTTGGTCCTCGTCTGCTTTTTTTTGCCCAATTCGACATTTCGTCGCCACTAGTTTGTCAGCGTCGGCTTGGTGTGCTCCTGCCTTATTGAATTTTATATATATTTCCATACTGCATATAGGAACCCTGGAAGCAGGTATAAAAGTAGATATGTCTATAGCTTGGATTGTTTTTAAATAGTGTGCTATAGATGAGTAAGCTTATACCTGCTCTGGACTAAAAAGAGCCACCTTCCATCAAACATTTATAGACACATGACATCCACACAGGCAAGGGCAAACCTGCACAGAACTAATACACACAAGCATCTAACATACAAGACACAGAGATGTCTTGTGCACACACACTCACACACACTGTGTGGGCCGGAGTGTGTCCTCGCTCCGCTGTGGGCTGTATTGATCTGTGCTGGGCTCTTTATTGAAGTCATGATTCATGCTGTTGCTGTCTCTCCTTCACTCCTCACAGCCACACTTCTCTCTCTCGCTGTCTCTCTCTCTCCTGACATAACCACCAAGCAGGTCTATTTACTTGCTTTGTAACTTTATCCTTTGACCCCTAACTAAATGACTGGCTGATGGGTGTCTGGTTCAGTAATACATGCTGGCCAATAGGGTTGACACAATCCTAAAGAAATATTAGAAGCCAATATAAAATTTTTTTTTTTTTTTACAATTATATTTAAATTAATGAAATATTTTTAAAAATAAATATTTAAAATATTTATATTAATATTAAAAATATTTTTTTTCTTAAACAATTAATTAAGATTATTATTATTATTCATTTTTAAAAATGTTATCAGTAAAAATAAAGAAAAAAAAGAAAAGTACAAAGTAATTAAAATATTTAAAAATATTCAAGAAAATAATTCAATAAAAAGTATTAAAATTCTACAGCAAAAATCATTTAATTAAATTAAATATAAAATAAAACCACATTAATGCCATAGTCTTCACTACATAACATTAGATATACACCGATCAGGCATAACATTATGAGCACTGACAGTGCTGACCTGTTAGTGGGTGGGATATATTAGGCAGCAAGTGAACATTTTGTCCT
The DNA here is from genome assembly GCF_019924925.1 of Ctenopharyngodon idella. Lineage (NCBI taxonomy): Eukaryota > Metazoa > Chordata > Actinopteri > Cypriniformes > Xenocyprididae > Ctenopharyngodon > Ctenopharyngodon idella. Next base: position 20,352,270 of record NC_067241.1, read on the forward strand.
CAAAGTTGATGTTGGAAAAATGGGCAAGCGTAAAGATTTGAGCGAGTTTGACAAGGGCCAAATTGTGATGGCTAGACGACAGGGTCAGAGCATCTCCAAAACTGCAGCTCTTGTGGGGTGTTCCCGGTCTGCAGTGGTCAGTATCTATCAAAAGTGGTCCAAGGAAGGAACAGTGGTGAACCGGCGACAGGGTCATGGGCGGCCAAGGCTCATTGATGTACGTGGGGAGCGAAGGCTGGCCCGTGTGGTCCGATCCAACAGACGAGCTACTGTAGCTCAAATTGCTCAAGAAGTTAATGCTGGTTCTGATAGAAAGGTGTCAGAATACACAGTGCATCACAGTTTGTTGCGTATGGGGCTGCATAGCTGCTGACCAGTCAGGGTGCCCATGCTGACCCCTGTCCACCGCCGAAAGCAGCAACAGTGGGCACGTGAGCATCAGAACTACGGAGCAATGGAAGAAGGTGGCCTGGACTGATGAATCACGTTTTCTTTTACATCACGTGGATGGCCGGGTGCGTGTGCGTCACTTACCTGGGGAACACATGGCCTAGGATGCACTATGGGAAGAAGGCAAGCTGGCGGAGGCAGTGTGATGCTTTGGGCAATGTTCTGCTGGGAAACCTTGGGTCCTGCCATCCATGTGGATGTTACTTTGACATGTACCACCTGCCTAAGCATTGTTGCAGACCATGTACACCCTTTCATGGAAACGGTATTCCCTGGTGGCTGTGGCCTCTTTCAGCAGGATAATGCGCCCTGCCACAAAGCAAAAATGGTTCAGGAATGGTTGAAGGAGCACAATGATGAGTTTGAGGTGTTGACTTGGCCTCCAAATTTCCCAGATCTCAATCCAATCGAGCATCTATGGGGTGTGCTGAACAAACAAGTCCGATCCATGGAGGCCCAACCTCACAACTTACAGGACTTAAAGGATCTGCTGCTAACATCTTGGTGCAGATACCACAGCACACCTTCAGGGGTCTAGTGGAGTCCATGCCTCGACGGGTCAGGGCTGTTTTGGCAGCAAAAGGGGGACCAACACAATAACAGGAAGGTGGTCATAATGTTATGCCTGATTGGTGTATTACATTAATACTAATTTCTTTCTGTAGGAGTCTGCTTAATATTAATGAGAGTTTGATTAATATAAAAACATAATACATAGCAGCAGGTCTGTTGCATTTATGCTGCAAGGCCTTATTCATAAGCCTGATGTTTTGATGGGCTGTGATCGTCAAATATGCCTGTTTACATTTACTAAAACAATCAACTGCACTAAGCCTACAAGACGGTCACGTCAGCCGTTCTTTATACTGGCCAACAAGAAATCAGTAGCCATGGTGCCTGAAGCTTATTAAGAATGAGAGAAGACCCAAAGCCCTGTTCTCACTCTATAGATAGAGTCTGATTTATATAGTGCTGTGGGACTGATGAATCACAGCCCGTCTGCTATTCAACACGGCGAGACGTATACAACACGCACCCACACATGCACTATTGAGAAGAGAAAATCGTTTGAAACAATCTCACAAGCTGAAACACTTTCAAAAACCATTTAATGTTATAGTCGAATGTTGATATTGCATTATGGGGAAGTGTTATGCTTTGTGTATTTGATAATGCTTTTGTTGATGATTCTGTGCTCGGCGTCATCGAGAAAAAGCTCTGTATTGCTGACTAATGCCCTTCAGTGCAGTGAGACATATAAAGCCCCCTGAGTGAGCGTTCCATCTCCAACCAGCAGAAATTAATTGACTGAAAAAAATTTGCTGTTTAAGGTTGCAGCGGGTTACATGAGGCAGAGTAGCAATTGTTCACTGTTTGCCTGGGGCTATATCGCGTTTATTCTGCCTCTCTCTCTCTCTCTGTGTCCGCTATGCGTGATATTCCTCCTTGATTCTTTTCTCCTTCTCTCTGCCGCCCCTCCTCTCCTGTCCACTTTTCAGAGGCATTTCTAATAGATCCATCTTTCTCCTACAGGGGATTCCTTAATCCCAAATCCTTGAAGAAAAAGAGTGGATTTGGCGTGACCGCTGCGGTGTGTGCGTGTGTGCGTTTTCTCAAGTATGGGCTGCAAGTGGGGGGTTCGTACCGTGGGCCTCGGTGTTGAGGCAAACAGATTCCGTGCTGTGCAGAAGAGATCCTTAAGTGTTTCAGCTCACTCAGTGTGAGGATCATTGTGCTGAAGATTGAACTGTAATCTGAATATTCTAAGAAATGCTTGAAAGCACTTTGAGATGATGTGAGGTAATTCTTGTGTTATAGTTTCCACCTCAAAAGCCGTATTTGCAATGTTAAAGACAGCATGAAATCAAAATGCATCAGAGATAAATAAATAAACGGCCCTGGTCTTGTGGTCTGCTCAATGTACCATGATTCATCGGAACACATATCTTTTTATTTTATTTTATATCCTTCATCATATATTTTTCAGACTTTTTAAAGAAAAATCAAGCCCATATGGATGGGGTAAAAAAAAAAAAAAAAGTTTTTCCCCTGGATATTGTTCAACCCTAAGTTGAAAATATTTATATTTTGTATTTTTTTTCTTACTTTTTGCATTACAAATTATATTATCAGTAGAACAATTGAAAAATTAACAATTTCAGAATACCTTTTTATTTGGTTTGCCGTACACAAGTTGTAAAACCAGATGATCATATTTTCCGGCATGATTTGCGGATGATCTAAAGAGAATTTTGTGCTTCAATGGAAACAAGAACATGTGACCACCTGTATAAAGGAGTCACACGGTCACAAATTTACTTATTTAAGTAGTGCAGAATCTTTACATCACACATTTTATTTGCTTTAAATTAAAAAAAAAAAAAAAAAAAAAATTCTGAAACTTCCTAAAAAAAGTATGGTTTCTAACTTCTGGATCCAACTGAAGTCTCACTAAAGCAGGTAAATGCATTGCGAATACAGTTTCATGTTGTCTTTAATGCTGATTAAGGATTCATTTCTGTATGTGTCTGCTGAGCTTTATGACTGTAATTGTGTCAAGATCTCTCTCAGTGGAAAGAGATGGTGGAAGCAGGCCAACAGCTCATGCATCTTAAAGGGGTCATAACATTTTTATTTTTTTTTGTCCACTTAAAATGCACCATAATAGTCCTTAAATGAGTTTCCCATTACAATTTTTCACCTCTCTCTGGACCTTGTATGCTGCTTCTAAGGCTTTGGTCACAACTACACACAACTGACTGTCCACACTGTCATTTTGCAAATGCAGTCAATATCCAGTAGATCTATATTGGTAGCTATAGTAGTCATATAAGCATCAGCACAATGTCATGAGACTTTCTCAGAGTACAGTAGCTGTCAGTGTGGAAAGAGTGGAAAGAAAACTGGAAAATTTTCCACTGCTCATGTCTATCATGACATTTCACTGCAGTGCTGAACTCATGAGGAGCATGAGAGTACAAAAGCGTGAACCTTTTACACATTGCATATATTGTGTCCAAGTCATTCACTTTTCACTACATAGTAAGTTACATACAGTAGCTCGCAAGAGTATATGAGGAGAGTGAGAGGGAAAAAATGAGTGTATTTGGACACAGTAAAAAAAAAAAAATGGCATGGATTTTTGAAATATCTCAATTTTGCATATTATGATGTCAAAACTGTCACAAAATGTTGACTTAAAAGGCTGAGTCAACGCTGGCTGAGATCTATCACATACAGCCTGAAATGAATGACAGTTGACAAAATATTGCTCATTGTTAGCGCAAGATACCGAATGCAAATGAATGGAACCTTATTGTTAAGTTTTACCAACAGATTTACAGAAATATCAATAGTTCTTATTTATTGTAAAATCTATAAGACTCATTAGTATAGCTTTTAAACCACCAAAAGAAAGTAATGAAATGATTAATAAAACAAGAACAAGTAACAGTGAAAAACAGCCACAGAAATCCATTTGTGAAAAGGAACCCAGGGAAAGGCAGGACTAAATGGGAAGGGTGCTTAACTGTTTCCCCTGTTGCCCGAAGCAAAAGGCTTTAACCTGTTTTTTTTTCTGTTAAACTCCTCTTAAGCAGTCCTTTCATGTTAAATATCAACTCCCTCCATATCAGTGGTAAAATAAGCAGCTCTGTGGACGTTATATTGCTCTATATAAACACTTTAGCATTCCCTTTGAACTCCTCTCGCTGCTCATTACGCTGCCTTTGAAGACGGGATGTTGGAACATTGCTACATTTTGATTTTACAGTTATTAAGCATACAGAGCAGCAAATTCCAACTTGTACACCACGTGTCAATAATGCATGACTTAGCGGTCAGCTCGCAGAAGTAAACATCTTTTGGTGCGTACCGCACACAGACACCTTGACGGAGAAGGTACGGGAGAACTATCACGCAGAACTATCGATTTGGAGAGATTTCTGCAGACCTTGCAGAAAACACGAGCACACACGCAATCACAAACGCAGTAATAGCGTCACCTAGGGCTAACGTCAAACCGTAATGATGTCACAAAGAGACTCTTGCACCACCTGCCTCCTATTTCACCAGACAAAAGTCAGATCAGGGCACTGAAAGACAGTTTAACACTGATCTAAAAGCGAATGAATGAACATAGCCATGACAAACAGAAGTTGACAGCCGGTTCTATGAACATCCTTCTGAAGAGAAGCCTCCTGGGAACTCCCTCCGCTGATCTGACAACACGATACATCTCTCACCTTTTTTCTCAGTGCAATTATGCTGCGGCTTACTTTTATATTACACATATCACTCTGAAACTGGAACATCTGTCGACTACAAAGTGAAGCTAATCCTCTCTTTTCTTAGACGAAGGGGTGGAAAGTGAGCCTGTAACAGTGTCCAGGCCCTGACGTAGGTAATTAAAAAGGAATTTCAGATGACCTAAGAGAAAAAAAAGAAGTCTTTATGAAAGCGCTCGCTAGTCAGTTTAAAGCTGCATGCTTAGTGTCGTCGCTTTGAACTCGCTCGGCTCTGATTTGTGTGCTGAATGCTGAAATTCCATCATCAGCCGAGCTGACAAATGAGCTGTGAGCTCCACACTCCCAGGGAAGAGACTCGAGCGCTGCGCCCAGAATCATACATCAAAACAAAGACATCTCTCCTTCATTATGCTCTCTCTACACCGGCGCACAGGTATTAGTGCTGAAGGTGTTATAGCCCATAAAAATAATCAGTGATCTCTGTCTGTTTTTTTACAGAGGAGTGAAGGCAAGGGAGGTGAGGTCACAGCAGAGCTAATAATTAGAGGCAGAACAAGCGACGTGGTGTTGATGGTGGGGATCGGTGTGTTCCTCAGCCTGTAGCCTTGTCTCTGGCTTTACCTTGAAGTAAAGTCTCTTTCTCTTCCAGTGGCTTTGAAAAGCAAACCTTGAATGTCTTATATACAGCTCCACTGATCAGGTAGATAATAACAGAGAGAAGGCCAGACGGCCAACAAATTGTATTTTAAAAAGCTCACGCAATCAGTGGCATTCATACAACCACTCAATTTTACAAGTCATCTAACTAAAAGCCTTTATGTTCCTCATTAAAAATGTATTTATGTTGGTAACACATCACTTGAACCTTGTATATGTAATGTATTATAAATTATAATGCATTAAGTTTAAGATAAAATACATTATAATACTTACCTATTCATACAGTAGTTATACTGGAAAGACCCAATGTAATATGTTATGTTTTAATGCATTACACTCTTTAAAGGTATAACCATGAATATGTAAGCATTATAATGCATTATAGTCTGTTTAAAGGTGAAGTGTGTAATTTCATTAGCATCTCGAAAATGGAACTAAAAAAAAAAAAGACTTCTCAAAAGGGTTGTGCACCATTCAAAATTGAATTGAAATGCCTTTTAAAAGGATATATATTTAAAAAAAAAACTAAAAACATATGAAAATCTGACTTTTTCCCTGTTCAAGTCTGTTTTTCCGTGTTTAAGTTCCATGTTTAAGTGTTTAAGTCGGGTCCCCGGTGCATCTACCAACACAGAAAACGTGAAAAAGGACAACCCAGTAAGTCTTTCTCTGCAAGCATGAGAAAAAACGAGCCGCTGACAATTCATGTGACTACAGTGGTTCAACCTTAATATTATAAAGAGACGAGAATACTTTTTGTGCGCCAAAAATAACAAAATAAAGACTTTATTCAACAATATCTAGTGATGGGCGATTTCAAAACACTGCTTCATGAAGCTTCCAAGCTTTACAAATCTTTTGTTTCGAATCAGTGGTTCGGAGCGCCAAAATCACATGATTTTAGTAAACGAGGCTTCGTTACATCATAAGTGTTTAGAAATTTCAAAAGTTCACATGACTTTGGCAGTTTGATACACGCTCCGAACCACTGATTCGAAACAAAAGATTCGTAAAGTTTCGAAGCTTCATATTGTTGAATAAAGTCGCTATTTATTTTTTATTTTTTTTGCTGCACAAAAAGTATTCTCGTCGCTTTATAATACTAAGGTTGAACCACTGTAGTCACATGAACTGTTTTAAATGTCTTTAGTAGCTTTCTGGGCATTGAAAAAGGAAATGATCTTGCTGGCAATGCAGGCCTCACTGAGCCATCAGATTTTATCAAAAATATCTTAATTTGTGTTCCAAAGATCAACGAAGGTCTTACGGGTGTGGAACGACATGAGGGTGAGTAATAAATGACATAATTTTCATTTTTGGGTGAACTAACCCTTTAAACTGCATGTTTCCACCCACAACGCTGCCATTCTTGAGGTAATGCTGCAGATAATGTAAGTAATTTTAAATAATGCAATGTGTTTCTTCGGTTCAGGCAGCTCCACTTTCTCCGCTTTCCTTTAGCCTTCATATGCTCTATTACTTTATGCTAGCACAAACAGAAGTTGTGTTTGACAGAAATGTATTAGTGTTACTTATGACTCACCCACAAAACAGCTTATACTACTTATGTGATGTCATTTTATGCCGGACTACTTCACAAACGATGGTCAATTCAAAACCAGAGACTTATATTACATCTTGTGAAAAGTGGCATAATAGGTTCCCTTTAAAATGAATTGAAATTGTTGGCTTGACAGCCTTTTAAAAACATTTAGAAATTTGGCCTATATAACCTTTAAACTCCATTTCCCAGAATGCCATTATGTGTTGATTGCACTTCCTTTTATTCCAATTCAAATTCCAATTCAGCTTCCTGTGGGGTGTGGCCAGTTCATATTCCAACTGAATTGAAATTAAATTACAGTAAAGTGTAGATAATTCATATCCCCTTGTTCTGTCATAACATGTCAAACTTCCTCATCCACCTTCATAGAGGAGGCCCTAAAACCCTGCTGTCAGTTTGAGAGGGTCAGAGTGATGCTAAGATTATTAGCTGTGCGTTCTGAAAACTAATTACACAGGGTTTTAAAAGACACGGCTGGGTGAGTTACTGCACTGACTAGCATTTCCATCCAGCCTTTGAATTAGCTATAGGAAGTCTGGCTCATGCCAGATTTATAAAAACAGATCAAAGGCATAAGATGAATGGAGGGACAAACCACTTTGTGAATTAGTTGTACAGTACTCTTGTGAAATGTGTTATTGGAAGACTAGTATTGATCTTCATTCCACGGTCGTAGTGGCACAGTGATGCTTCATTCTAAGCGAGAAACAATCGAATATTTTATATTTTGCACTTCCTTTTCTGCTGTCCTTGCTTTTTGAGCATTCTTCTTATTGACAACACTCGAGGAGACAGCAAGTCATCATGGGAAAACAGTCTTTCTGCACCTTCGGAGCTAAATCTTCAACAAATCTCTCGCTCTCGCAAGAGTTTGGAGCTGCAAAACCATGGCAACAACACACTCAGAAACATCATAACCGGATTCAGTGTCTGCCTTGCACACATATGATATACAGAGACTGCAGGAGTAAGCAGTCAGAAAAAAATACAGCAGACACACAGAGAACAAACAGGAAGAGTATAGAGACAGAGAGGCAAATCGATTAGCTCTCTATGCATCCCAAACAGTTAGGGAAGTTTGGAGAATTGGGCAGCCTGAAACTTTACTTTTGTACATCCATCAGTTTATACATATCTGCTAATTTCACACAAGAGCTGGAAGCAGCGGTTTGTTGAGAGAGAGTCTGTTATGTCACTTCCTCCCCCTTGTCTCGCATCTGGCTTTGCAAGCTGTTGCTATCGGCGACCGCATCTGTACGTGGACACACCCTGCTCACAACAGCATGTGGCGTATCGCGAAATAATAGCCATTTTCTAAACAATTACAGACAAACGTCCCCCTGGAGAAAGGAGACGCTGATAATTGGAACCGAGAGCGGCCGCCGTTAACACAAATAAACACGGCCGCGTATCGCTGATCCTGTAAAGTAGCTGTTGCTTTCAATCTGGACGCAGACTGGTGATAGTGGTGACATACTGCAACCTTCCCCGCCGCTGTCCGCCAAGAAGGTGCCCACTTGATTACGGCATTACAAAAAGGCGGTTTTGACATTTGTCTTCATTATTATCAATGGAGAGAGGTGATTGAGCAACAGGCACGCTCCATTAGCCTTGCTCATCGCGTACTTGCACGGCTGATATCTCGCATTAGATGGAGTCAACATGAAATAACGTGTTGGGACCGACGGGGTCTGGATGGTGCACTGGGGCAGTGCTGCTCTCTCGGCCGGTGGAGGTTAAGAGAGCGGGAGCTGCATCTAAATAAGAAAGCTTATTTCAATCTGTATAATTACCACTGGGTAATGAAAAACTCGCCCACCCTGCCACCTTCACTTAAGAGAAATCAATATGTGTTTGGGAGTTTATTAGAATGCCGGGAATCATGAGTTGGGTCTTGGGGAGGGCAATATGTGTATCAACAGTGCTGAATTAACAGCTAATTAGGAGAGGGGAGGCGCTCGAGTCCTCCGCTCTTAGTGGCACAGATGCTGCTAGGGGCAATATTACGGCACACAAAACACAAATTATTTAAGTCTAGAAACAAATATTTATGGTATGGCCAGGAATTGCTATTGATGATTGGGTGTTTACTGGCTACAATCTTTCTCTCTCTCTCTCTCTCTCACACACACACACACACACACACACACACACACACACACACACACATTTCCCCCACTATATTAGTGATAGACATTGTCAACATATTTAATTGTATAGGTGAGGACATTTAGCCCAACCTGTACATACACATACACACATGTTGGGTTTCCATTTTTATAGGGACAATCACAGAAAACTTTCTGCATTTTTACATTTTCAAAAAAACATCACTTAGTATGATTTATAAGCTGTTTTCCTCATGTGGACCAAAAAATGTCTATCCTTGTGGGGACATTTTTACTAGGACCACACACACACACACACACACACACACACACACACATCCCAAATGATTAATCACTGAACACTGAAAAAGCATTATAATGATAACTGAAAACCGACTAAAAAACTAAATAAAAACCTCTAAAAATTAATACTAAACTGCCCTGTCCTAACTAAAATCTGATGCTGTTTTAATTGTTTCATACTGAGAAATTACACTGTAAAAAATGAAATTTCCATTTGTCCAGCATATTGTACTTTTTGAGTTACATATATTAGGAATTGTGAATAACTGTGAATCTACATAAAAATACATGTTAATCCAACAGTATTCTCAAAAATGTTACAGCACATCTTAAAGAAAGTTTTCTGGACAGACATTTTTATGTTGACAAGACAAGCTGACGTTTGAATAGTTTGCGCATGCGTGATAAGCCAGATAATCGCGCCAATGAACGGAATTTCCAGTTTGTGCTTTTGCTCCTCTTGGTGCCATATTGGAGTTTGCTTGTCCTGATTCTTCGAGGATCTAAATATCGCTATATATGGCTGTAGGTGTCACAGTCATCGTCTATTTCACCTTCCCTGGACTACATTTCCCATCATCCATCCTTCCACTCACCTGCACTCCATCTGCAATCACTGATCATCACCAGCTGTCACTCATCATCCGCACCTCTCAAAAGGCCCTCACACACTTCACTCAAGGTCTGGTCTCATCTATGGAGAGCACAACGTCAATGGAAAGCACAACTTCTGTGGATCCTTCACCTGCTAAGATATTCATCTGTTCATTCACCAGCTAAGTGACTGTTCCAAAAGTGCTTGTTTATTGACTCACCTTCATTCTCAGTTTGCCAGTTTCCGTGCCTCTGTTTAAATAAACACCTGTTGATCACTGACCTGTCTGCCTCCGTCTGTGTGCCTGACAGTAGGTGAGTAATAATACTACTTTTAATCTTATGCATGCAATGAATTGTACAGTATATTCCCAAGCTGACAGCTGTGTTATTAGTCATAAGAATTATTGTGTACGGTTAAAAACTGAAAAACAATCATTGAGACAACTCAAAAATCTTACTGTATTAAGTTGTCTTACTTTTTTACGTTTTCTCAACTATTTATTTTTTACAGTGTACCTAACTGAACCTTGTAGCTCATCAATTAAATTCCTCTCCGAATTCTTCTTGCCTGTACCATTCAAAAACAAATTCAAGTCCAAGTCCAAGTCTTTTTTTTCTAAATAAAAAATCTGAATGGCTAATCAATATCAATCAATAATGCAACTAATCAATGTGTGACTATAATTGAAATACTCTGCAGGTAGTACACTGCTGCTCTTGTCCTAACTTGTCTACCTAATAGATATATTTTAAGTTAATTAACACCTAATTTATTTAGGGCTAAGGTAAAATATATACACTGAGACTGAATTCTTTACCAGATATTGTCTTCCTTTCATCAAGTCCTTAGTTATTGAAGTGCAGTAATCTCTGAGACTTTTTGAGGGCAAACAAGGCCATAGAACATTAGAAAAGAACCGATTTTACACAGGATGGAAACTGAAAGCTTATTCCATAATTCATGGATGTCCAGCTTTAAAGCCTTGATTCTACTTTGTACTTGCCCTCATGAAAACTTACAGATCCTGCATAGCATCCACAGATTTTGATATCATATAATATTTTTAAGAAGATCAACGTAACCACTGACTGAAAGTGGTTTAATTTTTTTAAAAAAACTAACTGATTAAAGTTTACCTTGAAATTATTAAATTGCTTAAAAAAAGTAAAGTAATAAGTACAATAACAAGGTCCAGGAAATAAGAACCGGTCACACACAGAGAAAGAGAGCATCAGTTGATCAAGGGCCTCCAGTGCTGATTTCAAAATGATAAAAAAATGTTTTTGTGCTTGAAAAATGTATAATTAATGGCTGTCAAGCCAGGATAACCCCCTTACACCTTTACAAGATGTCTAGTATTTTGGCTTAAGCGCTAGATGTTAAATCCAAAAAAAATAAAAAATAAAAATAACTTAGTAAAGTTTTCCACAACTACCAGTTGTACAGCACTATTTTCTTTTCCTGATTATTTCTCAATGTTCTGTAAAGCTACTTTGGAACTACAGTGTGTGCTTTGTAAAGTGCACAAAAACTGAACGGAAGTGAATTATGATGATCCCTCAAGTCAGCCAGTACAGCACAGACACAAAGAGTTGAGATCAGCTACCTGTGTATGTCACATTTAACTTTTCCGCTTTTCAGCACTTTTCCTGCAACATTATTCATCAGATTCACCCCTTGAATTGATGGTGCTAAAAAGCCATGTAATAGAAAGACAAAACAGCTATCCTTGAAATCTGTTAGGTAGCCAGGAATTATTAGGAATATAGATGAGTCTGCTATGCGCTGGGATCACGGGTGGTTGACTTCCTGATTAGGCCTTTGCAGCTGAGGGTCAGAAGAGGGAGACATCAACTACAACCAGGAAAGAAACTAGATAGCCAGTAATGGACATGCCTTTTTCAGGTGGCCCTGTTGCATTGTGGGAACGAGTAAGAGGAGGAAGAGGGGATGCTCATCGATCTCACCGTCTACACTCTCACCTGAAGTGATGGGGAGACGTCAGGAAGCCAGGCTGCTATTTCACGCCCTGTTAAGTACTAATGCTGTAACACACGTCTTGCTCCAATTTTAGGGAACAAGGAGTTTTACTGTGGACTCAAGGTTCATCTGTTCTATAGAGAGAGAGAAAGAGAGAGAGAGAGAGAGAGAGAGAGAGAGAAGGGAGATAGCGAGAGAGCGAAGGAAGCTGGGTAGCCACCACAGTCGCCACTTAAAGGAGTATTCATGTACTGTAACCAGGAGACACAGACTTCCAACAGCCCTGTTTCAAACACACACATACCACACAATATGACACCTATCACACACCCCTATTTGAGAAAAAGCCCTCAGTGAAACGGCTCTGAAGGTGAAGGTCACGTCATTTATTTGCGTTTGCAGTAAACAGGTCTGAGGCAGACTGATAGGGCAAGGTTATTATCCTGAAGAGCACAGCTCTGATTGATCGCACCAGTCTGGGGTGCGCTGGGAGGACGTACTGAGTGGCCGCTCCCCTATTATACTGTTGCTCATAGCGGGAGTAGAAAAACACAGAACCGTCGGAGTCCACTCACTGCTGGAGTCATCTGATCAGAGGCCTCATTATGCTTCACCTATGGAGATACAGTCATTTGACTGTAGTCTCTTCATAGACACAGAGTGGATTTTCTTAAAGGGATAGTCCACTCAAAATAAGGCTGTTACTAACAATAATTCTGATTAACTGATTAATATGTTGATTATTTCTTCAATTAATTAGATAATGTCCAATTTTTTTGTATTTTACTGAGGAAAAACAAACATTGTTTTACACCTAATGTTATCCTCCAAACCAAATGCAAATTGAAGGTTATGAAATAAATACTGAATCTATACCATTTAAAGTTTGGGGTTGGTAAGAGATATTTATTTATTTATTTTAGTGTTTTTGAAATAAATCTCTTATGCTTACCAAAGCTTAATTTATTTGATTAAAAACAATAATAAAAAAAAAAAAATAAAAACTGTAATATTGTGAAATATTATTACAATTCAAATAACTGTTTTATATTAAATTTAATTTCAAAATGTTGTGCTGTTTAATATTTTTGTAGAAACTGTATTACACATTTTTTAGGATTCTTTGATTGTTTATTTATAAATTTAAAAATATTTTGTAACAATGTGAAATCAATTTAATGCATCCTTGCTGAATAAAAGTATTAATTTCTTTTAAAAAACAAATCATATTGACTCCAAAATTTCAAACAGTAGTTTTGTTATGCTGTACATTATATGCAAATAAATAAATAAATAAATAAATAAAAATAAAATAAATAATTATTTGATTCTTGTGTGAAAGCCAAAGGCAATGTTAATCAGAATGTCCAACTGTTTTTTAACCAGAGAAAGCTGTGGTTACATTTTACTTCAGGAAAAACAACAACTTGGATGTTCTTCTAAACATCTCTTTCTGTCGTATCCCTTTAAGCCTGCTGTGAGCTAGGAAATGTTTGCACTATGCACTCATTTTTTCGCTGCTTGCCAGACATGCAATTTTCTGCTGAGTCCACCTTAGTACCCAAAGCCTTCTTGCTATTCTTCTGAAATTAGCCCACTGTAAGCCACAGCCATTTACACAGGAAAAAACATATGGAGGCATGTTAAGGGATAAGCCTGCCAGATGACAGCAGGCGGTGCTGGCTGAGAGATATAAAGGAAGAGGAGACAGGGAGAAAGGGGGAGAGAGAGGTTTGTTTGAGTGTTTCTACAGCTCAGTGGGTGAGTTCAACTCTGAGTTACCTCAGCTCAAACAAGATCTTTTAGCAACAGTCAGTATGTGTGAGGGTCAGAGGACACCTCAGACATGACAGGGCCCTATAAAGATCCTTGCAGCATTTCTCATATATATCTGAACTTTACAAGACTTAGCTGGCTGATGCGTTGAGAAACTTTTACCACTGCAAATGTCCTTTAAGGAACAGTTCACTCAAAAATGAAGATTCTGTCATCATTTACTGACTGACTTTCTTTTTACTGTTGAACTTTTGCACAACAAAAACAGTCTTGACTTGTGTGGTATAATTAAAGTATTTCACAGTCATTAAATAGCTTTAGGGGCTTTTGTACCGGGTAGTTCTAGGAACTAACCACCAGGGTGATTATCCGAGAACTAATAGTTCACCTAGGGCGGTTTTCCTGGTTGCATTCGCACCACCAGTAGGAACTATGAAGTGACGTAAGCTGTGCTTTTTGTTGTGACCTTTTTTTGACGGCGCAGTGGACATTTATTTTGATGCTGCTGAGAACGCCAGAGCCTGAACACACAGCGCTCACATTCTCCGTCTTTTTTAGTTTACGATTTGTTTAACAGCCTGTCTAATACGTTAGATAGAACTGTTATACAAAAAAGAAGACCGTATATGAAAAAGTATTATCGTTTGCCATGTGTTGAACTAGCTGAGCAGAAATACATAATCATGTCTCGCCTGGTCCCCTCGAAGTTGCGTTGCATTTTCTCCTTAACTTGAGAGGTCAATCTATCATTGTTTTCTATGTTCGTTGAGTTACTTTGTGGAGTAAATATATCTGCTATAAACTGTGTGCATACACCGCTTTTTTAAAAATGGCAGGTGCTAGTGTTTCACGTGCGTTTGGCCAATCAACATACACTTACGTCACTGGTAGTTCCTATAGCGCTGGTTTAGACCCTACTCCGAAGTCAGAGATAATTTAGTTCCCCCTAAAATCTGTCCCAGTTCCTATGGTCCAAACACGACAATATCTGGATACTTCTGCCAATTTGATCTCAAATAATGCCAAATTTCATTGGTTGTTTTTGGATGTGTTGTACTGTACATGAATATGCAAAAAATGTGAATGAGAATTGAGCATTTTCAGTGAATTACAAAAAAATGATGTTGGATTTACTTTGAAAATATTTTCACTCAGAAATTTCAAATAAATTTGACCAACAATTACAAAAAACCTGAAAGTAACACATTGAATTAAGCATTTTGAAGTAGAACATTTTAAAACATACTCCAATAATCTTTACAACTTTGAAAAACCTTTTTTTACAGTGTACAACTAAAATTTTCTTATCATACGTCTCCAAAAGACATGAAAGTCGTATAGACTACTTTTATGATGACTTTCTGCCATTTTTAGAGCTTGAAAGTTCCCATCATTGTATGGAAAAGAAAAGCACAAACATTCTGTTATACATCTATGCTAAATCCTACTGGTTTGGACAACATGAGTGAAAATTATTTTTTGGGAACTATACCTTTAAGAGCTAAAGTTGGTGAATTTAACGGATAATCGGTAGAAACGCTAAACTTCCTCTGAAACATCTGCTGTGAGAGAACACACTGCCAAAAAATGATTGGCAGAGATTTGGTTGTTAAGTGAGGTCTGTTCACTGTCTAATGAGAGCTCCATGAAGAGAGAGCAAGCAGAGAATAATGCACATCTTGGCAAGTGTATCAAATATTCTGTGTGTGTGTTTTGTCGTCTATATGACTATATAATATGAGCTCGGGCTTGGATATGCAAAACAACATCACATGACCCCAGCATACTCAACTATCCAGGGGACACCATACAAAATGATAGATATTCAGTTCAAACCCCAAAAAACAAAAGAGTAAAACTCTGGATCCAGCACCCACGCTGTTTGGTGCATGTGTATATGTGTGTATGAGTGGATATAAATCAAAGAGCGCTCTCTCACACACACACAGCGGGGCCGTGCCAGGGCACGGAAAAGCAGGAAAGGGCCCTGCAGTCTACCTGTGATGGCAGTGGCTCCCAGCATGGGGGAAGATTAATGCGGGCACTCTGGAGCAGAGCAAACATCCTGAGCTTAATAAGGTACAAACAATTGCTTCCATTTTGTTTGCTATCAAGGGAAAACTAAACTCGAGCTGCTGAGGTGTATTTTTTCATTCTCACATGTGGACTAGAAAAGTTGGAGCCGACTTGAGGACTCACTGTATGTGTGCAACAACTACAAAACCACAGCACTCGTGTCCAAGCAAGAGGGTTTTTTTTCTTAAGTGCGCCCATTATTTGCACCTGAACGATTTCAAAGCGAGTCGATGTGTTACGGTGCGGACGAACGGCCTCACCTCCACTCCCTGTACTTTGAGCTTCATGTGATCCTCCCGCGTGGTCTTCCCATCTTTCCTTTTTTTCCAGCAGTAGCCGTCCTTTCTGTACTTCACCTTCTTCCTATTGTAGAGGATCATCGACCCATTCTGTGGCCTAGATCCAGAAATGAGGGAAAAAGGAAAGAGAAAGGGTGGATGGATGGAAGAAAGAAAGAAGATGGGGTTGGGTGGGGTGGGAGAGGAAGAGAAATTTTAGTGCTGAGGGACGCTTTCGGCAGAAGTACAAAGGCAGATTCAAGGCAGAGAGAGAAGCAGCAGTGCTCCAGTGACTAATGCTTCACACACTTGTATACAGGTGTTCATGGCCATGCAGAGTTAAAAAAGGAAGCCTTAAAGTTACCATGAAATGGTATTTGAAACCCACATTACCTCTGTAATGAAACTTACAGTTCTGCTTCATAAATTTACATATTCCTTGCAGATTCTGCAATATGTTTAGCATTTTTTTAAACAACAAGGCATATATATGCTTTTTAGAATATACTTAATGAGTTGCTTTTACACTACAGTTCAAAAGTTTGGAGTCAGTAAGATTTTTTTTTAAAGGAATGAATACTTTTATTCAGCAAGTAAAGACAATGTTACGAATAGACATTTAGGGCCCTATTTTAATGTTCTAAGCACATGGTCTGAAGCGCATGACCGGAAAAATGGTCGGGCCGCCAGGCGCATGTCCAAAAGTATTGTACCTATGCTGCGTTCCAGGCAGGTTTTTGAGCCCGTAAGTCACTACTTCAAAACACGACTCACGACTTTGTAGTGTTCCAGGCAAGTCACACCAAACTGCCTGAGTGTAAACAAACCAGCATGGCGGACCATACGGGGCTTATGCTCATTTACAATTATTTCTATCGCCAAAGGTGCTTACTCCTTGCTTATTTGAGGGGAAACGGAGGAGGAAAAATGGTGCATAAGGCAAGAGAAGCTGTTATACCTTTTTTATTTTACGTTATTTTACTGTGCACTTGCATAAACACTGCATACATAGGGGCTGCCATTGTTGTTTCGCGGGCTATGTGACGTCAGATCTAGCACAAGTTCACGGGTGGGAAGTCACAGGTTTGACTGCTGTTCCAGTGCACTTTTACGGGTAGAAGGTTGGAAAAACACGGGTTACGGGTTGCCTGGAACGCGGCATTAGTCTGTTAACGAGTCATGGGTGTGTCTTGGGTGTAACGTGCAATAAACCAATCAGAGTATCATCTCCCATTCCCTTTAAAAAGCCAGGTGCACTTGCACCATGGCGGATTTACTATTTACATGGCGGTATTTGCAAGCGGAAAAACTGCTTCTCTAGATTGTTTTTAATTTTTTAAAATGTTTGCGTGCTCCTGCACATCCCTGTGTGTGTAACAAGTGAGTGTACTCGCGCTGTGGACCCCCCTATAGGCACATATTACTAAAGCGTCCTTTAAAGGAGCACGCCACTATTTTTGAAAATAGGCTAATTTTCCAACTCCCCTAGAGTTAAACAGTTGAGTTTTACCATTTTCGAATCCATTCAGCCGATCTCCGGGTCTGGCGGTAGCACTTTTAGCTGCAGCTTAGCATAGTTCATTGAATCTGATTAGACCGTTAGCTGCTGAAAAATCAACAAAACAGTTCCTTTTAAATTGTAATAATATTTCACGATATTACCATTACTCTATTTTTAATCAGATAAATGCAGCGAGACTTTTACAAAATGTTAAACTCTTACTGACCCCAATCTTTTTAATGGTAGTGTATGTATAGAATAATTATGATTTCAGAAGTATAATCATTTTTAATGAATTAATTCATTAAAAATGACCGGGATGTGAAAGCTCTTCTTTATGAACCTAGAGCACTTTTAAACTGCATTTTGCTACTAATTTAATTTTGCTACTAAATTAATCTTTAATACATAAAACAAACATAAAAATACTAAATAACGATATGGCTGTTTGTTAACATTAATAACATTAACCTTTTTAATACATGTTCCTGGTCTTATTGTGCACAATTATTAAATACGTGTTACAACCATAACTTGGTCAGCCTGGTAACCTGCACAGCTTTTGTTGGTCAAAACAGGAAACTCATTATTGCATTTTGATAAAAAAAAACAAGCTCTTTTTATATATATAAATATAACATAGACCAATGAGCTGTTCACATGAAGACCAGGAAAATGTATTAAGATGGTGCTGGTTATGTTAACCAATAGCAAAACAGCTATTCAGCATTTTTCATTCCCCTGTTGTAGGTTATGTAGCCTTTTTAAAACGTGTTCAAATAGGGTTAATTTTCTACTCATGTCAGCTTTAAACATACTAAAACTTGGCTTTGTTTGTCGAGAGAGAGAAAGCCATATATATCATATAGACCTACAATCAGCAGCGCCTCGCTGATGCAAATGAGCAGTGAAGCACATCCTGTGGGGAAAACATGCGCGAGAACATCCTCAACTTTCCATTCATAATTCATTCTCACTTTACCATCCCACTGCCCTTTGGTTGATAATGATACCGTGAACATATCTGAAGAGCTCCCAGCTCACTTCTCTTTATGACAGTACACATGTTTCCCAACAACTAATAACTGCAGAGCGAGGAGGCATCGCAAGAACACACATTCGTACTCGGCCGTGTGTTCACACACACATACGGCATCTGCGAGGGCATGCAAGCTCAGTAAAAAGCTACAGGCGCACGCATTAAGGTGCATCTATGGCTGGCAGAGTCTGGCTAGGTCCCAGGAGGCTGCAGTTTTGTTGCATGCGAGTTGGGAGTGTGGGAGTTCAGGCGCTTCAGCAAAGTCTCAGCCATGAAACCAGCTGCTGTTAGCGTCTGTTAGCCAGCCATCACTTTACCCCAGCATGGCAGCAAACACATTATATTCTCTCTCTCTCTCTTTCACACACACTCAAACTCCCCACCCAAACAGCCCTGCCTCTCTGGAAACGGCAAATCATTGTCTGCATGCATTGTCTTGTTTATTTTATCATTTCTTTCTGGCGCAGATTTATTTATAATACTGCATACATCAGTTTGCAGCTCAGCTCATGGGGCGTCTTGTTTATCTTGCAATTGCTCATCAATCATTTCCGGAGACGAGTCTCAGGGGCTGATGGGGCCCCTCTCTCCCTGCACTGTGGCCCCTGACAACACCTTTTAATTAGAGATGCCAGTCAAAATCTGTCATGCACAATCCTTTCTCGTTCTCCCTCAACCGATTTGTCAAGTGCCATAGGTAGTTGCTACGTCTGTTTGCCCATCTCGCTTTCATTCCCCCTTTTTATAAAACCACAATTTGTCATGTTCTGACCTTAACACTAATTAATTCTGCTTCTAATCCCATCTCCTATCTCTCTCTTTGTTTCCCATTCTATCATGTCATCTTCTTCCTGATGCTGCTTTCATTCAACTCGCTGGGCTCTTCTGTGTGAATGTCATTTTGAAAGACTTCCTGCTGCACCGCATTCATTCTCTCTCTCGGTTTCTCTGTGAGCTTGGGACCATGTCGGCGCTGTTTAAGTCATTAATCTGCTCGCTGTGATGCCTGCTGTGGGATTGAGCCTGAGATACAAGGATAGGAAGTGGAATGGAAGACACTGGAGGAAAGAGTTTGCACGTTGAGTTACACTAACCTAATCAGCTTTCACTCCAAAGAGAAGCACACCCACACATTATCATATAGCAAAGCTATATTCTGTCTACTTATTTACACATTATGGGGTATGTCCACATGGAAGTGTTCTTTCATTCTGTTTGTGTTATTTTTAAATTGTTCGTCTATGTGCACATGGCTGGTTAGCATGACTCATCTGGTTCTAAAAAAGCATCTTTTTTCACTGATGGCTGTCTATCCTGTCCAATGTAATCATGAAAAATGGTAAAACCCATAATGGTATATATTGTTTTGTAATGTAGATCTATTTATGTTTTTGTTTATCCTGTAGAATCTGAATTAGTGTTATTGTTCATTTGGGTGGAGAATTAGGTTTATGACAAATGATTAGTGTGTACAATGAAAATACATCAACAAAATGATATTTCAAATGTTGTACTTCCGGAGAGTCACATGCCCGTCGAGCAACTTGCACTGAGATGAATGGGAATGTTAACGGATAGTTCAACTTTTGCTATGTATTATCACACATTAATATCAGAAAAACTGTTGAACAAATCAGAAAAGTTTGGAGTGGGAAATTTTTTTTTTGTATTTGAGTATTTAAAAAGTAGAAAAAACTGCAGTACTTCCAGGTATAGTAACTAGCGACAAGCCTGAGCAT
Source organism: Ctenopharyngodon idella (assembly GCF_019924925.1). Lineage (NCBI taxonomy): Eukaryota > Metazoa > Chordata > Actinopteri > Cypriniformes > Xenocyprididae > Ctenopharyngodon > Ctenopharyngodon idella. The sequence continues at coordinate 20,372,589 of NC_067241.1, forward strand.
GAAGAAAAAAAAAAAATTTTTTGCTGCTCCATCTAGCTGTTTTTAAATGAAAACACATCCTGTTTGTATGCTCCTTTACTCAGACTTTCCCAAGAAATACAGGACACTCCAACCAAAGTGTTTGTTGAGACCATGAACACCATAAATGTACTTACAGAGCAAAACATAAAACAACAAACAATAATATCTTATAATAGATCCTTGTCTTACACAAGGATGAGTAAAGATTCTCCCATCTCAATCAAGAAGCTTGTGGAATTGTGTGAGGCTCGTAGGCCAAAGGTCTCCGTACCTTACTTATCAGCAGAGAGCACAAGTTACCCAATGTTGCTTTTATCCACTCAAAGACCTTCCTAAGGCACCACTTTTCAATTTGAGGGAGTTAAAGGAGTGCATGGCCATTTTCTGAGGAGTGAGACAGACTGCAGGTCCGGCTTGTCTCACCCTCTGTGTACATAAGCTATTCAATTATACTTATCAGAATTATACATATTTATATGTTTCAGGGAAATGCCAACTACTCTGTTATCAAGGCACCATGACAGGAGGCCATGTGTCTCAGAGGCCTAAACGTGACAGATTAATATGGAAATGCAGGAGGCCTTTATTCAGAACAACTTACTGTGATTCAGTTTCAACAGGTTAGCTGAAAGAATAATAAGCTTTGGCCTTCAATCTGCACACAGGCTCATCTAGAAGCTCTAGAGGAACTTCATTTACCAAAGCTAATAGCATTCACAAATTTAGCTTAAAGGGGTCATGATTTTTTTTTCCTGAAGTACACACACACGCACACGCACACACACACACACATATATTGAGTTTGGTGACTGCCATCACAGGAACAAATGACATTTTAAAATATATTTTAAAATTGAAAACATTTACAAAAATATTACTGACCCCAAACTTTTGAACTGTAGTGTAATTTGATATCATTTTGTTTTTACACTACCATTTCTACTTGACCTTTAGAATTAAAAGTCTGTATTTCACTCTTCACGTCATCTAGTCTAGCAATTCCATTTCTCGATCCCAATCACTCATCTTCTTCTCATCATTTCCTGTCCTTTCTCCACTATAGTACCAATAAAAGTGTCAATAAAATAAAAATAAAAAAATCTGTACTAAAAGCAACACATCTTCTCCTCTCAAATTCCAAATGAATGTGTGAAAAGGTAATCAAATAAAAATTCCATTTAAATTAATGTGGGGAAAAAAGAAAAGTGTGATGACAATGTAACCAAGAAAACCCTTTCACTTTTTCAAATATAAAATGTAATCCATCCATAGACAGCGCTGCTCCAAAAAAAAAAAAAAAAAAAAAATCCATAGGCAAGATGTAGAAAATTTCTTGACTGTACTGTACAAAGACCCAAAAATTAGTTTTTGGGCAATACTTAAAAATGTATGAATTTCACTGCAGAAATATGTCTCTAGATGCGACTTTGTTTGATATTTTGTGAGCACTGCGGTACACTTTCTGTTTTAATACTTAACAATGTATCTATTGTTACATCATTTTATACCCCAAAGTGAAATGTTTGGCTTAAAGTGTGCTTTTGCTATCTTGATGTAAAGTAAATGCTACTTGGTTGGTTTGAATTTTCTTCTATAATACAAAAACATTCATACATTTTTAACTGTGGCTTAAGTTATGTTTTGTGGCTGCTGTATAGCTCTGATCGTGATACATCCAAAAGTCAAGCATCTGAATTATAATTGCTGTAACTCCTGCTTAAGAAAAGTCATCAAAACGCATTAGAGAGGGTGAAATGTTTGGCTGGGTGATCTAGTGCTACAAAAGGAGCAGACCAGGCAGCTTCTCTAAAGCGCTACAATTCCCTTGGAAAGAAGAGGCCGTTTGATTAATGCAACACTTGTTGTTTTTCTTTGCTCTCAACCTGTGAGTATATGTGTGTGTGAGTAAGATAGAAAGCGAGTGAGCTTTTGAAGATCAGGGAGGTAAGCAGGCTGAAGCCAAGCTCCACAGGAGGGAGTGAGCATGTGCTGTCATCAATTACCCATCAGGCTTTCAGACACCACTTCTAACGGCCAGCTACCACCAACCGACATTTATACAAACATGGACACCGATACACACACACACACACAAAGAGCCACTCATGCTAACATATAATGTGCACCATAAGACCGGATATAAATTATATGCATGCCCAGATACACACATAGCCTGAATATGACACACACACACTCACTCTATTCAGAGCAGATGCATATCACACACACAGCTGCCTATCAATCTCTACTGAATCAGCATTCAGCATAACATACCCCCAAGTCATAATGACAGCCTCAGGAAGAGTGATGCATCACAACCTTCTACACACACACAAATACACAGTCTGGCATGGACTTTCTACAAGATACAATTCCACTTCTTTTGCAATGCCATATGCTGGTGCTAGAGGTCTGGGACCTGGGTTTGGGTCAGTTCTTGTATATACAGCATAACTTCTGGTTTGAGTTTATATTGAATGAAAAATAAATGATTCAGTTTTCAATATAAAGCCTGTGCAGACCTATACAGTGTGTGAATTAAGACTTCCGGGGTTCGACTATTTTCTTAAAGAAATTATGTCGGAAAAACTTAGTCCACACATACACAGGTATTTTTATAAACAGAGTTTTTCCTCCATTTAAAAAAATCTCTGTCCACATGAAAACGCAAAAACACACTATGAAGCGCTGTCAAAAGCCATGTCGGCCAATCAGAAGCCTGAAAAAAAAAAAAGTTTATTACTGGTTCCGGTAAGCTAACAACATCGTCATAAGCATTTTTATTATTATTATTAATGCCATAAACCAGAACAATACAATGAGACATTCATTCATTCATGAGATTCATTCAAAGTAAAAAAACAAAAAAAAACAACAACATTGTCATAAGCAATGATCTGCGTAGTATTGCATTCTGACGCCTCTGTTCCGCAATATAATGGGAGAACTGTGCATGTATCTGTATACATTATAAGCTCTGTTAGCACAGTTATTAGCAGCAATATTTTGGCTAATATTGTCCATCAATGCACAGACTCGCCTGACGTCTGACGTCAAATAAAGGAGGTAACAGCGCGCACTCCGACGTCACTGGCCAAAATCTCCAGTTTCACAGTCTACACGACAACATTGCAACGAGTTTCTAAAAATCTTCACCCTAGCAGGAGTTTTCAAAAAAGTTCGGTTTCAGTGACCAGATACTGTGTTTGCGTGTGGACAAACGGCCAAACCGCATAGAAAAAGCTGCGGTTTTGAAAATACCCATGTTCGTGTGGACAGGGCCTTACATTGAAGACTTTTTTTTAAACGAAAGATGATTATATGAAATATTTGTGCTATTTGAATATATATACCAGGAACTACCAGGAAAACCAGGAGTGGACTAAACAGAGAGGATATTGCTTTGAGCATTAAACTGTGTGTGTGTGTGTGTGTGTGTGTGTGTGTGTGTGTGTGTGTGTGTGTGTGTGTGTGTGTGTGTGTGTGTGTGTGTGTGTTTTGCTACAGCTCAGAGTTTTTTTTTTTAAAGAATTAATTAAAGAGTGCATTAAAGTGATCAAAAGTGACAGTAAAACTTTTTGTACATTGTTACAAATTTTACAAAATTTTCAAATAAATGCTTTTGTACAAGTCGAAAAAGTCAATCACACTTTTTCACAAAAATATTAAGCAACACAACTGTTTTCAACACTGATGACAATAAGAAATGTTTCTTGAGCACCAAGTCAGCATATTAGAATGATTTATGAAGGATCATGTGACACTGAAGACTGGAGTAATGACTGTTCAGCCATAAAACTCAGCTTTGTGTTTTAATATTTCACAACATGAAACTTTTTTTGGATCAAATAAATGCAACCTCGCAAAAAATTGTACTCACCCCAAACTTTTTAGCGGTAGTGTATTGTAATGCAAAACTTAATGTGTGAATTTCATGATGTTCAGATAAGCAGACAGAACCATCAGAAATTGATGGAGGCATGAATATAAAGCCCTGAGATTGAAATACATACATCTGCATGTATATATCTCCCTGATGTTTCTCTCTATGAATCTACATCTTACACAGCACTTTCACTATTCACTTTCATATCAACACACACTAGAAATCCAACTTGCATGTATGATCAATGGTTTGTTTATAAAAGTATGTCATATCCTCAGCTACATTCACTCACAATCACACCAAGGAATGCAGGAAAGGCAATGTTACACAGTGAATGCTGAGTCTGACCTCTCTGGCAGGTAAGTTTAAACATTCTCCCTTTCTCTTCCATATCTGATTGCCTGAGAAGCGATGCCCGTCCCTTCCAGCACAAAACAGATGTTCTAGGCATGGTTATCACGATGGGAAAAAGCCGAGACAATTTAAAAAGAATATAAATTACAGTGATTCGTACAATGTCTCGCCCCTCTGAGACCTATGGGTAGGATAAGAGATGATGGAGGGGAGGGGACTTGGTGCTTTTATCTGTGCCCAAACAGCCACGCAGAAGGAGAGTTCAGCTGAACAACTGTCACTGATGATGGGATGGCTGATATTCAGATCTGAGAGAGACAGATACAGACAGATAGAGGGAGACTGCTACGGTAACATATAGTCATGATATCACGGTTTCTATAGTGTGCAGTGGTTGGGTTCCAAAGTAAAATTTCTCCATAGTGAATTGATTTTCAACAATAACGTATAAACATATCAATCATGTTGTGATTCATCTTGGAGCTGCTAATTAAGTTCCTCCAATGAGGAAATGAATGGGAAACATACTTCCAGATCTAAGGCCACTGAAAAAGTAGTTGACGGGGCTACACGGTTCTCCGTTCAGTGGTGCACGGTGTTAGCGAGCAGGCCTGCTGGGCTGTTCTATCTGTTGAGGAATGACACTGCTGTAGCCAGCTTTAATTAAAGCTTTTGAAGAGCAGGCAGGCGTGCATGAATAAATCACAGAATAGGCTGGCATCAAAGCATTGGTCGATGTGGCTCGGGAGGCTGTGTCTGTGTGGGGTGGGCGCTACATTGGCCTCATTCTTCAAACTTGCCTCACTCACCCTGTCCAGCACCTCCCACTGGGAACCAAATTCATTTCACTTGACTGTTTCACAAAATGCTCTCAGAGCACTCTTGATCTCAGAGGACCAGCGACAATAAAATGCTACATGAGTACGAGTTACACATTTATGGTTATTCAAAATTAATTAATTGCGCAAAAAAAAAAAAAAAAAAAACAATTGAAAAGAATTAAAAAACTTTAGAAGTCAGCATTTTCCTCTTTATTTACACTGTAAACCCTAACACTCAAAATACTTCATTGCTTTAAGTAGGACAAATTTAAATTTAAACAAATTTTTTAATTAAAAACAAATTAACTTTTATGAGTATTTAGCACGTTCTTTTTCTTTCGAGTTCACAGAACAGATATATTTTAAGTAAACTGAACTGTCTGATTGTTTTGAGTTTTATGAACTCAATTTTTTATTTTTATTTAGACGAACAAGTTTAACTGAAACTGGGCTGGAATTTCTATTTCCCAGCATGCTTTGCCCATGGCACTCGAAAGGGAGAGTAAATGTTAAAATTAAGTGTTATTTATGTTTTTTTGTGCAAGAATAATGTTAAGTGGGAGATTTAATAGCGATTAATGTTTTATGTTAATTTGGAAGGCTTTCTTTGGTTTTTGGAGAGTTCCCATCATGGTGACAAGTGGTGCATGCGATTTGGTTTGAGAACAGGTATATTAAATGTTTTATATTGCTGTACTCATTAAGCAAGTGATATACCATGCTATTGCTAACATGCTAGCAAATTAGCAAGTTAGCATTTTCTGAATTAGCTTGTTACAGCCAGCTAAGTTTCCACTAATAAAAATTTTTATGTTGAGATTACGTGATAATTTTAAGTTAAATGTATGAATTAGTTTACTCAAATATTTCAATTTAATAACAATTAAAATGTATGAGTAGAAAATAAAAATCTGCCAGTTCTACTTGCTTAAACTTTGAATTTCTTAACTCAAAAATTTTGAAATAATCTCAATTTTTTTGAGTTTTGCCAACTTATTCAGGTTTACAGTGTATGGTTCACTAACTTCTGACAAGAAAAAACATGAAGGTGGTACTTCTGATAGTATTTTAAAATTTCTTACTACAAAATTTCCATACAAACCACTGGCCGATACATTACTTTTTTAAAACACATAATTTCTTCATAATTAATCACACTAAATTAACACATTAAACTGACAGCCCTAAACCTGATTTCCCCAAAATGCACTGCACAAGCTCAGTGTTATTTGTTAATTTTAATGAACTGAGACTGCATGTTTTTTTAGGGGGTGCTTTTAGTGTTTATAGCTAGTGGGATTCTTGTAAATGAGATCTATCTGCTGCTCTGTTCTGCTCTGAGCATGCTGTTTTCTGTCTGATTTCCTACAGCCAGTACTTATTATGACATTTGGTGAAGAGGATACTTTGTACTATCAATAAAACATGGGTATGCGGGAATTGCTTACTGCCTAATTTCGTGTAGCAGCTCGCAAATATCTAAACCCTCCAGAGCTTTTTTTTTTGCGCTCCTGCTAAGAATAGCCTCGCAATTAAATCTAAAACTGCCATGGCAGAGGATACCTCACAGAACTGGAATAGGCTAGAATTTTACCAACATTTCTGTGGTGCTGATTTGATTATGCATAAAACTGCTTAGTAATGAGTAAAATGCATATTCACATAGACTTCCCTGCTCTATGTTCATTCTCTGCTGCTTTTCTGGTGGACATGTTATACATTAGCACCATATGCACAATTACCAAGATTTCCTTCTGGAATATCTACAACAAGAAGTGGAGCGGTCTGTGAGTCACTGTGCCAACTGCCTATCCTCAAATGACATCAAGTCATTAGTGGAACTAGAGTGTTTTTTTTTTCTTTTTTCTTTTTCTTTTCTCATTTTCAGCAGAAGGAAATACCAGTGCATGCATTGCAGCAACAGAATGGCATAAAAGTTTAAAGTAAATTGTTTTCTACTGGACGTACATGACAATAAACACAAAGTGATATGTCTTTGTCTTTTGTGATTGTTAAAGATGGTTAAAAAGATAATAAAGAAAGAAGCACCGACCGCAAATAAGTATGCAAATCAACATAGGAAAGAATGTCAATTGAAATTCAATATGCAAATATTATCAAGGGTAATTCTAGGATTTCAATATTACTTTAAGGCATACTCTAAGGTTAATGCATGTATGTCACAATTATCTGCTGGGTCATTATTTAGTAGAACTAATAATGACACTCTACTAATGGTTAGAGAGTAGAACTTGTAACCTGAAGGTCACAGATTCGAGTCTCAGTACCGGCAGTAAATGTAGGTGGGGGGATTGAACGAACAGCGCTCTTTCCGACTCTCTAACTAATGGTTAGAGGGTCGGACTTGTAACCCAAAGGTTGCGGATTCGAGTCTCAGTACCGGCAGGAAATGTAGGTGGTCGCTATGATGAAGTGTATGAAGTATAGCAAGTGTAGGAAAAATGTCATGATAATCTATCAATAAATGAACACACCATGTCCTCTGCTGCTGACGTTGACGCTGCGCTGCTGCGGACTGAACACACTGAATAATAGATACTAAAAGTTTATTATTCATTATTATTCATATTCATATGAGTTTAAAAGGGGACTGAAGCCATCAAGAATTTGAGTTAATTGCAATTTTTTTTAAAGGGGCTGGGTGGAAATTTAGGGGTGCTGAAGCCTGACTGTTGAACATTCCAACAATATCAACAGTATTTCAAAAGAATATTTCACTCTTTATTCTTAAATTTACAAACACCAGAAACAGCATAGGCTAAATTTGTCTACAAAACAAAGTATGAATTCAGTCTGACAATTTAAAGAAGAGAAAAATACAAAGAAGAAGAAGAATCAGGAGGAAAAAGAAAATTAAGCTAGGAAAAAGAGGAAGAAGCAAAAGAAGAAGTAGAATAAGAATGAGAAGGAGAAAAATAAAAACAGAGAAGAATCAGAAGAAGTTGTTATTTAGGTTGTTGTTGTTTAGGTGGAGGCTTTAAATAAGCCCTTTGGGTTTTCTGCCTCTCCCTGCACAGTAAAAGGATTGTACTTTTGTTTTTATTGTATATATTTTATATTTGTGCAAATAAAACTAAACTAAACCAAGAAGACCAGAACCAAATGTTTCAGGAATATATTGTGCTGTTGTGTCAGCACTGTAAATATATAATATATAAAGTGAAGGTAAACATCTAGAGACTGATCTCAACAGGAATGCAGCCTTAAATGGAGAAATTCCAATGTCTCAGACGTTCCCAACATTACTGATGACAGAACAGACAGGCCTTTGGCCTCCAGTTAGATCAAGTGTCAAACTAGGCTTTATGGATCACCTGTGCATGGCCTTCACTCACCCACTCAGAGCTGTGTCCATTCCACACTGCTGACCAGAGCCATCGATCCCTCACCCTACACATTCAGACAGCCAACTATTGATGGCCTTATGATTCATCTGATATGTAATGCTGCAAGAAAAGTGAGGTGAAAGAAAGAAAGAAAGAAAGAAAGAAAGAAAGAAAGAAAAGAAAGAAGCAGTTTTGTGGCTATAGGCTCAGATGTATAAAGCTCAAGTGAGTGTGGTTGTTTATAAGAGACTGTAAGATATGGTGCATTTCTGTCTGGAGTCTAAGGTCATATGGAGAAGTTACAGATGACTTGTATCTCTGTCTGGGTGGTAGAGCGAATCAAAGAGTCTATCTCACCTTTCACCTATCAATCATGCCCTCCTGCACGCCCCACAAGAGATTCACACTTAATTGAGATCAGAGATCAGCGCTCAGTCAGTGGTGTCTTAGAATTCACTTGTGCACAAACAAACAGACACACATACACACTTATCAGAACATTGTGGGATTGTTCTATAAGAACTTTTTTCAAGGATGAACTGATGTAAATCACTGTGAGATCTACAAGGAGAGAAAGAGAGAGACACAAACCTAGTGAGCTGCCAACATATAGCCTAAATTAGATTTATCAACATAAACTACATAGAACATGCAACAACTGTACTACTGTAAAAACCTGAAATAATACCATATAATTATTACTGAATCTTGAATTATGTTTATAATTGATTTCTATTGTTTTAAAGACTGTTTAGAGTATTGAATTATGTGTAGCACATAATACATACACACACAGAGAGACAAAGAGACACACCCTCAGAGACACACACACGTTAAAAAAACAAAAAAACAAAAAAAAACACAAGGACAAGGATTTTGAATATTGCCATCTCTGTGGGGATATTTTATATTTTATCCCCGTAACATAGGGTTTACCTGAACACCCCCCCCCCCCCCCCCCACACACACAAACACGCACGCACATTTTAAAATGCAATAATATTTCACAGTAGTTCTTTAGTTCTTAATAGTTTTTTTATTGAATTATTGATTCAAAAATTGCAGCCTAAGAGACTTCTTTCAAAAATATTAAAAATCTTACTGACCACAAACTTTTAAACGGTAGTGTATATAATACATATAATATAATAAATCCATGATTAGCATACTGTTAATAATGCATTTTTCATCTTAATTATTGTTAACAAAATAAAAATAATTACTTTGTCAGTAATTGCATTCGCAAGATAACAAAAGAAAGAAACAAAAAACAGAAACAGCATCTCAAACCCACTGCCCCTCTGTACTTTCATGTAACACAACACTGCATTTGAAAAAAAAAAAAACAGCCACACCCTCAGTCACCCCGCAGTGTTCTGCAACATATTCGACGAGAGAATCAATGCTGACATGTGACAAAAACTGAAGAAACTTTGCACATACTGTGCTCTTCATTGTCTCTCCATCTAACTTTCAACGAATGAGTTCTCTGTTGTGCTATCACAGCTCTAGTACAGAGAAGTACATTTTAACAGCCCCACTGAGAAGCCCTGAAATTTGAGTTTCAAGTTTCCTTGGTGGAGAAGAAACACACAGACGCCTACCAGACAGTGGGCTCCCTAGCTGGAGCTGCGTAGAGATGCCTTCTCTAGCTTTCTTAAAGGGGTAGTTCACTTAATCACAAATTTCCGTATGTTTGAATAATGCACAACACGATATTTTGCATGCAATCACTGTACAATTAATGGGTCTGGAGCTTTTAAGTTTTAAAAACAACAAAAGAATAATGAATTGTCATAAAAGTGGTCCGTATGTGCAAGACTTATCTCAAGACTTTTGAAGCCATACGTGCATGAAAGAAGGAGTGACATCTGATTCATGAACTGCCTGATTTGGTTCACAAAACCAAACTGAATAATCTGTTCATGAATCAGACTGATTTGTTCAACTCAATGACTCACTGATTCAGTCACATCAGGTCTCAAAAAACAGCTCACTGAAGGGGAAGATTAACACTGAAAATTTTGAAGTTTTTCCACACAAATCTATCAAACTGCTTCAGGTAATTTACACCATGCAAGAAAAAAGTTTGGAACGACATGAGGATGAGTAAATAATAACAATATTTAATTTTTGGGTGAACTATCCCTTTAAATAAACCAATATGTGGAAGAGAGAGTCAGCATATGTGCATACGTGAGTGAGAAACAAGGATGTGTCCTGCGTCAGAAGCACAAGCTCAGCAGTTGGATGGCCTTATGCAGCCTTTGGTCTTGGCATCTTCACCTCTGGCCTGGGAGTGAGAAAGGTTGCTTTCCTCCTGCCTGGGCTGAAGTCTCTGCCCTGAAATCTGAGCAGCTGAATGATGGAAATGCTTGCTTTTGGATGAAATCATGGGCTGTGGAATTAAACATCCTTCCTTGACATTTAGCCCTGCGCTCCACACGCCATCAAGCACACTCGCGGAGGCATTGTGAGAATGCCAATTCTCGCTCCCGCCAACAAATTAGTTTAGTGCAAGAGATGTGTATATGTCTGTCAGTAGTGCAATGCACAGTTTAAGGGGGAAACCTGTCACTCACTTGTCTCCAGAGGGAAAACAGACGAGAATTGGAGATCGAGAGAAGGAAAGAGTCAACTAATGAGGCTGAGTACAGAGAGCAAAGAGAACGCCATTCCCATTGTCATGTAGAGCGGAAGGCAGTGAAAGTGACAAAGGGGGCCAGACACTTTAAGACTGTCATTAAACTTTCCCCTGGCTGCATTTTACGACTGCCTTTGTGTGTCGGAGGAGAGGGGCATCGTAAAGCAACGCTTTGTCTGGTTGCAATCGATTTATTTCCTTCGTTAGGGCCATGACATTGCCTGCTTATGATGTCCTCACGCACACTGTAATTATACAACTGTTCCCGGTTTATTGACAGAACTTTGTTATTTTAATTAGGCTTTATTGGTCACAGGAGCAAGCGACGGTGTGATCGGGGATGATCAATGGTGGATGTATTTCGGGAAACAATACAGTGTTGCAGGGATGATGTATTTTGTAGGCCAAACCCCAGAAAAGTGTTAGCATTTAGCATTTCTGGTTCTACTGTCCTGAAGTCAATGACTTTTTTGAATGGGTTTCTGGTTAAATGCCTGAAATACGGTCTATAAAGTTATTTTCATGTTTTATTCTATGACATAAAATACAACAGTAATACCACCTTGTGATTTTTTTTTTTTAAAGCTTTAAAGCCGGTTGCTACAGACGTTGTCAGGGACATTAAACATTATCATGTCAAACAGGTAAACTCATCTACTCACTAGTTTCTTGCAAACTGTACTACTCAAATTTTCAGGGATTTTTCTTTTTAATAAAGAAAGTAAACGGAGTAGTTTAAATAATGAGAGATAATAATTGTCAGAAGCCTAATGGACATGACGCCATGCGACTGTGTAGTCCGTTTATAGCCTACGTTTAGCTTTTCACTTCTGGCAATTGTATTTAGGCTTCATAAAAGTTGTGTTTATTTGTAAAGGTTATCATGATGAACAAAAATCATAGACGTTCGTTGTTCACAGAGCTTATTTTCTGCAATAATCCAAAAGCCAATGGAAAAACCCTGTTGGGTCTTTGTCGAAGGAACAAGGGTGATGCTAACTTCCGGGTGGCCTACAAAAATACGTCATCATTGCACAATTCTATGAGAACCGGTTATGACCAGGCTGGCCTTGAGGGGCAGAACGCAGCTCTATCAGTCAGTGTTTATATTCAAAAAAAGACCCCTGGGACCCCTAGTCATAATAATGGTGTGTTTGTGTGTATTTGTTAGTGGTATTGCAAGGAGGTTTCGCACTGCTGTGTGTGAAGGTGACCTCCAGGGGGGAAGAGGCCACCTGCTTGCTGGGATGGGGTGACAGCGGCCCACCTGTCCTGACGGCGAGCCACAGAACCCCCATCTGCCCCCCGCAGGACGTCTTCTCCCCCAGGGCTCGCTGACCGCCACTGTCAGCCTCTCCTGCAGGCCTGCCGCCTGTCCTCCACCTGACGCCCAGCAGAGCGAGGAGCAGCGGGACTCGCGTCGTGCTGCTTGGCAGCAGCATTGTCCCCGCATTGCCTTGAACTCTCAGAGCCTTTAAGCACACAGTAATGATGAGTCATTCATAAGGTGGGAGCTGAGGTTTGATTGAGCGGTCTGAGCATACACACCCTGGTAGGAGGTTTGTCTGTGGCCAGCCTTTAGATACAGCTCTGCAGGTGTCTGGTGTAGCTATTTCTATACTTTCAGTAAAAACTGAGCATATTTCAATGCAGTCGAGCTGGATTGCTTTTCCCCCTCTATTTCTTCATCTCATGCCCTTCAGGCTTATGCACAGCTGCCGTCTTGAACTCTGTATCATTGTGGGTCACTTTGAACTGTTCACTCCTTCTTTTGACTTTTTTGCCTGTAATTTACAGTGTGTCTAGTTTTTTTTTTCTTCTACTCAGGCCCCAATTTGAAACAAGAAACACCACACCTCCAACATTATAATCTTTTAGTCTATCTATGAATGCTAATCAGCGTTGTTGGCACATAAAGCTGATGAATAATGGAAAAAATGGATTAAATGTTGGCACATTAAACTAGTGAATAATGGATAAAACATTATGTTAAGCATTTGTATTGAAAAACCATTCTGGAAAAAAACATTAACAGTATTTTCTTTCAGCTTTATATCACAGTATTGTTGAATAGAGAAAAAAGTTAAACTTTGTTTTTGAAGAAAACAAGGAAAACATGAACTGTGTTCTTTCAGTTTTCACTCTTCAGTTGAACAATGATAAAATTTACATGCTTCATTAAAGAAAATTAAACTGAATGAACCTTTTGTCACAAATCCTATATTGTGTACCTACTGTGTACGCATATAGCATATATATATCAATTTAATTACAGAAAATCATTTTTTTTTAAAAACTAATGAAATTATAAAATAAAAATATAAACAAAATAGCTATTTTCAATATTCAACAGACAAAAACATACACCTAAAGGAAAATAGTTAATTTAAAAAAAAACAACAACAATGCATCAGTATAACTTTTAATTTTAACCTTTTTTCATTATTCATTCATTCACTCATTCATTATTAGTATTAAAGTATGTGCCAACAACACTCATAATAAATAAATAAAGAAAGAAAGAAAGAAAGAAAGAACCAGTCTACAGAGAGACACACATACCATTCTCCTGAGCAAAAGGGAGGGAGGGACAAGAAAGTGGTAGGCAGACTCACTTCATCACACATATTAGGGAAAATGTGCAATGTTTTTGTCTTAATCCGCTAAATCACTATGTATAAACAAGTCAAACATTCAAATATTGACCTTCACTAATTTATCCCTGGCACTGCTGCATGCTGATCCCTACAACACAGTGTTTCTGTAATCAATCAGGCTGGGCTCAGGCTTTATTTCTGCTACTGGCTGCGAAGAAAGTGGATGGCTGTCTAGAGCCCTATACTAGTGGTTCTCAACTGGGGGGTCATGACCTTTTCCAACTCGATACATTGTTGGGCCTACCATAGTAATTTTAACATATTTCAATGTTTGATTTCACAGACATTTTTTGTATGCTTTTGTAAAATAAACAATTTTTGGTACATTCTTGGGTCAGATTTTACGTTAAAATTTGGGTCCTGAAGCAAAACCAATTGAGAAAACCACAGCCTTAGGCTACTATCCTCTTCTCTTCCCACTGTTCTGTATGATTGCCTGTTGAATCTGTGTGAACCGTTGTTAGCCTGGCTGGCTCTTTCTAAAAGACATGATGATATCTTTACCCATGCAGCAAAGACGTCACAGGGAGAAGCTGATTAACTGCTCCACTGCCCAAGAAGCTCAACTTTAGCAAAGCTCTTTCAGAGATCTGAGAAGTGAGAAGTTAACCCTTTGAGAGAGTGTTTTTTCTATTATCTCTGAGAATACGACTAGACTCCTTCAAGGACTTCAGAATTCAGAGCTGATCTCGAATTGCTAAAACTGCCAGTTTCCATAGCCACTTTTCCATCGTTGGGCCAAACCGTTCTCGTTGCTTAACCATTCCGATCCGTGCTGATCCGGCCCAGCTGATTTCGATATGGTTTCATTTTCCAATGTGGGGCTGATAATGGAGCTCTTTGGAATGTTTCGGTCTTTGCCTTGGTAATGCAAGAGTTTACAGATGGAATGAGATGTATGTAGTGACCACATTATGGAGGATGATCAGATATTTCTTTTAATTTTATAATTAACTTGTGTTTACTTTGCTCAAATAGCACACTTGGGCAGCTACAGAGAAACTGGCTGCCAGGCAACAGACAAGTGACCAATCCTGAGTGACGACGTCACTACACACATTCTACTAGCATGATTCAACATGGATAGCCAACTGTGCTGAGAATTCCGGGCTGAGAACAATTTGTAATTGTGCCGTTCAGAACCAAGCTAAAATGGAAATATAATTGGAACTGTTTCTCAACATTCTAAGACCCGTTCGGGCCGACCGTAGAAAAGTGGCTCATGCGTCCAGTACTAAGGGTGAATATTACGCGAAAACAGATTTCTATTAATTTGTGAGTGGCTTTCCTGTGTAAAATCAATTAAAATGTAAAATCATAAATTGACAGGGAGTCATTTCTTCAATTCTCAATTTTCAGAACTGTCCAACCCAGCCCCCAAGTTGCTGGGCCCTTCTGTAACAACACTTTATGGAATATTATTTTGCTTTTGTTTTTTTTGTTTTTAAAAAAAAAAAAAAAAAAAATAACCCTAAGAACAAGCAATAGTAATAGTGATGCTTGCCTTCATCAAATGTGCAACAGCAATTACAATGAATGATTATTACCATACGAGCTATGAGCTCTCGTCATAGAAATTCTCATTGCTCAGGTGGCCCATCGTTGTCCAGAGCATTGCGCGGGACAGAATGAAAGCAAAGCGATAAAGAGAGAAATGAGGACTCAAGTGCAGGGCCTTTGGGATGGAGCTGTCCCCTCTGGACTGCTTGAATGGCAGGCTGCACTCAGTCCTCCCCATGCTGCTCCATTTGCTAGGATATACTCTGATTTTACATCCGAGTCCCCAGAGCAGCAGGAATCCAAAAGAGCCTGGCCTGTTCGAGTTAGAATAGCACTTTTGCCACTAATGACAACCGTCGGCCCTCAGACCCTCCACAAAGGAAAGCACAACACTACATCAGCAACTTTTACTCAAAGCCATTCCTCACACGGGACCAATGAGGTGTCCTCTCCAGGGGCCAGCCATGTTCTTTGTGGCCATCTACTGCTGTTATTTTCCTGTCCACTGTGAATTGTTTCAGAGTCCTTCCTGTCTGCAATATTAATGACTGATTTGCATGACTTTAGCCACTGTAGTTATTGTCTGCAGTGTATTAAGCGGTTGTTTTGGTGAGGGCTGAATACTGTGACATCACACTCTTAGTTTCTTTGCTCTGCAGTATTGGAGAGCAACTAACTCCAAGTAACAATGCTGTATTATTTTTCTGTACTATTGTAGCTAATTTATTAGCTGTCTGACCAATCACTACATGGCTCATCCTGTATTGTCACAAATAGTAGAGAGTTTTGACAGTGGTGAAACAGTATAAATGTCCCTCCCGTGTCAAAGTGAAAAATGGTTTGATAGGTGCCAGAATGAAAGGGAATTAAAGGAAGCATGTCAGATATGGAGTAGCGGGGAATTGCAGACACCGAGTTGGTGCTCCAATGGGGAGTTGAGCAGACCTGATCTCATTACTGTCAGACACACTTTGTCCCTTTAGGGTGCAGGTGACCCCCGTCACCGTGCTCATGGTGCGTACGGACTGGGCTAATCATTCAGTTTTAATCACCAGGATATTCGCTCTTATCCGCTCTCTCTCTCACCCATCAGCCCCTCTGCCTGGCTTGGCCTCTGCCAAGGTCCAGCTCATTTTATTCTAATTGCCTGCGCCCTCAGCTGAGACTGATTTGCCTCATTGTCCTCATCCTTTCTCCATATTTTATCCCCCCTCTGTCGCTTTCCTACCTTTCCTTCTTCTCTAGTATCTTTCAGTCTCTACCCCTTTCACCTCGCGTCATCGTCCCTCTTTCACTTCTCTGGCCTCTCGTCTCTCTCTACTGTTCTCGCCGTTTGCTGTCATTGTGATTGTGACTGTGTTTCCAATTTTCTCTGCTCTCTCTCCTCCACTGACCCTTCATTCCGGCGGACAGAACAAATAGCCTCTGCGCTGCCTGACCACAAAAGCGCGACGGCTGACTGGCGTGCTTCGCGCACAATGATGTGAAAAAGAAAGGCAGTCTGGTTCTATTAGGTAAACCTGACGCATTAAGCCAGGGGCTTGTTTGAACCAGTCACGTACAGCGACAAAAAAAGGCTGCACAAAGACATTGAGAGACTCGGGAGGCTGTAGAGGAAAGCCTGTCAGGAAAGGTGGGGGCTCATTGATGGCACTAATGTTATCAGCACACACCTGCATCCATCCCAACAATCACTTAAACGGCAGAGCTCAAAATCATCCGTCACACTCTAATGCAGGCTGAGGTTGGCAGATCGAGACCTGTTTAATGTATGAATTTCTCTGAACGTGTTTCTAGCTGCTCCCATAACCTCATGCTAAGGGATTTAGCAGAGAGGTCAGAGTTTGGCTGGTTACTATGACCTTGTGCACCCCTGCTGGAAGATACTGCAACTGCACACTACACAAAAAAAGAGGGGACTAAGGACGGTTGCAACGCATTTTGCTTTAACATCTGTAACTACTTATTTTAAACTTTGACATATATTTTATATATTTCTCAAATTTTTCTGCTATAAATTAGTTTTGACAACAAATCCCAAAACTGGCACCTGTTAGTGGGTGGGTTATATTAGGCAGCAAGTGAACATTTTGTCCTCAAAGTTGTTGTGTTAGAAGCAGGAAAAATGGGCAAGCGTAAGGATTTGAGCGAGTTTGAGGGTCAAATTGTGATGGCTAGACAACTGGGTCAGAGCATCTCCAAAACTGCAGCTCTTGTAGGGTGTTCCCGGTCTGCAGTGGTCAGTATCTATCAAAAGTGGTCCAAGGAAGGAACAGTGGTGAACCGGCGACAGGGTCATGGGCGGACAAGGCTCATTGATGCACATGGGGAGCGAAGGCTGGCCCGTGTGGTTCAATCCAACAGACGAGCTACTGAAGCTCAAATTGCTCAAGAAGTTAATGCTGGTTCTGATAGAAAAGTGTCAGAATACACAGTGCATCACAGTTTGTTGCGTATGGAGCTGCATAGCCACAGACCAGTCAGGGTGCCAATGCTGACCCCTGTCCACCGCCGAAAGCAGCAACAGTGGGCACGTGAGCATCAGAGCTGGACCACGGAGCAATGGAAGAAGGTGTCCTGGTCTGATGAATCATGTTTTCTTTTACATCACGTGGATGGCCGGGTGCGTCTGCGTCGCTTACCTGGGGAACACATGGCACTAGGATGCACTGTGGGAAGAAGGCAAGCTGACGGAGGCAGTGTGATGCTTTGGGCAATGTTCTGCTGGGAGCCTTGGGTCCTGCCATCCATGTGGATGTTACTTTGACACGTACTGTACCACCTACCTAAGCATTGTTGCAGACCATGTACACCCTTTCATGGAAACGGTATTCCCTGGTGGCTGTGGCCTCTTTCAGCAGGATAATGCGCCCTGCCACAAAGCAAAAATGGTTCAGGAATGGTTTGAGGAGCACAACAATGAGTTTGAGGTGTTGACTTGACCTCCAACGGGTCAGGGCTGTTTTGGCAGCAAAACTGGGACCAACACAATATTAGGAAGGTGGTCATAATGTTATGCCTGATTGGTGTATATAGCAGCAAAAAATATATATAAAATATTGAACAAATTCAAAAAACATGGACTAAGAAAAAAAAACGACATTCTTTAACATTCTTTCTCATTCTTTTGAGAGTAAATATTATGTATCAAATTAAACAAATCTGCTGATTTTGATGACACCCGTTCTATCATTTAACATGCACTAACCTGGTCGCAAATAAAATTATAAACCACAAGTGAATGTAGTGTTACAACTCGCGCTGTGTTACAACCATTCCCAGTCTCCCGTATATCATTCTCCACCGACGGCCATTGAAAAGCGGTTGAATTCTGGGTACTTTTTTTTCCCCCCTTTATCGCATAGTTGCTATTTTAGCAGTTCCCAATATGAAATGCACTTGAATTTTATTAACAGTGTTGTTATATTATTAAATTCTTTAGCTGGACTTTTAGCACTACTGATGAAAGACAACTGCTGTTGATATGGAGAAGTGGTGGATTTGGCCTATCAAGCGTCTGAGTGCTTTCTTCCATTTGATTAGCACTGATTGTAAATGAAATGCTAGCTGGAGTGTGATTGAAAGGTCAGCATGGGGCAAAAGACCAAGTTCTCATAATCACCCTTTGTTTGACCGTTCCACTCACCAAACAACACTTAAAGAAATGTTAAAATAGTGCCCTGCACTAAATTATTATTTGCCACTGACAGAAATGAACTGGATATGGTGTGACACTGAATAGAAAGATGACAATTAAAATAATTTCATCAACCTCATCAGCCTCTTCTGGTCATCAAGCATGTGGCATTCACAAGTTCCATATATAGGCCACCATGGGAAACCCAGGGTCAAAATTAATCTGTAAAATCTTTCTCCTCCTCCTAATCAACAGCCTAATACATTTTCATTACACCTGTGCATAACTCTTCAAATAAAGCACAGAAGCAGAAACTAATTAGTTTTTAATTCATTGACTAATGGCTGCAGCCATCGCAGCCTGCTGCAAATGTTCCAACAGTCCTCGTGCAAGTGCTATGTTTAGCTTCGCCTTGGATTCATAACCAAAATAATTCATCATCCCAAGCAGATTAAACTGAAGCGTATAGACCATAACCACAGCAATTTATAACGTTTTGTATCCGTTGATTTTTTCCCCCAGCACATTCCCACTTTACAACTGTTCTTCCAGATTCCAGATAAATATCACCCTTTTATCAAGCAGATATGCTTTCCTTTTTGCTCTGTTTATTCATTAATATTCAAACTACCCACACGATAAAAAATACGATTGCAGCACAATATCATGGCTGCATGTGAAGCCGTTGGACCTCATCAATCAGGGTTCAAGGTTCAAGCCCCTTTGCTCAGTTCGAGACGCAGCCCACCGCTCTTTCCGTGTAGTGTGTGGCAGAAGACAGCTCAAAGGTTTTTATGTTTTATAGTCTGAGCTGTGCTTTGGTCCTGAGGGACACTCTCAACACTGCTTTTCTCTCCCTGAGGGAGTAAATCTTTTTCATCTTTTTCATACATCTCATCATTTTTCAGCCTCTTTGCAGTGGCTTCCAGCACCCCGAAACCTAAATCTTACCTTCTAGTTTTAGGATGAATGGTGTTGGGAGACATGAATCTTATGACCATCTTTATGAATAAAGGTCAGTGCTCTTGACCTCAGAAGGTCACGTATCAATATCTAAAGATCCGGTTTTTTGCTAGGTCTGATGAAGAAGCTGAAGGATGAGTAAAAATCTACTACTTCTCTGGAACTCAAACTTTCTATTAAGTTTGATTTTAGTCCCTCATACAATGGCCAGGCACACAAAAGCATTCTGGGATGGGACAGCATCCCTGCTCAGGAACAGCTCAGTCCCAGTGGTGTCCAAGGGAATGTGAGACAGTGATGAATTAAACAAACTCATCTAAGCTACTGGCAGGACAAAAAAAGCCAGGTCGGCTTTATTCTCCCTTACTTTTTGTGTTGCTTTTTTCCTCTTTTTCTTTTCTCCTCTGCCCCATTTCTCTCTCTATCTTTATCTATCTTTTTTTTTTGCTCTCTTCTCTTTCTCTCTCAGTTGGCAGGACTCACAGCCTGATCAATAGACTCCAGCCAGTCTATGCTGAGTAGCTGACAAAGCCCCTCCCTTGTGACCCAAAATAAGGACATAAGGAATAAAACACATACTCGCTCACTTTCTCTCTCTCCTTGCTGGTGACTTCGGTCCTTGTATACAAGAGCGGGGGGGATGATGGACCACTGCCAGACACAGAGTATCAATGCTGGCAGAGGGCCGTACTGTGAGAGGGATGTAGCAACATAACAGAACACACCAGTCACATTCAGACCACCACAATAAAATACCCCTGTGCCCAGCTCGTTCTCCTCCTCTCACTATCCATCTTTCTGTTTTACTTGTACTTTGATGTCACAGAGGTCACTATCGATTTCATCTTTTGGCACCGAAACAGTAAACAATATAAAACCACAGTTAAACATCTACAATGAGAGATCCCGAGGTGCGGTTTCAGAAACAAACATTTATCATGAAGAAAGAGATGATCACTTTTGGTCATTAACTACCGTTTGGTTCAGACAAATGGCACGATTTTTAGAGTGTATCACTAATAAATTTCGGAGGCATTTAAATCCTGACTATTATGAAGGACACAATGAAAGTCAGCATCTTATCCCTTTCTTCACATTTTCTTATGTCCCATGAGTGTGTAGTGAACTGCATCTTTAAAAAATACTGCACTGATAATGGCACCATAAAACAGATCATTTTACAGCTAGGTGATCTCAGTCTTGAATGCACTTGAAAACCATTTTCAAGTGACATAAAGTTTAACATAGCGCTACATCTGCCGAGCCAATGGCTTCCATACCACATGGAGCTGACTATTTAATTACGAAGAAGGAATGAATGGAGATATAGAGCAGCCAGGTCTTCCTTACTCTCCATATTCATCCTTTAAAGAAAATCACTCTGTCAGACAAAGGGAGATCCAAATGGTCTAGTATGTAATACATAAAAGTTGCAAACTAAACTTGATTTGCAGAGTGAGTGATGCTTTCCTATGCTAATTGTAAGTGGTTGCCAGGGTCTAGGATGTCGCTAAGGCATTTTGGATGGTTGCTATGTGCTTACTGGTCCACTGGTTTGTATGCCATACAAAGTGCACACATTAGTGTATGGAGTGAACACACTCATTTCTGCTCTCAGTCCTCATATAAGCGAATTGTGACATTCACTTACTGTAAAAAATGATTTTTCAAAGTTATAAATAAAACAGACTGCTGGAGAATGCTTTACAAGAAAATACTATTTTAATCTTTCTACTTCAAAATTCCACGTTTAATTCAATGCTACTTGCCGATTCTTTGCAATTATTTGTCAAATTTCTAAGTGAAAATTGTATCTACAAATTATTTTTCAGTGTAGTAAACAAGTGAACAATACAAATTAGATCTGAAAAATAAAATGAAACTGACTGTTACTGATGCAAACTCAGACAACCTTCACAAAATTGTCTCTTAAGAATGAACTGGAGAATGAGATGTCAGTGAACAGTATGATCTTTAGTAAAATGCGCTCATTAAGTGTTAAACGATTGGATATTATTCTGATGTGAGCTGGAATGCACTGTGACATTGCAAAGCATTTTTATCTGCCGTTTTTCTTTAAAATAAACGGTAACAAGATTTATTTAAAAAATTGGAAAAGGGGACAATCCTCTCTGGGTACCTTTTGTCACTGTCCTGATGACCACAATATAGCATATTTTTGGATAATTTCTGCAAAATTTTGTTTAAAACTATCATATCTGCATTTAAAACTAAACTCACAGATCCACAAAAAAAAAAAAAGAGCAAAAACTTTTTTAAGAAAATGATGGATGGCACAAGTTGCTAAGGTAGGACTGGTCAGTAATTTAGCAAAGGGTCAACTGGGTGCATTTTAGATCAAATTGATTCGAAAATTAATAATATGTATATCTTCGATAAACCACATCATTAGAGGTATCATACACCAGCGTTTAATACTTAGGGTTAGGGGATTGTTTAAATCCACAATCTGAAGTATGAGCAACATAAATTGTGATGCTAGCCTTATAAAGCACCACCAAGGCAGGTAAAGTCTTTGATACTGTAAATCTGTTTCACTGAAAAAAATATGCAGTTATTGTACTGAGTATATACAATGCATCTTAAACTTGGCAAAATAAACATCCACTTTGCTTCCTGAATCAGTTCTCAGATGCTGAAGACTAGTGGGTCATAGTGACAGATCTTGGCCACATTGGGAAATCTCTGCCTGGGGGTTTTATAAAACAGCCATAAGAAAGAGACTCTCAAGGTTCCCCATGGCTGGTACAGTCTTGCAAACCAATCATTTGAGGTGCAAACAGAAGTGCTATGCTAATGGAGTCTCATTTAGAGAGTATGGATTACTAATGCTCGTCTCTTCCCAGCCAACTTGATTTCAGAGCTAGCCACTTGAAAGTGCACAACATAAACTTAATAGATCAATGCGTATAGAGCCTTGCAAATGGAGGGAAAGGCTTTGCTACTTTTAGTCACTAAATTATAATGTGCAGCTGGGAACATTTTGGTCATCAGACCTTTACAAAGTGTCAAATGATCTATGAGCAGTCAGGGACTTCTAGAGGGAAGGTATTCAATGTCTAAAAAAAAAAAAAAAAAAAAAAAAAAAAAAAAAGAGCCGTACTGCCTACAGCGAACACATACAGAATCCATTTCGTGTCACCATTAACATGGAGGAAGGACATTTTAAGCATTCTCAAATGCCACTGTGATGAATAAATGTCAGTCCATGCTTTGTTATGCTAAATCAATTAGCCACTGGAGGGAGAACGGCAAGCACAGCCCTGCAGTTAACTTCACTTATGGCCAATCTCCGAGCTATCTATCCACTTGGCTGAAATTTACATTTTAAGTCACCCAAATTTCTCCCAGAATTGGAAAATTGCCTTAATTAGCCAGCTAATTAGTTTAAGTATTGGCTTGCTGAGGCCCAAACATTCAATGTCAACAAGTCTGCGAAGTCAAGGGAAAGTGCAGAGAAAATAAAAACTGTGGCGATTTGGACAGCTCTCTGTAAACAGATCCACTCTGGCCGTCTGCACGGCTCCGCTATCCATCTCTCCATCTCTGGCGGAGTCAGGCGTCTTTTCAAACAAGGACCTCCTGTTGCGTCTGGCCCCTGCCTGCTGCTCGGAGTGAGTGCAGCATGGCAGCTCTGACACCCTGATAGATAGGAGTTGCAGGAAGCATATGGGCCAAGAGGCTGGTTTTCCTCCACCTACTAAAGTATGGCGTACAGCTGCTTAATGGCTCGCATTGATCTGTGGCACGGAAAATTATTTCTCCATTCCAGATACGTGACTCACCTGCCTCCACCTTGCATCCTGTTGATACGCTAGAGATGATGGAGACGCCCTACTCGTGCCCTCCTCCAGCTGTGCTCCAGATGTGTGGAGGAGAGGAGGGAATCCGGAAACTGGCCCATGCTGAGCAGAGGCGGTTCTGGGACAGAGAGGGGCAGTGTGGTGCAGTGATCACATCAAGTGAACCCTGGGGGCTCAGTGGGGGAGTGAAACTCCCAGTATAAAGGAGCGACAGAGTCATGTGAGAACTGATGGATACTGAGAAGACCTTATACCATATACCAACATAAACCATATTTAGACTGCATCTTATAAAACTTGTTTTACTATTATATCATTATATAATATTATTATATTATTAATATTCTCTCTCTCTCTCTCTCTCTCATCTATCTATCTATCTATCTATATATATCTATATATATATTTACACACACACACACACACACACACAGATTATATGTATGATAACACTAACAATTACAATACTTGATTTCAGGTTCTTCACAGACAACTTACTGCAGCTCAGTAAGCCTAATATAACATCCCCACTTGTGATTTGATAGGGACCCATGGCACAACATAAAACAATTATGTACTAAAACATAAATACTACCACCCTTATAACATGATTGTGAGAGAAGTAATTAAAATTGAACAAGGTCCAAGTTTCCAACCAAAGGGAATACTAATCACCATAATGGTGACTTCAAACGAAAGACTACTTACAACAAAACAACACTAAATAAGAGCTAAAACCTCTATTAAATCTAAATAACTAATTACATGTCTCCATTCATCCTCATACTTTGCCCAAGCATACATAAGTGAATTATTCAAGCACATGGGTTAACGGGTATTCTCCCATAGTAGAATTCACCAATGCTGGGCAGTTTGGTTATTTATTTATTTCAATAATTTAAAATGCCACAAGACAAAATGACCTAACATGTACAGTTTTCACAGTAGAAAATGTCTGGTAAATCTTTTAAAATCCTGACAATATTTTACAGTGCAGGCCAAGGCTGCCTAAGACATCTGCACAAAGGCCATCATGACTGAGCCTCCAGCAGTCCCCTGCCACCTCTCCTCAGCTTCGCTGCGTCCAATCTGCACGCAATCCTCCCGCCACAAGGCCTGGGACAAACACAGACACTCATGCATGCATGAACAACTGCTGACACATTCTCTCTCTTTCTCTCCAATTCTTTCCTGAAGAGGTTGTAACCTAGTTTAACAGTCAATTTGAAAAAAAAAAAGAAGAAAAAAACTGGTAATCTCATTTACATATGAGCCTTTCTCAGAGAATAATTCATCAATAGTTCAATAGTTCATCACATAGCTAGGTCAGAATTTCCCCATATCTAAAACCATTTAAAATCTATAATCAGAATCCTCTTTAGATAACCATTTACTGTAATGCGAACAGAAAAAAAAAAAAAAAAAAAAGGTTTCCATCGTCAGTTACGGCAAACAGCAATATTAATTTATTAACAGTAACACTAAATATTTTGGAAAAAAAAAAAGTCAAATGCTTGAATGAATCTATGATTTTTTTTTACTTGGTTCTGTTCATTTGGCCATAAAGCTGTAACAATTTAAAAAATGAGGTCCCACTTTATATTAAGGGGCATTACCTACTACGTACTTAGATTTAAATTTACATCTGATACAATGCACTTATTGTGTACATTCATGTTTTACATTGTACTTATATTTTAATACCTGCATGTAATTACATATGTAATTAATTTCTGAAATTACATTTTTAATTACACTGTTGTCCCATCCCTTACACCTTAACCCACCCTTAAACCTACCCTTAACACCAAACCTGTCCCTACCCATATCCCTCCTCAATAGCAGCAAAAGTGTTTTGCAATACAATAAGTACATAGTAGTTATTTTTTGATGAAAGTACATAGTAGTTAAGGCCACCTAATATAAAGAGGGACCAAAAATCATTTGTTACACTACTTTTAGTAGTTACTAACAGTGCACAATGTGACACAAAAACAAAATTAGACAGGCAAACAGAAATGGTCTATGTGTGTGTGACAGCGCTGAGTATATGCCAGAATCAGACCTGTGATTGTATGTCATGATGCCTAGTGCTGGAGCGAAAAAAAGTGGATAAAACAGACAGATAACACTGGTGCAAGTGTGCTTCAGTCTGCAGAATCTTATTTCGCTGCTCTGTCTTCAAATTCCTCCATTCTATTTTCTTCTGATACTTCCTGTCTAGTTTCTCCTCCTCTCTCATTCTTTAAACAGCTCACCCTGTCATTTCTTCTTTATGGTCTCTCCTCACTTTTTGAGTCTTACTCTGACAGACATCTTCCGCTGATGTTTACAAGATTCAACCTCTGAACAGCCGTTGCCTTGCATGCCATCCGTGATTCAATTAGTGCGATTGAATCACAGATCCTTAATTAAGCCTTTTAAAGGAATCATGTGGTGTGCTAGAATCCTGAGGAGGGGCCATATTAGATAAAGAACAGTGAGAACATATGAGGTGGAATTGGTTTAGTGCCATCCAGCCGTGTCCTGTGAGGACTGCCAAAGTAAGACTCAGTGTGGGTCAGGACTCTCAGGAAAAAACAGACCTCACCTCTGTATGGGGTTGCAATCGAGGCTTGAGAAAATGAACTGGCCTGAGATCAGTATGTGAGCAGAGAACAGCTCAATAGAACTACATAGAGGGGAGCAAGAACAGACTGAGACTCTTTGAGAGAGACAGACTGAGACACAAAATCAGGCCAAATAAGCTCCAAATTGTCCTAGAGTGTTCGTCTTGATAGAACAAGATAAAATCAGAGACATGAGAACAAGGTTCAGGGTTAAAATCAGAGAGAATGAGACTCAAAATTCAAAATTGTGCCTACGGATAACATTGTTTTGTCTGCATATTTTGAAGCAGCACAGTGTTTATCTATGCAGCATAAGTAATGCACTAATATGGGCAACAACAACAACAACAAAAAAATCAGTGATGAATGTAATTTGAATTCCTGATCTTGGAAAGAAAGTAGGTTGTAAAAAATGAGAACCACTTAATTTAAATAGAGTTTGGTAGTTTCAGCACATTCAGCACTTGGCTAAAATGGATTGTGAGTTATGAGTGAATAAGGCGCAGGATTTACTGTTAAAATATTGTGCAGAAAAGCTGTGCAATGATTTCCTTGAATTCACCTTTAGTTACTTTTTAAAACATTATCAATGAAGGGTTTTTGATTTTGTCAGCAATAGTGAAGATGAGATGAAAAAATGTGCATTATAACAATAATTTAATAATAATTACATGAATTTTAACATGCTCTTGGTGAAAATATGACAGAAAAAAATAGCAAAATATGAATGATATTTAACAGTAATCAGACTATTTTCATTCAACTCAAATTCGATGCGAGTATAGTTAGAGTAAATCTGACTAAAATGAAAATGTTTGTGAAACCGGGCCATAATGTATTAACATTAATACTAACCTAATAAAAAATATGTACACAATAAATGTATAAGCGTTCTTGAAACGACAAGCTTAAATCTAACTGACTAGCCTTAAACAATTTTGGAAATCAAAATCATGTTTGCAAGTGCTTCAAAGGAAGAAATAGTTGCTGGATTTACCAAAATTTGTAAGGCTTGAGGCACTGAATCTTTGAAGGATATTCAAGAGCTGTTTGAGACACTTTAACAAGTAAACAACATATCCTTGAGTACTTTGCTTTGCTCACAGGGTTATTTCTGATTTCAGATGTGTTTGATTGCTTTATATGTCAGTCAGATAGCCCCTTCCAGTTAGAGTGGGTGGATCTTTGCTGGAACCACCTTTAATGTGGATCAAAATTTGTGTGGATTGGCAAAAGTTTATGTACACAAGATGACTGGTGAGTAACTTATTACATAAGAGTCTAAATACAATGAGTTCTCAGTAATCAGACATGCACTTAAGAGGCAGAGAAAATGCAGTACATTGCCGCATCAGCTTCATGAAGAAGATGAAAATGGATTTCTTGAAATCAGATTTCAAAAGCTCAGGTAGAGATGTCATCCAAGTCTGTCAGGGAGGGACAATGCACTGATATCTAGTCAGTTACATATTTAATCAGCCTGAGGACCTGTGCGGTAGCCACTCACACTAACACACACAATGGGTGCTCACTTTATCCAACTGATCCCTCGCTCTAGATTATTTGCAAATGTTTTAAAGGATTCTGATGTGTCACATTCACACATAATAAATAATAAAAACCTACACCAGTCTCAGCAGTAATCCTCCACTGCCCTGATTGTGGAGTGACATCACCTGCTTTTCTTCTGCTCTGACAGAACGAGGCAGGAAAGAGGAAGCACACCAAACCAAATCTGCCACCCCTCTGCGATTTACCATCAGATGCTGGAAAAGTAGGTAGGATCCTCATTTTCTTTCAGTTTTTCATTCTCTTTGTCACCAAGATAATCACAAATAAAGAAGAAGAGGGAAATCTTCTCTTCTGTGTTTCTGTAAATAACATCAGAGAGCTGATTTCTTCAGCTGGAGGGATGTGGGAGAAGGAACTGATGTTATTGTGTGTGAATCAGGGTAAACAGGAGGTCAGAGAGAGGGGGTGTGATGAGACTAAACTCCTTTGAAAGATAACGCTACAGCCTTGACTGCACACACACACTATCACAAGGACAGAGGCAATATGCTAAAAATAGCTCAGTCTGCGTACAGATTTCTTGACATACACACAAAGATCTTATGGGGCTGTACTGATATAAGCCATGATATAGGCACACTCAGATGCAGACACACACAGGCTTGCCCTCTTCATTTGCTGTGTGTAAGAAAAGGCTGACATTAACGTTGAGAGACACAATGTTGGACCAGCACCAAATCACTTCCCGTCACCCGAGACAACCACATAAAAGAGGGTACCAAGCGGACCAGAAATAATTCCTTATAATTAAATTTTGCACTAGTTAATTCAAATGGGCCCTTGCCCATCATCCATCCAAAAACGCACATTGGGAGCCCCTGGCAGACAGCGCCCTTGGCCCTGCCTATTACTAGTCCAGATCAGGGGTTTATTGATAAAAGGAACAGTTTGCCCATTGTTGTTGCTGTAATATATGGAGAAAAAAAAGTCATTTTAAAAAACTTGTTTTGAGTGCATTTCCCTCAAAAAAGGGGAAAATTTAGCTAGGCTATGTTTTAATGAAAAAAATTGCTTATTGTTGCATACAGAATACAAAAACATACAAAAAGTTAAATCAAAGACTATAGAATAACACAAGACGCGTCACTCTTATTGTTTAGAATGGGAGAAAGTGCAACGCGCAATATGGCGGAATAAGTCCCGCCTTCTAAATAAGAGCCAATCGTCGATTGGTAAAGTCATCGCGTCACTGCAGCGGCCGTTAGAAGCTCCGGTTCCTATAGAAACAGTCAGACGCACGCCTCCGAAATGAGACACAAGAGATGTGCATTTAGGATTGCGCATGCGCGTTAGCTTGATCCATCCTGAAAAATACTGTTTTTTGTCATGATTCGAACGTTTAGAAACAAAATTTATGAGACAGTTGTTGTCAGATTTCATTGGTGATTTCAAATATGAAATTTAATCGACAGCTTGACAAACAGCTTTGGAGAATTTGATGTTTCCCCATTCAAAGAGATAGGAGCTGCACTTGAATCCCCGAGAGGCGTTTCAAAGATGGCCGCCAAGTGAAATGACTTGTCTCAAAGGGACTTTGATTATATCAAAATGGGTAATGCTGTTTATATGTATAACAACATTACTCATTTTAATGTAATTTTTTGCACTAAAATAACTAAATCTAAAATAAAATTAATAAAAAACTATATAGACATAAAAACTAACAAAAGCACAACTGAACTAAACTTAAATTTTAAAAATATATAAATATAATTAAAACTAACAGTATCGCAATGATACTAAAACATCACTAGTTCATAGTTCATTACTATGAAAGTCAACATGGTTCATTACTATGAGGAAAAAGAAAAAAGAAAAGAAAACACCATAAAAAACAGTCCATATGCCTCAATCTCTCTGTTCATTCATAAAAGTAAATAACTAAATAAACACCATGGGTTTGGAACAACATGAGGGTGTGTAAATAATGCCAAGATTTTCAGGTTTAACTCATCTTTAAGGCCTTTCTATTCCACTAAAAGAGTAGAGTACAACCAAAAACAGCAGTGCACATTAAATGTGATCACCGCAAATAGGCTGTATGAACAATAAGATCCTTTGTTATAGACCTAAAGTACAGACTGTTCCTCACATTTTAGCAGGGCAATTTCCTGTCTTTTCACCATCCAATGTCACTTCAAAAGCTGTCCACCCTTTCAAAAATCACCTAGTCAAACAGGCTTGGCTGAACAGCGGTTCCCTCACTCCAGCAGCAGTTATTTCATTATTTTCCCTGAGGGGTTGATTACTGAGGGAGGTAATTTATGGGCCACTTCATTGCCAATTCAATGGGCACATCACCTGTAAATAATTGACACTCTTCATGTCCATTCCAACATCATCATATCCAAATCATATTGATGCATCTCTCTCTTCTCAGAGTGAGGTCAGCACCAAATCCCGCTCTAAATCTACAGCGCGCGCACACAGACACACAGCTCAATTATGCTCCTGGAAAATTCATTCATATTGTATGTTGAGCCATCCGTTCCCAAATAAGAAAAAAACTACATTTGCATTTCATGAGGAAAACACCAGTGCTTGCAAGGCAGAATAGTATTAAAGTTTAAAATCAGCTTAAGTTTTAGGCTTTGGTGCTGCGTAAATGAAATGTGCATCTGTTTTTTCTCATCTGTGCACGAGAAACACTTCCACGTCTTTGCAGCATACATGCTTAAATAGCAAGAAAATATCACTCAAACAGCAAAATGCCCTTTCTTTTTTGGACAACAAAAGGAGAATTAAAAAAAAAAAAAGTCCCGCTCGTGCTCCCGCTCGTAATGGCAGTGAATACCGACCAGCATTAAGCTTTTTTTTAGAAAAAGACGCAAAAGTACTAGGACTTGTAACCCGAAGTTCGTGGGTTCGAGTCTCAGACACACAGCAGGGGAGTAAATAAACAACATTCGCTTCCACTCTCTGAGGTGCCCTTGAGCAAGGCACCTAACCCTCAAATCACTTCCCGGGCGCCGCAGCAAAAACGGCTACCCACTACTCCGGGTGTGTTTTCTTGGTGTGTGTGTGTGTGTGTGTTCACTACTCACTGCTGTGTGTGTGCACTTGGATGGGTGAAATGCAGAGCACAAATTCCAGGTATGGGACACTATACTTGGTCAAGTCACATCACGTTTAGTGAAAAACAAACTTAATGCATTATTTAACAAAAACCCTGACCTTGGCCGTTGGTCTTCTGTGCACGACTAAGCGATGTGCGTGTTCGTGAGACTCGCAGTTCACTCTGTCTCGCCCAGAAAAAGCACACAAGTTGTGAGAAATCAAGATCAATAAACACGTGACACGTGAAATACAATCCCTAGAAATAAAAAAAAAAGTATCTGTGTACTAGAGTTGTCAAAAGTACCGACATCGGTACCTAGTTAGTACTGAAATTTAAAAAATGTGACTGTGCGCTGAGCGCTGTTGAGTGGATTTGTAAACACATCTGATTGGCCACTGTGTTCACGTGCTCATCGGATATGTCTGTGATTGGCTACAATGATCAATGCATGGTTTAAAAAGCACATGGAAGTGTTTGAATTTGAAAATGTTTTGAAAATAGGAGCGTTTGAAAGCAGGCATCTATCAGTGGACTGGTCCGCGATGGACGCCTGCTTTCAAACGCTCCCGTGTGTATCTGTGTAAGCGCTCAGTGAAGAGCGTCACTGATGACTATTTACAATGTTTTTGAAGTGCTGATCATTGAAGCCGATCACAGACATATCTGATGAGCCATGAACACAATGGCCAATCAGAGGTGTTTACGAATCTGCTCAACAGTGCTCAAAGCATCACATTTTTAAAATTTCAGTACTGATTAGGTACCAAAGTCGGTACTTTTGACAACTCTACTGTGTACTTTCTTCACTGAGTTGAATACCTCCAGACCGGAACTCCGGTTGTCTGATGACAGTCAGAATGACAGTTGACAGTATGGCTGCATGATATATCATTTTAGCATCGATATAGTTATGTGCGCATCTGCAATAGTCACATCGCAGGATGTGCAATGTCAACTATAGGGATCGTAGTTGATACGTGATCCGTATGGACCAGGCATCAAGGTTCAAAACGCACTTGATTCTCGGTTAATTGCAAAGTTTAACCATCACAGAGAGAAAATGTATCATTTGCATGTTAATTTACGTGAAATTAATGTTAATCAAACAATAAAATACAAATAGAATCTCACTTTTGTAGCTTTAACAAAGATTAATTATATTTAATTTATACAGTGAACATGCAGTGTTATTTTACATTTAATTACAATTTTTGTACCTGAATACTGTTAGACTTACCTGAAGAACATAGGCTAAAGCACTGTATCTTTGTATTTATCTATGCTTGTAATTTATTATTTTCTATGCAGATTCATTCCCCCATATCACCCCAATTATTCTAGAATGAAACAATATACAATATATATTGCATAAAAACGGAATATCGCAATGTCAGTTTTTTCCATTATCGTGCAGCCCTAGTTGACAGATGTGAACGTAATAACTTCTTGTTATGATGAACACAATAGATATATATTGACCTCAGAGAAGAAGGTACATGGATTGGATTTCATTTTGCATTTTTGTTAATCTTGATTTCTCACAAATTGTGTGCTTTTTCTCTCACGAATATCTATCGTATACCCCCAGAACACGTCACATGGGATCATTCTATGATACTTCTGCATCTTTTTTAAAAAGCTTGATGCTGGTCTCAATTCACTGCCATTATATGGACGAGTGCGAGAGCGACATTTTTTTTTTTTATTCTCCTTTTGTGTTCCATAAAAGAAAGAAGGGCATATAGAATTAGAACAACACAAGGATCAGTAAATTAGGATTTAATTTTGATTTTAGGGTGAACTATCCCTTTTTTCTCTAAAGTATACAATTGTAAAACTGCCGACATTTTATCTTAGAGCTGCAGCTGGGCCTGCAGAAAACAGAATGATTAAGGAATATCAATACTCTACTGCCTTGCAAGCACTGTAATGAAGGATTTAGTGTGTTGTCATTTGTTTTTAACAGCTTGATTTAGCTGGATTATATTTTAAACTCAAAAGTAAACATTTACTCTACAAAACATGATCAATTAAGTGAAAATGGAAAGAAAATAGCTCAAGATTTGCTTTTGTCAGATGTCTAATAGATAAGATCAACAGAACTACAATATTTTCCATAATTACTGTTAGGGAGAGAAAACACAACTTATACTTTTAAAGGTTTTAAAGAATTCTGACCCATTTTAGCAGAATAAATCCAGGATCAACACTGTGATCCCATGTCTAAACAAACCCGAATGATTAGGTATGAATCAGAGATCCGGTTTGCCTGAATTATCCCTGACCGCCAGCAGACATTGCCTGTTTCAGAGGCTGTTCATTAAGTCGCTCCTAAACCTTGAATTGA
Source organism: Ctenopharyngodon idella (assembly GCF_019924925.1). Taxonomy (NCBI): domain Eukaryota; kingdom Metazoa; phylum Chordata; class Actinopteri; order Cypriniformes; family Xenocyprididae; genus Ctenopharyngodon; species Ctenopharyngodon idella. The sequence continues at coordinate 20,405,829 of NC_067241.1, forward strand.
TAGCCATTTTTAACTTCATAAAAAAGTTATGAATATTAATTTTCCAATTTGAATTGGCTCTTACCTCTCCTTTCCCATCTTCCCTTCAAACACACATACTAAAAATGGCTGAATAATTTATCAATTGGCTTCTTACACTTTAGACAATTAATTCAGTGATGCAAAATTAATTATGGGTAGTCCCTTTCCAAGCCGTCCTTTCAAAGATTGTAATGGAGCATTTGAAGGGAAAAGCTTTTTTTCCTCCAGTCAGAACTCAAGACGGCCGAATACATTAAAGTCCTCAATGTTTCATGTAACAGAATGACAGTCATGTAAAGCAACACTTATATCACAAGAGGTGAGACTCTACTTCTAAATGTGTGTGTTACTGAAGACAAAATCGGTTGTGGAAGGTGATAAAGTGAAACGAGTGAACGAGAAAGAGCACATGCAATGGGTAGAACACTGGCCCAGGTGCTGTCGTGCCCTAAATCAATGGCATCCACTCCTAGAGCATGCTGTCCTGCTGCCGGTGACTTGTGAGTGGTAAGAGAGCCTTGGCCTGTCATGAGGGTTATATATAAGCTATTGATTCCAGGAGCTCTCCGGCACGTCTCTCCGGCTGTGTCTGTACACACAGCATCGCTCCTCTCTGACTCTCTGACTGACAGCACAATGTTCACAGCGTGGCCAGACTGATATGTTCTGGATTTGGATTAATGACCTGTAACAGGGGGCCCTGTGTGTTTGCACCAGACACACAGAAATGATGGCATACACTGGTGTGGCATGATTATTATCACTGAGAATCTAACAATCACACATACATTTTATAAAAATATAAATAAATATTTAACAGGTTAATATAACATTTCCCATTCCATGACTAGTAAAATAATCACAACTTACTCTGTGATTGACACGGAGATTGGTAAAAAGGTTGATGGTGTTGCCACCCTTCGCACTGACTGTAGCCAGGCAAATTCTGCAGACTGAGCTGTCTAAGGAGCCGAAAAACTCCCATACCGTCGAGCTTACTTTTTTCGGGTGTGGACAGAGCCTCTCACTCTCCCGCTCGGATGACATGGTTCTTCTTGGAATAGCTGCACGCTGCGTCTTCTTCTTGTTTGACAGGTGTCAGCATTAAGGTGCAATACTGCCACCTGAGAGGTCAACCAGGTACTGGCGCTGGAGTATTTACAGGTCATGATATCATAAGCGTCCTATTCATTTTAAATATTGTGGTTATCGCCAATACCGGTATATTGTCACACCCTAAATTAACACGATGTCGATATTTCATGCTTTGAATATCACGATTATAACGATTATTACATGTATAAACAGACATGCTAAAGATTTGTGTATGTGTGTAATGATAACATCCTGTTGCTCTGTGTATATACAGAGGGTCACACACACACTGGCACGCTGTGTTCTTCCTGTGCCATTCCACCCCGCTGGAGACCTGCAGATGGAACAGGGCCGTGTCTGTGTGTGGCACTGAAGTGTGGTGGGGCAGGTTACTCGCAAAGCTCCTTGGAACATACCCAGGTCCTATTTTCCTATCATTCTCCTTACGTAACACAAAGACAACACCCTCAGTCTGGCTTCCCATCCACTCTCTTTCAGATGGAGCAGGACTGATCGTTTCCAGCTCCACTGTGCCAGGAGAGAGCCTGCTGGTACACTGCCTCTATGCCACCCACAGAACCAGCACCTTTCATCCAACATGATATATATGTATATAAATAAAACAATTAAATGAATATTCAGTGTTCAGTACAAGTTAAGCTCAATCAACAGCAATTTTCACTTGTCTCTTTCTTTTCTTAAAACAAAAAAGGGATATAATGGGAGTGAATGAGGCCGTAAAAGTTACAGTAGCCACAAGATGTAAACAATATGTGCGTTAACATGATTTTAGCCTGAAAACATTGCTTACTAACCATCACTGCATAAAGTTATCCAATTTTACAACTTTTTTACCATAACGTAATGCAATAAACCCTAAAATAACATTAAAATGATTTAAACAGCTTTACAACTCAAATAATAATAAAAAAAGTGTTTTTATAAAATTGTTAGCTTCACATTTCTGCTTTTAAATGCTCCAAAAATTAGCCCCATTCACTTACATTCTAAATGCATGAACCATAACTTTGATTTTTTTTTGGTCAAAATTATTTACCACAAATGCTGTTGAACTTGTAGTGAAGCAGAAATATTTATTTAATAATAATAATAATAATACTGGGGTCTTTCTCAGGAGAATCATCTAAAAGGCAGGACAAGTCTCCATCTAATCTCATTGGTGTGTAGGAGAATTGAGATGATCACACCTTTCACATGGAAATGCCCAGCACTATAAAGCAATGAGAGAAACAACGAGAGAAAGATAAAGCAGACATGGTGGGCTGAGGTAGCTAAGACGGCAGTATATGAAACTGGGAGGAGCAGGGATTGAGAGATACTGGGGGATTCTGGAGGAGTATAATCATTTAGCTATGCTATTGTGCATGTGCGTGTGTTTGGGTGAGTGTGTCTCCATGTCTGAAGAACAGTACAGGGACTGTTTGGAGCTGACAGGCCGCCAGTGTGCTGTGCACCGGTGCAGAAGCACTAATTGAATTAAGTCTTTATTATTACACTGCAGTGGCAGCACTTCTCCCCATTTCGGCCCGCTTGGCTGACACTTTCTCCTTGAACACCTGCTTGACATCAACTTTTCTTTCCAGCTTAATTATTCAACCATCCCCTTATTCAGTGGGCCTCTTCCTGCAGCTTCCACTTACACTGCCGGCATTAGTGTTTACACTTGGTCACGCTCTTTTAATTGTGCCTGAATCTCTTCAGGTTAACCTTTTTGCTCTCTGCCCATTGGCACATGGACAAATGGTATACAGAGGCATTTCCTGTGGCTGCTGTGCGGGCAACAGTTTGATCTCTCGGCAACAGAAGTCTGATCTCTACTGAAGGCGACTGAGGGAAAAAACTTTTTCTCATCGTGATTGGCCTGCAAGCTCAGTCTTAAAATTATAGCTGAAGGGTTGTCGTTCCAAACCTGCATGACTTTCTTTCTTCTGCTAAATGCAAAAGAAGATTTTCTGAAAATGTTTTTGTCCGTTCAGTCAAAATCAGTGGGGTCTGAGAGAATATTGGACCCTATTGACTTTCAATGTATGGCCAAAAAAAAAAAAAAAAAAAAGTATTCCATAGAAGAAAAAAGGTCATACAGGTTTGGTAACAAATGAGGGTGAACAAATGATGACGATTTTTTTTGGTCAACTATACCTATAAGAGATCATACAAATCAACCCTGATGCTTGAGGTGCCGCTCATGCTTCTTTCTGGCAAGGAAATGTTTCCCTAAACAGGCCCTAAACCATGTGACTGACTCTAGTCTGTCAGTCTACATCTCAATCCACACTGACGTTCTGCATTTTTCTGCACTCACTCTCGCCCTCCCTTTTTACTCTGTGTGTGATGTCCCCTCCCTTCTTTAAACCACATCCATCATAACTCAGCCCATCTCCATTTGACTCACTCGCTTTCTTCTTATCGACATGTTTCCATTTTCCTCTGCTTTATCCCTCCATCATCTTCACTCTCTGTCCCCTTTCCATTTTTCATCCACTCTCTTTCTCCTCCAATTGACTTGTCTGTCTTTCTCGCTGTCCTCGTTCTCTTTACCCTTCTCTCTCTATTTTCCCATCTTCCTCTAGGGTGTGAGTGGCTCTTGCTCAGGGGGCCAGTGGGTGGCATGGTTGCCCTTGGTCAGGCCCCAGGCTTGGCAGCTCTTTTATGGGGCATTGTGTCCTCTCAGGGTATGTGGATGAATGAGGGGCGTTGACGTCAGCCTGGCTAAACTTCAATCACTCTACCTGGGGAAGGTTACTGAGGTTTTGGCTAATAGGCAAAGCTGACATATCTGTGGCCTTCAAACACCTTCCTGCTTCACGCTTTCATCCTGTCTCTCTCTCTTTCATTTTGGTTCAAAACATATACACTGTAAAAAAAGAATTGCTGGTTTAACTTAAAAAAGTAAGTTACCTGGTTGCCTTAAAATTTCGAGTTCATTGAAATTAAAAATTTGAGTTAATACTATGAACGTGATTGGTGATCATATCATCATATCATATCATATCATATCATGTAACAGTGACAGTGTATTCTGGCAATTCATTTTGTTTACAAGCAATATAATAAATTGTAATGATGTATTTTATTTTATTTTATTTTATTTTGATGAAAATATATTTATATTATATAATATGATATATATACACAACTTTGTTGCTTTGATGCCTGCTACAGGTCTCAAAATAGTTGGGACGGGGGCATGTTTATCATGGTGTAGCATCTCCTCTTCTTTTCAAAACAGTCTGACATCTGGGCATCGAGGTTATGAGTTTCTGGAGTTTTGGTGTTGAAATTTGGTCCCATTCTTGCCTGATATAGGTTTCCAGCTGCTGAAGAGTTCGTGGTCATCTTTGACGTATTTTTCTCTATAGGTGAAGATCTGGACTGCAGGCAGGCCAATTCAGCACCCGGACTCTTCTACTATGAAGCCATGCTGTTGTAATTGCTGCAGTATGTGGTTTTGCATTGTCCTGCTGAAATACACAAGGCCTTCCCTGAAATAGACATCATCTGGAGGGGAGCATATGTTGCTCTAAAACCTTTATATACCTTTCAGCATTCATAGTGCCTTCCAAATCATGTAAGCTGCCCATACCGTATGCACTTATGCACCCCCATACCATCAGAGATGCTGGCTTTTGAACACTAATAACACGCTGGAAGGTCTCCCTCCTCTTTAGCACGGCGTCCGTGATTTCCAACAAGAATGTCAAATTTGGACTCGTCTGACCATAGAACACTTTTCCACTTTGAAACAGTCCATTTTAAATGAGCCTTGGCGCACAGGACACGATGGCGCTTCTGGACCATGTTCATATACGGCTTCTTTTTTGCATGATAGAGCTTTAGTTGGCATCTGCAGATGGCACGGCGGATTGTGTTTACCGACAGTGGTTTCTGGAAGTATTCCTGGGCCCATTTAGTAATGTCATTGACACAATCATGCTGATGAGTGATGCAGTGTCGTCTGAGGGCCCGACGACCACGGGCATCCAATAAAGGTCTTTGGCCTTGTCCATTACGCACATAGATTTCTCCAGTTTCTCTGAATCTTTCGATGATGTTATGCACTGTGGATGATGAGATTTGCAATTTGACGTTGAGGAACATTGTTTTTAAAGTATTCCATCCAATCTTTTTACGCACTCTTTCACAGCTCTGCCCATCTTTACTTCTGATACTCTGCCTCTCTAAAGGCTAAACATGTTACAGACCTGATATCAATTAACTTAATTAGTTGCTAGATGTTCTCCCAACTGAATCTTTTTAAAATGTCTTGCTTTTTCAGCCATTTGTTGCCCCTGTGCCAACTTTTTTGAGACCTGTAGCAGGCATCAAATTTTAAATAAGCTCATTTAGTGGATAAAAGTGGATAGAATATTATATTTATTTTTATAAATCTATATATATTTTGCCATCTTGAGAACGTTTGTTACTGCCACATAAGAATACAAGTATTCTTATATGCCCAAGCATTGAGTCCTGCATGTTTCTGTGCTCTCACTCTTCTGTGCTCTCACAAAGCATCATGCATGAGCTTGGTCAGACCTTAAAAACATGTTCACCATACACGCTGAGTGCAGTGGCTCTCAACTGATGCTTGATGAGATGGCAACACAAATGGACACACACACACTCTCACAAATGTGCTCACGACAAATAAAAACATCCAACTGAGAGTGCACTAATTTAAGTGTTGCTGTGGAGTGTGTGTTCATTTACTTGAGTTGTTACAAATGCAATTTGCTGTTAGTGTGGCTGGGACTGTGTGCCCATTTCTGTTGTCATAGCTTGGGCCCTTTCTCTACACTGGCGGTGCTGCTGTAGGTTTTAATCAAAGCTGTGTCTTTTGGAGTGCTCTGCTGGGAGCTGTGCTGGAGAGGTTGCTGGGACAGGAAGAAGGGAGGAGTAGCAAAACAGTGAGAAACACAGTGAAAGAGAAAAAGAGAGGCGTATTGCATGAGGCCATGAGAGTGGCAGACTACAATGTCATTGCAGGTCATCAGATGAGAGACACTTATTGTTTGATAGTTATGTAGGAAGCCCCAGAAAGCTGTGCACAACTTTAGCTTTCACAACAAGCCACTACAGAGCCATAAGACATTCAAACACAAGCACAGATTAACCAAAATGAGACTAAAGCCTAAAACTAGACTAGTTTCCCTTGAGAAGGTCAGGAAAATTTGTGTTTCACAGACATACTTTGTGATTTTAATCCTGTCTGAATCAAACATAGTGAGGGTTTTTCACAACCTCTGTAAAAATTGCTGAGCAAATTACCTGATGGTTTTTGGCTAAATCAGGAGTCCTCTGAGAAATGTAATCCTTTTCAGAATGTCTGTGATTATGGAACTTTTGTTTTTATACCTCCATTGACCACTGAAACTAAAGTCTCAGTGTGTTGCCTGGTACACCTTTATTATGGATTTTGACCATTTTGCCAACTTTCTAGGTAAAAAAAAAAAAAAAAACAGTTGGTACTACTACAGATGGTACAGTCAGGTACTACTGGAATCCTATCTGAAGTAAAAAAGAATTAAATCAGTAAAGAGAGTATGATCACATACTGCTTAGAACTGTAGTACTATTGTAAGGTATTGCCATCACTATAATTCTTTCGCTAATGTATACACTAAATGTAAAACGTTTGTTAACGTTTATTAAAATTTTATTAAAATGAATACTTTTATTCAGCAAGGATGCATTAAATTGAACAAAAAATACATTAAAGACATTTATAATGTCACATTTCTATTTCAAATAAATGCTGTTCTTTTGAACTTCAAAGAACATCAAAAAATCCCCAAAACATGTATCACGGTTTGCACAAAAATATTAAGCAGCACAACCATTTTCAACACTGATAATAAAAAGAAATGTGTTTTGAGCACCAAATCATCACATTAGAATGATTCCTGAAGGATCATGTGACACTAAAGACTGGAGTAATGATGCTGAAAAATCAGCTTTGCCATCACAGGAAATAACATTTTAATATAAATTAAAATAGAAAACAGTTATTTTAAATTGTTATAATACATTTCTTTCAAAAACATTAACAAATCTCACTGAACCCAAACTTTTGAAGGTAGTTCTTTTGAGGTAGTTATAATATAAATATTAAAAATATGCCACATGTATAGAATAAGTCTTGTTTATTTTACTGGGTACATGAAACATGCATCCAGAATACATACTCTCATCTTACTAATAATTACAGTCATCCCAAACCAGTCCAGACCAGAAGACATCCTCTGTTAATAATTTAACTCAAATGTCCTTTTTAAAACTAATCTTGTCCATTTAGCTCTAAATATGACAGCTGAGGTTACTAGCATATCCTTAAATTAGCATTAAAAGAATAGTTAATCCAAAATGAAAAACCATCATTTAATCACCCTAATGTTGTTCCAGAACCAGACCCATTTAATTCCCGCATAACCCTGCAAATCCAGTGATTAGTTCCTCTTCAAAAGCGCTCACTGTTTTCACCAGCTATCTTGTAAACAATACATTTCTAGGCAGACTCGTACCTTTGTCCTATTTTCAGTCAAGGACTAAGGTGTGATGAGAGAACAGTATTGCTGGATGCCTTCCAGAGACATACAGTATGACGTAAACCTGAGGCCAAGCAGTATAGTGCATGAAGCTGAGTGAAGGACAGGTGCTTCAGCTCACCCTCAAACAATAATGAACTAGATCCTGAATGCAAGTTTGTCTATAAATCATCCAACTCCATCTCACATTAATTTATGAACAAAGACACTTGGAGGGAGCTAACTGACAAAGCTAGCTTTTGTATTCTCGGAACAAACAGAACAATCCCTACTGTGACTTAAAAGAAGCATTAATAAAAATCGTTCAAACAACTAAAAAAGAAACAACTCTTTAAGATGTTTGTATAGATTGTCCTCTTTTTGCATTTTCTCTGACAATCAGAACGCAAGTACTATCAGGTCTAATCTTTGGATGTTCAGTGCTAATAATCTTATTTCTCCAGTCTAGACTAAACCGTTTTTCATTAAAGGGAGCATGCATGTCATTTTGTGTGTGCGTGTTTAAAAAAGTGCAGTGAATCCCGGCACTTTTTACGCAGTCAGCGCTGCGGGGCTTCAGCCGAGCTCACCTAAATCACAAGGCGGCTCCGGCTTTCATTAACACTTAATGCAGAGCTCTCCTTTTAATAGAAATGGAAAAGGAGGTGGCCGCCAGTGTAAATTAAAGTGCGGTGCGCTGGAGTTGTGGGAGATTTTCTGGGCTTTGACAGGTATGGCCTGAATTAGCTGTAGTGTTGTTCCAGTGGCCGGCGTGCAAGTGGTCCTATTGATTTTAACCATTGTTGCACTTCCTGTCTGAAAGGGAATGTTCATTACAGGAACTGAATGCATCAATCATGGCGCTCTGGCCTTGAATTCTTTAAAGCATACCTTAATAATCACTAAGAACTGCTTTATATATATATATATATATATATATATATATATATATATATATATAAATCAGTTTATTCCCTTGTTTGTACTGTGTTTTCATCATGCAACTAGTCTTTTCTTACAGTGTGTTTGTTATGGTTCTCTCTAGTGAATGATCTCTTGGTAATATAGAAAATTTATCACAAGCTTTGGACAGATTTATTCTGTCTGATCACAAGCTCACATGTTCTGTATGTACTGTACCTGACTGGGTGTGTGTGCTTGTGTATGTGTGTGAGTCCAGAGCCCCGGGCTATGCCTCCATACATGCATGGCATACTGCTTAGCTATTACACTCTCCATGGCCCATTGACCTCTGCCTCCCTTGTCTCTCCAACCTGGCCTGCCCAGAGGCTGAGTCAGTTCCTGTAGCCTGGCGCCTCAGAGCTGTTGGCTTTCACCAGGAAGGAGGAGGAGCAAATGGCATACTGCAAGAAAATCGCTTAACCACATACTTAGTGTCATAACCCTTGAACCTTGACCTCCACTATGCCTTGACCACGGGAAAGAAGTGTACCTTTCAGTCAAAGCACTGCTGTCATCTCTCTCTCTCTCTCTCTCTCTCTCTCTCTCTCTTTCTCTTTCTCTCTCTCTCTCTGCTACTGCTTCTCTTTCAAAAATATCCATGCAAAATGAAAACCACCACATGCTGATAAACAACAATATATTCATCAAACCATCCTATTTCTCCTTATGTACACTGTTGAAAATGACTGAACAGATAACGCAGCAAAACTTTTAAAAAACATCATGAAAATGCTAAACAAGAAGTTTCCTTCTTGTGTTTACTAAGGAATCAATGATTGCTGGTTACTGTAGCATGGCCTTGTTTACACCCAGATATATTCTACACCTACATCTTTCTCCTTTGACAGCCAATCAAAATAAGCCAAGCAATGGATAGTTTTCAGACCACCTGACATGGTTTGCTACAGTGCTCACTATTGCTGGTAGGCAGTGTTAATATTGTTTAAAAAAATAAATAAAAAGAAAACATTTTTGTTAAAAGGTACACTATGTAACCTTTTTTTTTGTTTTTTTTTTCAAAATTAACAAAATTCAAATAATCAATACATCATAAATCGAGCCTGGTCTCATTAGAAAAACATACCTGTGAGAACGTACCTGTAAAAGCGACACGGAGATGACATTTTTATTACTCAACAGGTGAGTAAGGTATTTTATTGAGCAGATAAATTGCCATATAGCTCTCTAACAAAGTTCATTGTAAAGCATTATCTGTTGGTCATTTCATTATGGGTTTGTTGTAGCGCTGTGCTGGAGTTTATTTTCAAGGAAGTACCAAGTCTAATAATGGGTCTAGCTACAGTAATGTCTCCATCTTTCCATCTAAACTGGTTATATCTCATAAGCCTGGTAGTGAATTTTTTATGAGCAGTAAGATAATCTCTCTCTCTTTTCTTTAGTTATGAGAAAGAACCATATTCAGTCTTTTTGACGCATTTTAAATGAGTATATCTGGCTTTATTTATTTATTTATTTTACTTTTAGAAGTGCTCTAGAGGGCTTTAAAGCTGCAGGACTACAAGCCACAAAACCCAAATTTTTATTTCATAGTGTCTCTAAAGGATCACTGTCTGGTCACCATTACGAATCCAACAAGACCTGAGCATTTGCTGTAACAGCCGCTACATACATTCCACTACATACAGCGCAGCACAAGAACTCCTCCCAACTTCCTTTTAGCCAGTGATAATACACATTACTCAGTGCAGAGCTGTAATGAGTGAGTGGAGAGAGGTACACTTTATTCATGGGCTCATTTTTTGTGTGTTGGAGATAAAAAGCCGACGGGGTGCTCTTCAGCTCATCTCTAGCAATTACACAAGGAAATGTCTTATAATTGGCTTTTGCTTTATGTCCAGCCATTATCAATGTCCCTTACAGGCAGAGAGAAAAATTGGGTGGAAGTTGGAGTACTCAAAGTCCATTTGCACATGAATTAGGATTGTTAATTTGGATGTGCAAAACTACATCTTTCAAAAACGAGTAGTTTGTTGGCTGACTAATTTTTCTGAAGGAGACCATGTATACTGTAGGCTGGCCTCAATCCAATTGTTATGGGGTGTTTATATAAGGTATGTTCTTGCTTCTTTAAAATCTGGACAGTTGACACGCAGTCTTAAAAATGCAGAGTTCATGGTGGAACACTAAAAACAACGATGCAAAACGTGATGCAATGGTCCATACATTGGCCATTTCATTGGTGAAGACAGTGCTTAAAGTGGATACATTTAAAACTGTGTAATAGCAGATAACAGCACATAAATTAAAACATCACCAAATAATAAAAAAAAAAGATAAATTAGTCAACCTCACAAATTGACTATAGGTGGTTGAGAGAGAGAGAGAGAGAGAGAGAGAGAGAGAGAGAGAGACTGTTTAATACACTATGAACAAGCGTGAAAGATGCTGGGATCCCTCATCAGCTTTGCTTTTTTTTTCTGTGCCGATGGCGGCCAGCACTTCCTGTGCACAGAATGGAGGAAAGCAGTTTCCAGTCTCTGGCACTGAGTAGAAAGGACTCTGAGCTGTCTAATAGTATAAGATCGGCTTTCTCTAATTGGGAGAGAAGTGGGACTTCCTTCTGGAAGCAGGCGGGAGATGGAGAAAGCACTGTTCTGTTTCAACAAACTGGCTAGAACAGGAGACTGGAGGGCTTAACCTGAGGCTAGGAAAAACAGACTGAAGAAACACACGGACTTAAACCCTGGCATGTACACACAGATACACAATGTGCCCACACTTTAAGCTTCTTAAAATATTACACCATAAGAGCCCTGACACTGTGCATTGGAGGATAAATTAAATGTAGTTTTTCCCAAAAATCTCCCCCACCTTCAAGTAACCTTCTTTCTCTTATCTCTTTTAATGATTGGTTACATCTACTGTATGCGCGGAGTGAGTTTTACTCTCGGGGACAGAAGCAACTCTTACATTGTGTCCTAACCAGGTGCGATAATTTCCAGAGTGCAGTATTTTTTCTGTTCTCACTGAAAGTGAACTACTCAAAAAACACATTCAACTATATTTAGTATGTATCAGATATGTGGAAAATAATTTTCAACCATTGATATTTTTGTATTTATTTTGCATTTTGTATAGTAAATGACAATTGCAAATATTTGATTTTAGAGTGAAATACATCACAGACATGTTCTTGAAAGATTTTGAGATTCACTCAATTACTACAAGTATGGTTATTTGTGAAGTAGTTTGCTGAATTAAAGTATTAGTTCACCCAAAAATGAAAATTCTGTCATCATTTACTCATTTACTCACCCTTAAGTCCAAACCTGTATACATTTATTTATTCTGCTAAACACAAAGGAAGATATTCTGAAGAAAGTTTGTAACTAGGCTGCTTTGGGGCTTCCATAGTAGGAAAAAAAAATACTATGGAAGTCAATGGTGCACCAGAACTGTTCAGTGTCCCACATTCTTCAAAATATCTTTCTTTGTGTTCAACAGAACAAAGACATTTATACAGGGTTGGAACAACCTAAGGGTGAGTAAATGAAAAATTCTGGGTAAACTATCCCTTTAAAGTGACAGTACAAACTCATCTCCCAAATCCTGCTGGCCAGGATGGGACAAACAGTCAGCGTGGTCGCCATGGCAACCTCTGTCCTGCCTAAATCTAAACCATTTGCATCAGCAGCATCATTGACGCTGGATAAGTGGCACTCCATTACACCTCAAATCCACCACTGCTGGCCTGGCTTACAGCCAATAAAGTCTATAGACAGTCTATTTAAAAATACACAAATCCTACTCTTGTGGGATCTGGGAACATGTAGATTCACCAGAGCTGCTTCAGACCCCAGGGTGAGCTATCACCTATAAACCAAGATGACAGACTGATTCAGGTGCATGCACGCATACGTTCGCTAACTTGCTCACTTTTCCCTCTTCAATGTCAGTCAACACCTACTTCTGCGCAGTTAGACACCTTCAGCTCACACATCCATTTATTAGAGGACGTTTAATTTGCTGTTAGATACGAACACATTACCATCGCACCCACAGAAGAAATGAGAGCAGAGCATCGAGCTAAGAGCTCTGCTAATAGGCTATTTGCAGTTATTATAGTCCTCATTAATAATCCATTACCTGTCAGGCTAACTCCTAAAAGAAGTAAACCTTTTGAAACTGCCATCAATGTCCACCAATATCAAACACCCAACTTTTAAGATAACGGCAATCCTCAAGTGGGTCGTTGGGGGAGTCTCCAGCTAATGGCTTCATTTGAGCATCACGGTGATAAAACCTGGAATTCTGGGGAAAGGGATTTCTAATGGTTAGTTGATAAATGGATACTCTTACCTTGTTTTAGGGGATGTTGTCAACCATTCTTCATGCTTTTCAAATGTAATCAAGTATGCTGCAATTTCCTGTCAAACAGAGAAGGCAGAAAGATAGGTAGGTGTTACTGTTACATAATATCAACAGCTTTTTAACACATTAATAAACTGAAATGAATGGCTTGTAAAGTGCATTTACAGAATTAAAACATGTATCATGACAAAATAAGCTTTTAAAAATGTGTGTAAAACATAGCCATCACAGTCATGAGTTCAAATCAAACCAGTTTACGAACATATTACACTCCTGCAAGCTCGGGAACAGCGCTTTGGAAATTGTATTCAGCGGATTTTGTGGACATATTTGCTCCCTCTTTGTCTGAAGCTCACATTATACTTTAAGAAGACGTGAATGACATGAATACCTCCTTTACAGTGGCTGTTTGATTGCTCTAACAAAAAAGAAATCATTTCTTGGGATGCACAAGAAGCATGACAGCAGATGATGTGATTTCTGGTACCGATGTTAACCCAGTCATCACTGTCACCCAACAAAAGAGACAAGTGGATGAGTGAAACGTATCCCATCATTCCTTCACAAAGCTAATCATGGGAAATGAAAGCAGACCGAGTACTGACAAGCAACCTCATGATTACCTGTGACAGCCAGCCATTCATTTCACACCGAGGGCATTTGTCATACAAAGACAGCAGGAATACGGAGGGACACAAATGATGTTATCAAACAAGAGTCCAATTATTTCCTGCACTTCACGTGTTGTTCTTGGTAAATTAAGGTGAAACAGAATAATTTTAAGAAAAGATTTGTAAAGACTTGCCACAACATTGCTGACAGAGACTTCAAGAGCATTTCTGCTGAAGTGATGTTTATTTACGTATGAGTTTCAGGCTGCTTTAAATTAATGCTCCAGGCAGATTCAACAGAATTACAACAGGAACATAACAGCAAAAAAAAAAAAAAAAAAATTATCCACTTTGATTTCATTACAAGTCATTTATTTGTCATTTTTTTCTGCTTTCAAATTCAAACGGGTTTTAATCTCATTGAAATCACTTAAACAAAATATCTCACTCTTAAAAAAAACTGTCAATCAATAAGCTTACTTTCTAGAACATTACACCAAGCGCTCTACATAATGTAAATCCATCACACTACAATCAATTTCAATATTCTCCTTGCATCTGAGGTTGACAAGATTTTATTTACTAACCTAATTAAACACTGTAAGTCTATCAATAATAGCCCAAATTCTACTCGATTCCCAACAACCAATGGTATTCAGATGCCCTTAGGAAGTGTAATATATATTTATAGTCAGTAACTCTACGGTGTAATCCTGTCACAGTTGGCAGTAGAGCCATCCCTCGGGGTACCAGGGTGCCAAGACTGGCAGTGCCCACACAGAGAACGCTAGAGCTGGCGATAGCCTGCAGGTGCTGTCTGAGAGATAGCGCCGTTCTGATTAACGTTCTGCCCTCCTGTCATCAGGGCCAGAGGGAAAGAGAGAAGGACGAGAGGAACAGGCTGTGGAATATGACCATGGAGAAGTGTAAGACAACCACTCCATAATGAAAAATATATACTTGCCTGGCTTGCCAAATTGAAAATGCTACAGATGAGCTACAATATTCTGATTTTGTATAAGCTGTAAGTTTTGCAGTAACTTACACTTGCACTTAAAGGGTTAGTTCACCCAAAAATGAAAATTCTGTCATTAATTACTCACCCTCATGTTGTTCCAAACCCGTAAGACTTTCATTCATCTTCGGAACACAAATGAAGATGAGAATGAACCTCATTTGTTCTCGCACACATCAAGCAAACATGATTGAGCTTCCATTTACCACAACTTATGTGTGTTGATGAATGTTTATATTTGAATAAAAGCCTAAATTCAATCTGTTCATCATATAAAGTTATGGAGTCTCTTCAGAAAATCTGGACTAAATCACTCAATTCATATGGATTCGTTTTACGATCGTTTATGAACTTTTTGCAGCGTCAAAGTGGTAGTTATGTAGTTGTGTATGGAGGGACAGAAAGCTCTCAGATTTCATCAAAAAGATCTTCATTGGTGTTCCAGACATGAACAAAAGTCTTACGGGTTTGGAATGACATGAGGGTGAGTAATTAATGACAATTTTCATTTTTGGGTGAACTAACACTTTAACTTGTTTTGCTAATGAAAAGAAAGAAAACTTACTAAACACTCAATCAAAACAGCAAATGCATGTACTGTAGTTAAGAAAATAAAATAAGTCTATCTTTGGTGCACGGGGCTAATTTACAATGGTGCTCATGAGTAATGTTTGTTTTACAAGCCAGATAGATAGCTGGGGGCGAAACTCCTTCATTGACCTTGAGGCCCATTTGAGATTCTTCTTCTTTATCGTTTTCCCATTAAAAGTCAACATGCCGACCTCAGAGCTGGGGGGATGAGCCGAGAGGCCCAGTCCAGTAAATAAAAGGCAAACGTCGGCATCCCCCACCCACTCCCCGAACAGATGTCGAGGATTATTCCAACCCCCCAATCAGCCATAAAGGTGCAATAACCTTACGGCAAAAAACAAACAAACAAAAACAGGCAAAGAGTCATTAAACAGCTGCGAGAGACAAAGTTTTGTGTGGTGTTATGAGCGGCTAGTTCTCGTTTGAGTTGATTTGGTGCAGTTGTCAAGATGGTGCATCAAAGTTTGGCAATCAGCTACTGACCTCACGGCCAGCCCTACAAGTGCTCTTTAAATCTTGGGTCAATGACATGTAAGAGTGTGCACGATAAAGAAAAGAATAGATCTTTAAAAATGTTCTACTTGTATTGCTGTTGGTTTCATATGGCTTTATAAAACTTTTATACCCATTTCAAAAAAAGTTTCAATTGTAATGTGGTGATTGATGAAACCAAATTTCTTAATTTTATTTAAGAAATCAAACTCTATAGAGGTGGCACTGTAAGAACAAATATATAGATAATAGAATAGATCTGGAAAAAAAAATCACATCAATGAACTACTTACCACATACAGTTTTGCTTAAAGTCCCCCTGTGGTGAAAATCCATTTTTTAATGTTGTTTATATGTCTATGTGGTGTTTTCAATACGTTTTAAGACAAATCATGTGCAAATTCATAAGTCAGCAACATTGCTGAGTGTTTTCTCCTTAAAACTGCAGTGATCTAAAGTTTAAAAAATGTTGTTTGAAACCGCTGGTGTCTGTGACGTCACAAACTACCTTGTAACCAATCATGTCAAAGTGCCGGCGGGCTTTAGCATATCATTAACTGACCATGCAAGGGAGTCTCAAAAGAAGTCAGGTTATCCCGGTATATTTTTCTGTTGATATAAAATATCGGGTAGATTTAGCAATATAGCGGGTGTATGATATATATTACAATGTGATGATGAACTATATGCCTTTCTCCATTGACGTTCTGAGTTGTTCAAAGCGTTTCTAAGGAAACTGATTTTAGAAGACAGCTGTCTGACTCAGAGATGGCGAACGGGAATATGGTTTGTGTAACATTAGCAACACATTATTAGCCATTTGATAATGTAGTCAAGCAAAAGGCTAATCATATTAATTACCGTTATGTGTCCAACGTTGTAAAGAGCGATACGATTGTGCAGCGTTTACCTCAGTAAGTTGACTGAGTGGATCTCTAAGCTGATGTGACTGAGTGGAGGAAGAGCTAATTTGCATATTCATTTATCCGCATATACAAAGATGAGTTTTAAGGGATAAAATTATTGACTACAGGGGGGACTTTAAGTCAAAAGGTAGCAAATAACCTTTATAAACCAAGAACAATGTGCCACAGAGCTGACTGAACATGCGCCTGACATCTCTGCACCGTATTCTAGCATTACTACAAAGGAGAAGAGGACCTTGACATTGGAGAGTCTGTAAAATCCATGTATCAGGAGCTTACATCAGAAAAGCTGATTACTGAGAACCGTGTCTACGCGCACCTGTTTAAAATGCTCTTAATATGCTAAATGGTGTCACCTCTACAAGGAGAACTAGCTCACATGAAACACAGCCACCTTTTTTTCCCATGTCCTCTCCTGTTTCTGTCTCCATCTGAGGGCAACGTGTAAACGAGAACCTCTGATAGGCACGTCTCTGATTCAATTTTGAAACGCCTCCCTGATAGGATACCGGACAACAACGGCCTCAATTTTCACTCAAACTGTCACCGCTGACAGCTAAAGCAAGAGGGTCTTTTGTGAACATAAGAAAACGTCTGGCAATTTAAAATAAAATATGACATGCATATTTCCCTTTCTTTGTTTCTGGTGTAGAAAACTGACACAATAACAGCGTAATGCAAGCAAACACAATTTTGCCCAATCCTTCCCTCCTTTTTAAATCAGAAGGAGACAGAGAAGCAGCTCTGATAAATGCAATTCCCATCACATTTCTCTAGCGCACAAGACGCTGCTTGTATTGGCAGACATTTGATGAGGTGTTTGTTCCAACGGTAGTATCTGTGTCCCTGGCTGACCCACGGCGTGAATGTTTGTTGTCTATACCTTCTGCTTTTGATGCTTAGATTGATGTGGGTAAGGAGAGGCGTCGAAAGCATCAAAATTCGCAGTTTGAAGTGAAAGTGCTGATCACTTAAAACAATGATAGACATTCCATTAAAAGTGGAGATAGGCATCTCTCTTGCATTATCAGACACTTGTCTCTAAATGCCATCCATAACGCATCTCCCTGTTCCCATGATCCATTGAGCATTTGAGACTAAAAAGCTCATAGACACTCAGGGGAACAAACTCCTCTATTTGAATACTAATATTCCATTAAGTCTAACATGGCACTTTGGGGCTGTTTAATTTAAAGGTGTCTATGTCTGAGTGTGAAACAAAAAAGTGACTTGATCAAATGGATTCATCATTCACAGCGTGAATTTTCATGGGTTGTGCATATGTCAACCTCATTCTTTCAACCCACACTGTTTTCCACTAGCACTTCCAGACTTCATTGTACTTCTCTGAAAAGACTCCTATACTGAAACACACTTTCAAGCTTTCTGCCGCGTTCTACTCAGTTATAAAGACACAAATAAGTCCTAGATATAGTGGAGTGAGTAAATGGGTTACAGAGGGCCTTTACAGTATAAGATAAATGTTCTTGAGAAACAGATGCGAGCACACAGGATATTTGCTTACTTTATATAGAACTGTATGAAATGATGATGCATTCATTAGATTGAATAGTGAATAAAGAGAAGAATAAAGTACAGTGGGGTCCAAACTTCTGAGACCAAACTGAAAATCTGGGATTCAAAATGAAATTAAATGAAATGCTCCATCAGATCATAATTATGTTAAACAAACCTGTGGAGTTCATGCAGCTGAAGTGCTGCTGTTGTAAAAGCATAAGAGGGACAATGAAAATACAAAGAAAATCTGAATTTCATCTTAATTTTTCTATTAAACTTTTCATGATTTGTTATAAACATTGTACTAAATCAGAAAAAAATATGGGCAGATTACTTGCAAATTATAGTTCGTTATTGATTACAAATTTTTCTGACATTTTGATTACTTTTAGGTTCCTCACTTAGATTTAAATGCTTTTTTTTTTTTTTTGGTTTTTAAATATTAATAAATTATTTGAAAATAAAAACAATCAAAATAAAACAATTAACCTCAAAAAAAGAATAATATTTTATTTGTTTACCTGCATGTCAATGTGACAATTATCCAACATCAGAGAGAACTGTAAACATGCAAAAGTGTTGTAAAATTACAGAAAAATTAACTTAAAAATTTCAGTGGTCTCCAAGTCAATATTTTAGGTCAAAGGGACAAAAAAGTTTGGGAATCCCTGCATTACGTGAACAAACAATAATAAACATGAAAACAGCAACGGCATTACATGTAAATTCAAAGATTTACAGGTTTCAAATATATATTTTTGTCCAAATTTAGAAGCATCACAAATTTATTTACATGATATTTACATGGCCATTCTATAATTGTGAATACACTGTAAAAAAGAATATTTGGTTTAACTTAAAAAAGTAAGTTACCTGGTTGCCTTAAAATTTTAAGTTCATTGAAATTAAAAATTTGAGTTAATACAATGAGGGCGATTGGTTTAATTACCAGAAACTCAAAATATTATGTTATCTGAACCACATTAATTACCTAAGTTGATTTGACAAAAGAAAAAAAATGTTCTGATAACAAATCATGAAAATAATTTTTTACAGTGTATAGTCAAAGCTAAACGGAATGACACACGATAGGATTTTTATGAAAAGAAAATGTAAAAAAGTAAAAAGAAGAATTAGGGAGAATCAATAAAATATGAATTTACTGCCAATAATATGTAATCATGTTATCCATAAAAAAGTAACCAGTCTAATTAGGAGCATTTTAAAACGTAATTTAATTTAATTACAAGTACAAATTTTTTGGGAGTCTGATTATGTAATCCAGATTAATCAGTTACTACCAAGCACTGTATATATACACAATCCTCAAACTTTTAGTGCTTGGTATCACACAATATATGATTCTGACCTTGTTCTACACTTGACAGCAGGAAGTCTGTGCAGGAGGGGAAGATGGATATGAGGGAATGGGGGGCAGGATGAGCCTCTCAACTGATTCTATTCCCCATGATACCTTGTTGTCACTGGAAAGTGAGGTCATCTGATATTTCCTGCAGGGCAACCCATGAAACTGACCTGGCCAGGGCAGGGTGCAAATGGATTTGAGGGAAACCGGGGGAGAGGATTGAACTACCCAGGCATCCCTTAGGGCGAATTGAAATGCAATTAGACATAGGAGAGAGTGATACACAGCGAGGGACAGTTGAGGAGGGAACAGGGAGATGAGAGGATAAATGAGCGAGAGTGGGAGAGGTGTGAGGGTATAACAGACGAACAAGAGTCAGTGGGGATGAGAAAAGGTCAAGGACTCGAGAAAAAGCTGTGGAGCTCCGCTTCTCTCACATAGCTCATTAAAAACAAGCACATCATTGTAAGGCAGAATACACACTTCAGGAGAGTGTGCATTAAATGAATGAAATGGATAGGGTTGATCCTGACCTGTTATCAGAAACACTGAAAACTCCACTGTCCAACTCCAAAAAAAAAAAAAAAAAAAAACCATCAACAGTTGATGGTTTTGTTGGATCAGCATGTTTTATAAGCTTCTGTGAGTTTATTTGTGCTGTTGCGCTTATTTGTTTTGATTTCTCCACGACAGTCTTTCACACACACAGAGATAGTCAATATTACCAGTCTGCAATTTATGCTGAATGTAATAAAACCAGAATCATTCTTGGCCAAAAAATTTTGGTGGGCAAAATTTTGGTGATTTCCTCTTTCTTTTTGGATGGTTGGATGGATGGATGGATGAACTTTTTGAGCAATGTTGCCGGGCAATGTCGCTGAACGATGATGCTTGAGCACTTTCACATTGAGAATGGCCAACAAAATTTGTTGCCCATTCTCAATGGGAAAGTGCCGAAGCATCATCGCTCTGTGACATTGCCTGGCAACATTGCTCAAAAAGTTGCCCCGTGTATCATCACAGTCACTTGTAGAATGTCTGAAATGTTGTCGTTCGATGGGATAACCTTAAGTTTAGAAGTTTATGAGAGTCATGATTAGAACAGAGCATTCATTGATCTTTAAATAATAACTTTTTTAAACACATAAGAAATATAATTACTACAGATACTTTATAACATTCACAAGCAACCATTAATCCTACAGATTCTAGGGCTGGGACAATACATCGATTCTCGATTCACGATACAATGAATCTGGAACGATCCTGATTTTTTCTGTCTCAAATCGATTCTGAGCTTAGTTTTAACAGCAGATGGCGCTCTAGGCTAGTTTTTAACCACACACTCAAATGCTCACGAAGAAGAATGCTGGACAGCGATTGTGTGTTCGGCTGAGTCATGTAAGTGGTTAAATAAACTTGTACCTCGGCTCAGAATGCTTTTATGATGCGAGATTAATGTAAACACAGCCCACTGCAAACACCCTTCAACCTTTTCGAACTTTATGAATGATTATTTTAGGTTCAGGTGGTGTGCGTAAAGGAACTGGAAGCAAGCAGAGTACGGGTGTTTCTAAAGCACGTAGTGCCATCTGCTGTTAAAAACTAAGCTCAGAATCGATTCGAGAGAGAATCGCGATACATCGGAAAATATCAGAATCACTTCAGATTCTTTGTATTGCAAATCGAGAATCGATGTATTGTCCCAGCCCTATCAGATAGCTTTGAAAATAAAATACAATGGGAAAGCAAGTCCAAAAACATTCAAAAGGAATGCAAGTTCAGCCAGAAAGTGCAAAAGGCCTGGAGAAGGCCACAGAGGGGGAAAGAGGACGGAATAGAAAGAGAGAGCAAACAACAAAAGCACTTTGACTCATGACAGCTGCACTTGGCATCTGCTGGCATAGTGTGGTGCTGTTCTACGAGTCCCTGAGCAGGGTTAAAAAGCTTTGCTTTCCAGTCAACCACCTATTAATCCCTGCATGCAGCCTCCTTGGGCAGCCCAAATGAGGAGCAGGAATGGCACTCGCAGCCGGCTCTGCGTTATGGCTCCTCTGCGCACGCCCCGCCACGGCCATTCAATACTCATGATGCTCGGTGCCGCGCCCTCTTTCAAAGCTTTTGGCCACCAACCTGCCGACTCAACAGAAAGCAGTGGGACGTGGAGTACCCTGTAAACAGGTCTGTAGGATGCACAGAACCCTGTCAGCACGCTCTGAATACATCTGGTCTGTAACTGGGCAGGAAGGAATCCATTTACTGCACATAGGCAACCCTCTCTGCTCATTTGAAAGTCTGTTCAAGGCCCTTTGACCTTTCCCATAATATGCTTTTAAAGGGTGTGGGCAGATCATATCTCTTTCCCAGCACTGGTCAGACAGACAGCTAGTCTTAACCACCCAACAGCCTACATTATACATACAGTTGGGCCGAGATCAATTCTGAATTGATCCAGAATAGCTTAGATGTTTTCCAGCTGGTGGTCAATGTTTGGCTTGGCATGCTGATTCGCCTGCGGTGCACCTCCCAGGTCCCAGACACTTTGAGGCCTCTCGAAACAAATTATCCCCATCTCACAGCACTGAATCCTCCCCATCAAGGGCTGAGTGAGTGGCTGAGCTCCAGCCGTTCTGTCTCGGCCTTCTGTTTCCCCAGCGCAGCCTGAGTGGAGGAGGAGGATGTGTTGTGGGAGGGAAGTGTTCGCACTTAGCGAGATTGTTTTGCTGCTAGTGCCAGGTCCCACTGCATTGGATGGAAATGAAACGGCTCTTTGAGGGGATGTCATCATTTAGAGAAAAAAAAGTGGAGATAGTCAGCATCACCTCCACCCGTAACATCTCCGCTCTGACCGTGATAGCTCAGCCTTGGGTATCCGTGCCAAGGTCTGTGTATAAAAAGTGTGTGATGGGACAAGCAATGCTTTCGTCTGCCACAACAATATAATGTCTTTGAATTATTGCTCAGCAGATATCAATATATGTGATTAAGATTAATTTGATTACATGCTATACTGATTTGGTTTGAATACATGCTGATTTTAATCAGCATAGCATGTATTTTTAATCAATTGACACTCCAAATAATCATATTTTGTAACAAGTTGCATTGAAACAAACCTCGGCTAAGAATTGCAAATAAATTGACAACTGTCGAATGTAAATAACCCTAACCCTAACAAAGTTAGAATGATAAAAAGAATGACAGAAGTACTAAATGATTGATCAACTGATAGACAGAGAGACAGATAAGCCAATTCCTCAGTTCTAAAACCCAACCCTGTAAAAAAAACTGTAACTAGAGTTGAATGTTCTGGCATCACAGACTTCAGGGTCTGCATGATAAATCCCTGCAATTCAAATTTTATGTGGTAGGAATGAAGGAAGAGGGGAAGTTAAGTATGCCCTCTGCCACTTGCCTTGGGCAACAAAGCTCAGACACACATCCTTTTCCTTATCCTGCTTTTTCATGGATGTGGGGGAGGATTGAGCAGTTCTTCGGCTGGGACACAATAGGATACTCTATTCTCCCATGTGGCAACAAAGAGGCTCATTTGTAAATGTCGGCCATTCGCTTCCACTCTCACTAGCTCCATGGGGAGCAGCCAGGTTCACTTCCCAGAGTCCTACGGCGCTCTTCTCCAATCTGCCCTCTCGTGTCCGTGCTTGGAGCCTTCTTCATCATCCATACAGCAGGACACCTCCCCTTTCCAGCTTCCCATAAGCCACCATCCACCCAGCAAGGGGGCAGAGCGATGCTTTCATTACCACATGCAGGATAGCCCTTCTGCCATGGCTGTACAGTGAAGAACGGATCTTTCTCTGGACAGCTGTTTTTTTTTTTTTTACAAGAATCATCGATCAATTTAAAAAAAAAAAAAAAAAAAAATTAAGTAAATTGCATCAAATTAATAATTAAAAATAAAATATCAATATGTGCTCAGAAAAAAAGCCAATGAATAAAGATAATAATGATAATATTAACATATAATGTGGCTATATATACACACACACTAAATAAATACATTTTTGTAATTTTAAAAGAATAAAAATTAAAACAACTAAAGCCATCCTAATGTTATGACACTTATCTAATGATATTTCAGTACTTCCAATGTCCTTTTGAGACATTCGCGACTTAAACTGCCAGTCAACCCTTGAGTGATTTAATGCTGGTGGCAGCGCCATTCCAAGTGTGAGACAGACTCATTTTGGGGGATCATGGGTGTAGTGGGAATTAGAGTAAGAAGTGAGTCTAATGCAGTGTCACTGAGTCTCATTGACGAGAGTCCCTATGGCGCACATGATGTGTGAGAAAATAGGGCGAGCGACAAAGACACCACGAAGCCCTGGCAACACCTGATCATTCACACGACTCTCACAAAGCTCTCTGACAGACTCCAGACTTGAATTTGCATTAGACTTGAAACATATTCTAGAGGATTTCTGATGACTTGACCAAGTAAAGGGGTATTTGAGACTCAAATCAGTTGCAAAAAAACAAAAAAAACACAAATATTTCAACAACAGCTTAGTGATTTATCAAAAAGACAGGCATGCAATTAGCCTAGACCTACACAACCAGCTAAATAATGCTAGCTGTCATCTTCCAAATATGTAGTGCTGTTCACAGTGCTGTAGCAAGTTACCTATCTTATATAGTTCATTATTTTACAAATCTCCAGGCATAGACATGAATCCATGGTTATTCAGAAATACATATTTGTATGGTAGTTGGTAATTGCTTCCCTCTAAACCACTGTACTGTCACTCTGTGTTCAGGAAAGCAAATAAGAACAGTATAATGTAAGGCTGAACATTTTATGTGTATAGTCTGCGAAATGTATTTTAATAGTGGTGGTTGCTTTACAGCAAACCTTTAACCTTAAGTATTAAACCTATTTCAAATCACGTGACATACTGAGGAGACGACACACTATTACCTTTCTTATAAGGAAATGGGTCAAAAATCTCATTGATTTACATGTAAAACAATGACTTGGACTCATGTCTGGTCTCAGCAACTACTCTCCTCCTCTGGAAAAAGGAGCAGGTCTATTAGGCTGTGCCTCTACTTTCGTGCACTTTGCCAGCCTGTTTATTTCAGAGCCCAGAATCAATTAATGCTGGAATTATCCAGTGAATTCCACTATTCAGCACAGCAAATGACTGGGGCACCCTTGCGTGAAACCAATTTCGAACTTTCAATTCGAGGCGTGCCCACAACCACCTACTGGGCTCTGTGCAAAAACGAGCTTCACTTCGACTGTCCTGCCAGTGCTGGTCACCCGTGCAGCCCAGCACGTGGTTTGTGCACCGCTCCGCTCTATAAAGAAACAACAAAACAATGAGAAACAATGCAGACAGAGGGAAAACTAAAGTTTCTTAAGTTCAAACTAAAATCAATCGATTAGCATTGGGAGAAGAAATGTCTTCTCAATAAAAAATACGTGTCTAAAACTACACTGGCAGGAAAAACATGTTAGGAAATTCATAGGTACAGGGATGAGAGTTATTTCAGCTCAACAAAAGTTGTGCTCTACAGAATAGAGAAATACTCTGCAGAACTAGATATTTTCAAAACTGGCTAGTCGTGGGTTGGCTGAATCAGATTTTATGGAAGTTCTGTGTTATTAGGCTAGTTTTAAGCTTACTTTTAAGAGAGGCTTCATACAACATGTTCCCTTGTGTTCAAACACCTTGCAGCAACACAATTAAATAGAACAGAACTCAGGTTTTTAAAAGTTTACCTATATTTAAAGGTACACTATGCAACTTTTGGCGCTCTAGTGGTTAATAAACAAAACTGCATGTGTTTGATCAGTTGTTCGGAGAGCCAAAGTCACGTGATTTCAGCAGTTTAGCAGTTTGATACACGATCCAAATCACTGATTCGAAACAAATGATTCGTAAAGCATCATGAAGCAGTGTTTTGAAATCGCCCATCACAAGATATTGTTGAAAAGTCCTTACTTTGTTTTTTTGGCACACAAAAAGTATTCTCGTTGCTTAGAATATAAAGGTTGAACCACTGTAGTCACATGAACTGTTTTAAATATGTTTTTAGTAGCTTTCTGGGCAACTGAAAGTGTTAATCATTTTGCTGGCAATAGAGGCCTCACTGAGCCATCGGATTTTATCAAAAATATCTTAATTTGTGTTCCGCAGATGAACGAAGGTCTTACGGGTGTGGAACGGCATGAGGGTGAGTAATTAATGACATTATTTTCATTTGTGAACATGGGTGAACTAATCCTTTAAAGAGAATGAATTTAAAGACGGAGTATGAAACCACTAACAATATCAAAACTAACAAGGTAATATGCTTTTTTACAATTAAAAAGTCCTGTAATACTACTACTACTAATATTTTTTCCTTTAAGAAATAGCAAAGAACAGGCATACACTGTAAAACGAAGTCTTTGAAATCACAGAGGAGCCGGCAGGCAGGGTACACTCTCTGTTCAAATTAGCTGGTCCACCTAAAGTGAGCTTTAATAGAGCACTGAACTGAGTCCTACTCATCACTCAGAGGGACTCGTCTCTCTCTTTTTCTTTTTCTCCTAGTGTTGATCCTGCCATTGTACTGCCGAGTTTGATTTGTCTTTGAGAGGGAAGGCTTTAATTGAAGTGTGTTTGTGCTATCTAGTGCATCAGTCAGACTGCCTTTGTTTGACTATCAGAGTGCTAGACAAGCAGCCCACTGCCTCTGCCCTCTGTCCCCGCTTTGTGCTGAGATCATGATAAAGAGACAGTGCGACTGTGAAGGTCACACTAAGATGGAGTCAAATCCAGCAAAATCTCTCCTTAACAGCATTTACCTTTCGAATAACATCAAGGCAGGGGTGATGGCCTGCCTGGGGCCATTAACGTCACTTCACTTCAATTCAGAAGTGTACTGTTAGATCTTCAACAATATTCATTGAAATGGAAAAAAGTTCATTCAAATGGTTCAACATGCTATTACAATATCTAATAGCAGAGTTCCTGCACTTGTTGACCAATAAAGACTTTTCCAGACATTTGTGATGACTGGATAATGAAAATAAATAATTTTATAGTAATAAAATGCAGTACTCTTAAAAAGTACACACTGTACCTTATATCATATAGGGTGCATATTAGTACCCTAGGGGTGCATAATCGTGCTTTAAAGTGCTAATATGCAACCCTTAGGGCAAGGTAAGGCATACATATATACTTTTGAGGGAACTGCCCCAGTGGCTAATGCTATATTTTTTCTGATAGTGTGCAAATTTCTACAACTTTAATATTTAATTAAGTTTAATTAAGTGTTTCTCAGATCTGAAACATTACACTGTTAAATTTCCTCACATTTACTGTAATAAACATGCTTATCTGCATTAGTCTCTAACATCTGTGAATATCAGCATATCGGATCAGTGTAGAGCTCGTATCGGACCAGACGCGACTGGATCAATCAGACAGATGGGTTGATGACCTCTTCCTCTGTGAGTTTACATTTTCTTTTAGAAGTCATCTCCCCTATTTGTTTATTGACCCACAGCAGCTACACGATCTTCATTAGACATGCTGCTAAGCTTTTAATTGTCACCTGCTTCAATTTTCTCCCTAGCCGAAACTTCAATGGGCCTTACCATGGATAACAAAGGAGCCATGTTTAGGTGTTAATAAGAAACCATGTCAGGCTTCAACAAAGCCACCTCATGTCACAGATATCTGCAGGAGCAGAGATGTGAGGTGGAAACTAGATGTCCCTAGGCTGGAGAAGAGGGACAAAAAGAGGAATATGCTTCTAATACATCATCCGATCTCATTTACAGATCATTTACCTGCAGTGGGTTTCAGCCATGTATTTCATCATATCCAAAGGACATGGTGGTGGCTACACCTGTTTAGCTCCAGCAATGCGCACAGGCAATGTTGCAAAGCCTTATCATATTCTATTTCTTTCATTTTTCTTTTTGCATTCCCTTTGCCAGGCTAAAAAGGATGACAAATAGTCTAAATAAACCAGATTTGCATTTCCTGAAGGAAATACCTGTACATGCAAAGTAGCACAAGAATAGTGTTGAGGTTTTTTTAAATAAGCTTTTGGTTTTTAATAAATGGCTACAATAAAATATATGCAATGAGGATGAATCACAATTCAGTATGCAAATGACGTCACTGTTGGTTTCTAAATCATCTCCATGTAAATTAGATGTTCAAATGTTACTCTTAAAGGGATAGTTCACCCAAAAATGAAACTTCTGTCACCCAAACTGGTATGACTATATAAGCTTGTATTCTAAAGAACACAAAAAAACGATATAAATAACATTGGACCCCATTGATTTTCATATGGACACAGAGCAATTTTTCAAAATATCTTCTTTCATGTTCAACAGACGAAGCAAATTCATACAGGTTTGGAAAGAGTGTGAATTAACCTTTATAATTCTTTAAATTACATCAATCAAAAATACATAGGACACCTAAGACTGACATTTTTAACACAACACTTTTGCGACGGAGGCTGTACATTAAAGGGGGGGCTGTAATGCTATTTCATGCATTCTGACTTATTTACACTGTTAAAGAGTTACATTCTCATGCTAAACATGGCCAAAGTTTCAAAACACGAGTTGGACGTATGACGGAGTATTTCTGTGCCAAATCCACTACTTCCGGTTTCGGACCAGGTTTCGGAGAGTTTTTTTCGAGTGTGTCCTGTATGACGTCAAAAGAGAGCGGAATTCCTTGTATAGGCACTTCTCCCTGATAAGGGTGCGCACACACATCACCCAGAGCAAGAGCAAGAGCACGCCCATCAATGCGTTTCGTTCGGGATACAGAAGCCGAGAGATTTTTCAACAATAGCTGTGTCCCAATTCAGGGGCTGCACCCTTTGAAGTCTGCATACATCATCGAGGCAGTCTCATCTAAGAAAAATAACCGTTAGATTGCAACGTAAGAAAGAAATTACAGCGTTCTACACCTCACAATGAATATCAGTCAATTTTATTACGGTTACTTTTCTTAAATATGACATCCTTGATGAAATATTCAGCCTTCAAATGCGACCTCCGAAGGACGCAGCCTCCGAAATGAGACACAGCTCCTGTGACCGAAGGAGTGTGTTTTTGGTTGTGAGGGAAAGATTACCTTTTTCAGCTTCCCAAAGAACCCAGCGTTAAGGGAACAGTGGATGAAGTTTGTTTTTCCGGGGCAGCAATGGAGTTGTGCACGTATGTTTGTTTGTTCCCGGGATTTCGGTGATGAATACTTTGTAAACAAGTCCCAGTTCTGTGCTGGATTTGCAGATCGCGGGCGGTGAGTAAAGCTGCATCAGATGTCTGTGTTTTGTTGGCAATTGGCGCGCAAGTGCATAAAATGTAAACAACACGAACGTTTTTGTTCCCTTTGTATTTATAATGATGTCGCAGCTAGCAGGCGATCTCTACGCAGAAGCTGCACACGCTCGTGACTCTTTAGCTCTGCCCACGGCACTGACGGCAGAAACGCCTCCAGGAGCTCTGCTTTTTTCGGAAAGACTCAGTTTAGCGGATCTATCTTTTATAAATATGATAAAACTAAAAACTTTTCGGAGATATGAAGGATGCATTGTTACTGTAGATGTACTCAAGATTAACACGAGATTGGCAGAAACTGTGTCCCCTTTAAGCAGTGCAAAGGAAATAGTTAGGGTTAGGGGTTGAGAACAAACCCCTAACCAGAATGTTTGAGGAGTATCAGTACATAGCTGCCTTGCAAGCACTGTAATAAATAAATCATTGAGTACAAAGATGAATTTAGGAGTGAGCAGCTGCCAAGGCATAATATAATTCATGGCCATGCATCAATGTTACTGGCAACTGCTCCGGCACTATAAGGCAAAACTCACAGTGCCAGGTGCAAGCACATCAATCCTCCTCATCATAGAACAGCACAGAGAAATAAAAGACAGAGAATTCTCTTTTTATTTACCAGTGATTAAAATAATAGAGATTTGCAAACACAGAGAGATACTCCAACTACTCTCTAATCTCAGGTCACAAAGCTCCGTGTCAGGTAATGTTTCTCAATCTGTAAGTAAAACCCCACAGCTCTGCTCTGATAGAGTGATGAACATTAGAGGAAAAAGGCAATGGTAAATGGAGGCCAAATCATTAACATGTGAGAATAAAAACTTTGGAACGCATAAGAACCATAATACTGTAACCACTTTTATTTTACTTTTTAGGTTCATGCTAATAATTGTGCATAATATTAAGAAGATTTCTATTTACTTTATCAAAGCAATTTTGATTTGTTTGATTTGTTGAGTCAAAATCTGGGTCCTGAAGCAAAACCAGTTGAGAACATCTCATTTACGCTACGTTCACACAGCAGCAGAATCTGGTTGTCAGTTCCAAATTTCAGGAGAGTGTTCTCTAAAATCACATTTAAAAACCTAAAAACGAGAATATTTTTTGTGCACAAAAACAAAACAAAAATAACAACTTTATTCTGCGCACAAAAAGTATTCTCGTCGCTTGAACCACTGTAGTCACGTTGACTATTTTAACTATGTTTTCAACTACCTTTCTGGACGCCCAAAGGTGCAATGACGTTGCTGCCTATGTGTGGATCTGATACCCTCGGATTTCATCAAAAAATATCTTAATTTGTGTTCCGAAGATGAACGAAGGTCTCACGGGTGTGGAACGACATGAGGGTGATTACTTAATGACAGAAATTTCATTTTTGGGTGAACTAACCCTTTAAGAGAAGTGGACTGACTTCAGTTACATAGAGGTATCATTCAATCTGATTCTGCCTCCTGTTGCATATTCAGGAAAACTTAGACAACATACAGTTGTCCATCCCAAACGCTGACTATGTGAATATAGCCACAGAGACACATCTACTCTACACAATTCATTGTTTAGTTATTAGACAGACAACTAATATTTGTGTTGATAATTGCATATGAATACAAAATCTTCCTTCTAAAATATTCTCCTCGTGTTAGTATGAAATAAAGCATCTGATCAAAACACCTTAGCTTAAGGAAATGTTTAGGAAAAACAACTATATCAAACTGTGCACACACCTTGTGTATGCATTATCTGAATACAGACTAAATTGAGGAGGGAGGTGCAGAAAGTGTTCGAGTGGCTGTTTTTTTTTTTCTTCATGTTTCTTCAGTGTCTGCCTTTTCAGCAAACCCAATGTTTTGCTGCTGGCAAACTCACTGAGCGGTTGGGAATTACTTATTTAACAGATAGCATTTCTTCTGTTGTCAGCAAAAAAAAGAAGAAGAAGAAGAAGAAAAAAAAGGTTCTTGTCCATAACAGGGAAAACGAATGCAGTGTGAAATCAGAGGTCATTTGGAGACAAACAGCATTAAAAGGAGCGAGCAGGGGTTAGGACTTGTCCTCCTCTTTTCCCAACATTAATTAGCATCTAAACTCAACACAACATTACAAACAGCCACTATGGCTTTTATTTGTTTTGGCGGACTTTTTTTTCTAAAGGCAATAAAAGTGTTTTTCTCTCGTTACGTTTTGCTGCACTTAATCATAACTGTTTCACTGAATGTTTCATAGAGGTTTAAAATATCATTGATCTTAATCGTGGCGTGTGATGTCTTCCTGATCATTGTGTCATACCCCCTCCAAGGCTAGTAATAAATGTAGAACCTCAGGCAGAGCGGTAATCCACGGTTTCTGGAGGTGTCGTTTTCTGGCTACGGACAAGAGATAAGCTCCCTACCCCCATTGGGAGGAAGGTGGAAAGAACAAGAAAAGGAAAACGCACACTTCCAACACTCTTACTCTTATGTCTGCCTCAGTTTTCTGAAAAGACAGGGGCCCAAATGTACAGGAGAGATAGTGACATGTCTGAACAGGAGAGGTGGGGGGATAATAAATAAGAAAAACATCTGCATTTGCCTTATCGCGTGGCACTGCTATTTAAATGGCATGCCCATCATTTTCTGGATCACAGTTGTTATTCACGGCTTAGAGCGGTGGAAATGCTTTGAGCCAAGAGGATCACACCTCAGTCGGAAGGACACAGATAAGGACGAGCCTCCGGCACTTAGACACCTCACCACAATGCTTTAACACGGAGCGACATTCTTGTCGGAAGATGGTAGAATGACAAGCGAGACAAATCTTGCCTCATTTAATATTCCCCCGACTGACAATTTTACATCTCAAGGTTTATGACAGGGTTCGTACATGTTTTATAGGGTTAAATTTAAGCACTTTTCCAGTACTTTCAGTGGCGACTCCCAACATCGATGTCCTGTTTGCGTACTGAGCATTATGCCTTATGTATTTTATTGTTCTTCAATATATTTTACATTTCTGCTTTTTTTAAGCCAGATGTCACTGAAACAGCAACTTGAGCTGTCGATTTAGACAAGACATGGGGATACAATTTCTTTGGGTGCCAATCCACTTGTTTGGTATAAGGCATGCAGACAGCAAAATTATTTTTTTGCCAAACTTTCCGATGGTGAGTAAATTGAGAAATATTTATGATGGAAATAAAACTACATTATGTATTTTTTATGAGAAATAATTTTGTTACAGTGGAATCATTTAGAAGTTTTTACTTTCTGTTTATGGCAAAATAACATGTTTGCCATAAATATGCATCATATACAAATATCTCTGTCACAAAAGCATAAAGACCGACCTAGACTTTTCATCCTCATTTTATATTGTATGCTTTTGCCACATGAAGACATAGAGAAAATAGAAAAATCTGCACTAAAAACATTAGTAAAATTTTTTCTTTAGTACATGGCTGGATTTAAATCGCAAACATTATTTTTATTCTATACATTCTAGGTGGAATAAGATAGAATTTTATGGGAACATATTTAAAGTCCAAGTATATTTCTAATCTTGAAAGATTCACTTTCCAAACTCTATGAATTTTGCACTGAATGAACATTTTGCACGTTCCTCCCCAGATGCAAACCTGAACAAAGAGAGTCACAAATTATCTTCAAAAATCAATAAAAAGTTAATAATTACATTAAGCTTTTGAAGTGTGTAAACGCCCAGGGTTTCAATAGAGAGGCTGGGTGTTAGAAAGAGACCCATTGAGATACAAGAGCCAGAGATCAGAACCAGGTGTGTAGCTCCCATCTCAGCCAGGAGCGAGCACTGTAGGTCTGCACCCCCTGCCAGTGAGGAGCCCTGCCATCAAAACCCCCCAAAGCGCCACACACCCATCCATCGCTCCACTTGTCTAATTAAACATAGTTAACATTCATCCCAAGGTCTTATGCAGATGAGCAGAGAGGGAGATGAGGTGCATGGCGCATTAAGAAAAACAACATGGTCGTGGGTGTTGGGGCAAATTGAGACTCTGCGAGATATCTTCAATTTGACCTCATTCATCAATTAATTAGAGCTATTAGGGGGTGGTGGGATGGAACAAGAGCAGAAGTCATTGCTGTGTCACCCCTGGAAGCTGGTAAATGGCTTCTGCCACTCCTCCTGTGCCTCTGAGCTGACATATGTCAGTCAGGCTGTCACTTGCACTGACGTGGACACACAAATAAACACACACAATGCTTTGACGAAGACGCTCAAGGAATCTTCATCTCTACTGACTGCCGCCAGAAACTCCCTGCACCTCTCATAGAAAAAAGTGACTCTAGTCAAGCACACTTCAAGAGGAGTTTTAGTGTGCGTGTCTTAAACTCACTATTATACAGCAATGTCCTGAACCACGAAGGTGAAACCTGAATGCCTCAACCAGTGGGACAGAATGACAGATTTGCAGACAGCTCAAGTCTGATTAAACTGCTATAATACCACTATCATTCATTCATTCATTTTTACATTTCACACAATTGCTATTTGGTCCTAAAAGCAAGCAAGCCTAAAAAAATTCAAAACAGAGAATCTAAGAGCATGTACCAAAAGGGGTAAATCTCACAATATATATACAGTCAAACCAAAATTTATTCAGACACCCTGAACATTTCATTCATTATTAGAGTTTATTCACTATAGTTTAAAAAAAATGGTAATAAAATATGACAAGATCTCAGAGTTAAACTGTGTCAGAAAAAAATTAATCTTAATTATGTCAGATAACACTTAAGCAAAACATGGTCAGGTCAAAGTGTCTGAATAATTTTTGGTTCCAAATTTTTATCAATTTTACTGGTAGTCCACTGTATGAAGAATTTTTGGGTATAATATGTCACAGTTTACTTTATTTTGCTATCCTCACTTACATAAATGAACTATAGTGTCCTGAACCCACTAGTAAAAATATATCAAAAATATAAAAAATGTCTGAATAATTTTTGGTTTGACTGTATATATATTAGGGCTGTAAAGCAATTAAAATTTTTAATCATTGTGGCGATTAATTAGTCTATTTAATCACACATTAATCGCACATAAATTTTGGCTGAGAAATTACCCCAAAAGATAATTTAAAGTCATTATTGTGTAAAGCATCAAATATACATTACAAAAAGTAGCTTCAGAATGAAATATTTTATTTGATTCAACAGAATTTATTACACAAACTTTTGGACCATGAGGTTGAGTAAATGATGACTGAATATTCATTTCTGGGTAAACTATACCTTTAATGTTTTATTTTTATTTTTTAAATTAATATGGAAATATGAAATTATTTTTTAATTAAATTATAGCCTACTCTAAATAAGAAACTAACAGCCAGTATGTCGCAGTAAATGTCTTAATGATTAAGCCATTGAGTCATTCATTCATTCATTCATTCATTCATTTGATTCATTCAAACAGCTGATTCATTCAGGAGTGAAGTAAATAGTTCTCTGTACAAATGGTCCATTGAATCATTGGTTCACTCAATTTGTTCAAAACGCAGATTCAGAAATGACACACTGCTGTGTGTTGCTTGGAAACGCTGCTGTGTGTTGCTTGGAGACGTTCTGCTTTGTCTTTATATTTTCATTGGCAAAACTGAGCAAAAACAGACAATATTGTGTCTAAAATAACACAATATGAACTTCTTATTTTTTGAACTGTTGTATGAAATCAGTATCAGTAACGTGTGCAATTCGGGACAAAAATAGCACTCATGTGATATTGCGCTCGTTACTCATGTGATATAGCTTCACTATATCATATGATGTAAATATGAGGCAAAAACTCAAACAGGGGCATTTTTTGCCCCATATCTTGAATTTTAGGGACATTCTAACTGCCTTCTATAGGCTTCATCGCGCAGTGAGTTGCATCATATTTGTCATCAATCAACTATATGAAATGTCTGATGACCTACGTAGATCTGGGGCAGAAATAGAGGTTATGTGTTTTGCAAAATCAGCACACCAGTGAGCAGTGCCATGGATGACTCTGGGTACTGGTATGGGTTGATTATAATGCTAGAGTGAGGTGGGTTTGTGCCAGGCAGACAGTAGGGTTCTGGATTTCTGAGTTATGTGAACTCATGATGGATTCATATTTTTCGACATGGGCTCCACGGCCAGCCATGCGGAGCAGCATTGCGCTCCCCGGGATCCTGTTTGTAACTGTCTGCACGACAAGGACCCCAGGGAGCAGGCGCTTAAATTCACTCACCTTCACCAGATACCATAGATCTGTTTCCAAGCACAGGCAGGTGGAGCATGGCCCAAGCCCCTAATCTCTTGTCTCTCTCTCTTTCTCTTTCTCTCTCTCTCTCACACACACATTCAGTCCCTCTGTGGGCTCTATATGTGATCTACACGTCTAAACACCATCTGCCCGAAGACAAAGCTCACATGGCAGGAACAGCATCTACCTCAAAATGTCCTCATATACCAGAGTATTGTATTTTTCAGTCTTCCTCTCTCAGTCTCTCTCACAATCCCTTTCTCTCTAAGTAACTATGTGAATAGATTGTTGCCCAGGTGGCTGTATTTCGGCAGGAATGAGCCTATAATCCTGGGGTTTTAATGCAGGATTCAGGCAGGGGGCATGTGAAGAGTTGCATCTGTGCCGGAGACTGACATAAGTGTGTGGTGGAAATGGCCGAGCGAAGCTGAGCTCAGTGGCATCGAGGAAAACGATGATGAAGTACGACATTAGCGCAGTGATTAACTCCTCTCCTGCTCTTCCTCCTCTCCGTTCGGTCCCATTTCCTCCAGCATGTCAAGCTGTTTTGATCATTCCATGCGAGATTCCCTCGGCTCATCGTCCATCTGTGTGAGAGAGCTTTAAACCAGTGTGCGGTCCAATGGAAGGCTCCAAAATATGACTCCTTAGGATCCCCCCATTACAGCGTGCTATCCACAAGAAAATGCCAGAAATTTTCATGAAATTGAGCCCCATATGGTGAGTGGACTGGTTTACTAATAACAACAATGCTGTTTGTGGAATGTTACTATAAAAAGGCTGTTACGTAGGGTTAAACTTTTTTAGTGATCTGACTCATGTCTAGCAAGGTTTTTTTTTTTTTTTTTAAGCTTACAAACAACTCCAAAAATAAACACAATCACCTTCAGACTGCCATATTCTATAGCTAAAAACAAACCAACTAAAACAGGCAAAACGACAAAAAAAATCTATACTGCCATTGACCACTGACTGCCATTAATGGCTAAGGGATCAGCAAGGTGCATACTTGTTAATCAGAGCAGGTGGCATGTGGCATTTTATCTAGCAATCTGCCACAGAGCAACAGTGTGACAGACTCACACAGCGAGACCTCATGCTGATGCTCTTCGCCACATCACAACTCACAAACCTAGCTTAAACTCCTAGAAAGAACAAAAGCCGAATCAGATGAACTTGTGACAGTGTCTCAAAGGCAACGCTATGGAGAGTTCTGGGTTGCAAACA
Organism: Ctenopharyngodon idella; assembly: GCF_019924925.1. NCBI lineage: Eukaryota > Metazoa > Chordata > Actinopteri > Cypriniformes > Xenocyprididae > Ctenopharyngodon > Ctenopharyngodon idella. Next base: position 20,442,099 of record NC_067241.1, read on the forward strand.
TGTCTGGCTCATGTTCAGGATGTATCCTCTGCTGCCGCCCGGAGCCTACGGGGAGGTGAGAGTAGTGTCGAACACATTTCTCAGAGTGTGCCTTCTCAGGGACCTCTTTGATATGCAGATTTTCGTGCCCTGTGGACGTTTCGTCACCGGCATCCAGAGCTGCTCGTTAGCATTCTTCATCATTACAGCTAAAAATGCAAAACAAGAATAAATGGTCTCTTTCATTTGCAAAGACAGTTGAAAAATTGAATCATTACGAGAATAACTATTGTTTGCCAGGAAAAAAGCAGAAGGACTGCAGGCTGTTATTACAAGAGAATATGGATGAACGAAAACTCGCAGCGAGAAAGAACTGATTTCATCAACAGTAATTCACCCTCTCTGTTCAAATCATCCAAGGATGTTTGCTAACACGTATGTGCTGACAGCAAGAAACAGTATTGAGGATGGCAGAAAGCAGAGCATCACGTCAGCTCCAAACAGTTGGCGTGACAGCAAGTTGGCCTTGAAACAACAACAACAACCACAACCTTTCCTCAGCCATCAAGCTCGCCCAAATACACAAGCGTTGGCTCTCATTCCAGTGGCTAATTCCATTAAAATCGTGTCATTCTGCATTTAAATCATTTCTCATAAAGACAGCAGTTTGACTTTACTCAACCAACCACAAGGACACAATGAAAAAGTCATAGAGTATATCACCAATCTCTCATCACTCTGGTGAGTGCAACATAAGGAGCCACATTACAAGAGAAGCTCCACTTTCCACAGGCAAATAATTACAACACTTTCTCTCCCTGAGCGCATCCCAGTGTCTCTCATCTATTATTTAGTTTTTAATTTGGCTATTTGAGTTTTGCTCTCATTTGAGGCCAAGTAAGCCACCTGCTATATGGCTTTTCATCAATTAAAGTAAATCCAACACAAGTCAACAGACACCCCTGCTGAGATTGACCATTAAACGGGTTATTGATATAACACACTCTCCCTGGTCATTATCCTCCTAATTCATGTGTAATTGCGTATGTCAGGGCTTTGAACTTTTCTTCCCATTTGTTTGAGGAACCGAGGCCATGCGCACGCCCATATAAAACACGTCCACATTACTGTTCAGGCGTCGGTCGCCTCCGATCCCACGCGTATTATCGATTGTTTTAAAATCTTTGTGGGCAAGATGATTAAAAGTTCCTTTGAGCGTATTACAAATGGTCACCGATCTGAGCTTGTGCTTTACCCTTCCCTCCCAAAACTATGAAAGACCAGGGGCCAATCTATCAGCGAAATTCTCCAAGGCCATAATAATATGCAATTGGTGCAAAGCAAAAAGAGAAGACCGCTTTTCACAGGGATCTATTGCTCATTGTATCTCGTGTGTCATGCGAGCCAGAGATCAATACTCATCAATAGTCTATTAATAGCCTGGTAGCCGTTCAGGTTCAGTCTGCAACACAGACTTCTAGTGAATAGAAGGGAGCTCAATAAAACCTGATATTCTCCTCTGTTAACACAGAAAGCCTCTTAATCATCTCCCTTTCCCATTGACTCAGTTCTTTTTTGTAATGGGCCTGCTCAGTGCAACGTTAAGTGATTCTCTGGTGGATAGAGGTGGAAGGATTGCTCTTTTGGGTGGAGTAGAAATTAGATGCTGTAATATTTAACTCTGACACTCTTCATCCGGTGGACTGGCCTAATGTGGTTGCCCCCAGACACTCTCCGGGCATCTAACCTTACCATGTACTGATAGCAGCGAGAACACATCAGATTCAGCCCGTCTGCATTCCAGCTGAGCAGGGATAACTATCTGATGCCTGTGGGATGGTCTCCAGGGGCCTAACCCGACCAAACACTAATGACGACCCATGAAGGACAAATCCAGTGAAGCTGATGGTTATCCGGACTACAGCAGCCCAGTCCTATCACTTTGCTCTGTGAGAGAGATGGCCATCTGGGACACTTACTTTGAGGCAGAAGGTCATTGTGGAGCCCAACAGACAAGCCACGGCTCCTTGTCTTCTTCCTCCGCCACAGCCTGATTGGAGAACGGGGTCTGGTCATGTGATCTCCCCGCAGCCCGTTCAGCAGGGACCCGCCCGCTCCGATAGCACGGGGCCGTCACATTCGTCTCTGTCAGAATGCGGCGTGCCATCCATTCATCAGCTCTGCCAGCCACTGCCACCCCTCCGCCCTGAGACTGTGCACATCCAGGCCTCACTGCATTCCAGTCATATGCTGGAGCTGCTCACTGCAACACTGATGTTTTTATTTATTAGGCCTTTCATTACCCTGGAGGTAAAAATCCAAATGCACTACCATCGCCCATACGATAAACACGTTTCACATTGTGGATGGAAACAATCTGGGTTAAAGTGCACATGGAATTCTGCCGGACTATTTTTATTTGTTTATGCAGCAGCTTTAGGTGGGTCTAAATGCCAATTCAGCAGCATTACTTTCCTCGACCCCAACAAGTGAATCATTACTCATAACCAGTGTTGGGAAAACTTACTTTTAAAAGTAATGCATTACAATATTGCGTTACTCCCTAAAAAAAGTAACTAATTGTGTTACTTAGTTACTTTTTATGAAAAGTAATTCGTTACATTACTTTTGCATTACATTTTCTCACCTGGGCTGGGCTTGCTTGTTTGTTTTTTAATAACAACAAAAAAAGTTATATTTTTGGCAAATGTTAAGGCCCTTTCACACCAAAAGTGAAATGAATAAGCCTCAGGCTGAAGGAAATGCATATTTACGCCTGTACAGTAGAGGGCGCAGCTCAAACAAACAAGTTGACAACAAACTTTCAGCTGCGCTGCCATTCTGAAATGAAGAATAAGATACAGGAGATGGAAGTTCAACACTCTTGTTTCTAATTCTAATCTAAAGTAATAAAAATTTCTCTCAATATGGGGACAGGAGAGCTGTCAGTCAATTGTGAAAAAGTAACTTGTGTTACTTATTTGAAAAAGTAACTTCGATATATTGTTGTGAATTGAAAAAGTAATGCGTTACTTTACTAGTTACTTGAAAAAGCAATCTGATTAAGTAACTCAAGTTACTTGTAATGCATTACCATCAACACTGCTCATAACCATCACCTAAAGCAGGAATTTTCAAACTTTTTCATGCCAAATATTACTCCCGAATATGATCCCTTTGCGAGAGATCCCCTTCTCAAAAAAGGCCGCTATATATTTTCATGTTCATAAACCATGTGAGAAAAGTTAGAGGAATCATGTGCTATTATAAGAGACTACATGCAAAATTGGCAAAATTAAATACTGTTACAGTACTAAAGCCAACGGAAATTATTCAAATTATCTGTAAATTACTGATTTAAGGGTATCTTTTTCTACCAACTATAAGAGTAATTAAATGTACAAACCTGAAAAAAACATTTTCAATTCAATTCGGAGGTATCTATAATCTTTCCTGAGCAGATTTACAGTTCACTTTGTTGGCCCTAAAAATACATCCATAAAATGTATATACAGTCCAATTTTAAAGGGACACTGTATTGCGGCCCCAAGTTTGAAAACCCCTGACCTAAAGCATGGATCCTTTCAACTGACCTAGTTTCTCAAATGATTTTTTATGCTTATCGTTTCAAACAATGACTGAAAACGCCTTTATCTAGGTGTGACAGGCAGATTCAAAAACAATCTGGCCAATTCCAGCATTTTCAGATGTGGTGTGAACTCTTGGTTCAATATGGTCCACAAAAAAGAAAAAGAAAAAAAAAGTATTATTGATCCCTAGGCCAGTAAATTCAATATGGTCTAAAGAAGTTAAAATTGTGGATCTACAAGCCAAGCAATTCAATAGTGTTCAACTCATGCAGTGGAGAGGATCTGAGCACTGTCTGATTCAATACAACAAACTGAGAAAAGGGGCTAGGAGGGCTGGAGAAACCAACAAATGCAATACTGAGCTGCCTGAGAGGAGATCTGAGAGTCAACAAATTTAATACAACCTCTTTATCCCCCTCATATGTTCTGGCAACTAGATTTAGTGCGAGGAGGTCCCCCAAGTCCCCTGAGGCACCAGAGAGAGTATTCTAAATAAACCGGAGACTTTATTGCGTGTCTCCCTCAGATGCTGCGCCAAGTCCTGCTTTAATTATGACAAATCCACGCCATGTGCTTCTCATGTCTGCCAGTAATGGGGAATGCTTAACTCACAAAACAGAGCAAAACAACACTCAACTAGATTTTTACATTCTCTGAAGAAAATATAACTGGTACTTGTCCTTGCTAAACTCACTGTCATGCTAGGCTCATTTTTGGCATCTTGCAATGCGGTTACTAGATAGATACTTAGATGCTCAAGTATACATAGCTTACCCTAATGTTCTCAAAGATATTCTGATCCCTTGATATGTCTCAAGTCTCGCCTTTAATCAAAGTCTATGGCAAGCATCTGTCAAGCATCTCTGCAACAAGACATGGTCTGAGGTTCACAGCACAAACAGTACAATATGTATCCATAAGGAAACACATCCATGAGTCTTTAAACTGATTATAATATTAGTTAAATGCAAACACAATGCAGCAACAGCCTACAAGAGTATAGGTGTAGCGCACCAGGGCCTCTCACTTGGTGAGGACGATTTTTTCTTATCTAACACAAGACATTCATCACTGTGGCCAAATTACAGCATGAATTAAGAAACGATATCGCAGACTGGTGTTCAGCAGAAACAAGATGAATGTGATATACACCACTCACGAGGATAGAATTAATTTTAAGGAATGTGAAAGCACAGCATCACTGTAGCTAATAACAAAGTAACTCATTTGAATATCTGCCGCATTCTCTCAGGACATTAGGATGAGAGAGTTCTGGCTAAAATCAAGGAGCCACAAATGTGCGTAATAAACTTTTTTAATTGCAAGCTTTGTTTCTTAATTTGTGGCCAGTGACATTAAAATTACCCATTAAGTACAAACTAGTGAATGCGTTGTTCTGACAGGGCGGGCAGACTGTGCGTGAGGGAAATTTTTTAACTAAAAGTTATGCTTTAAACATAAAAAAGATGGCTTAAAATGGATGCTGTGGTTGTAATCCTGCACAAAGAGGCAGCTAATAAAAATCAGCTCAAGGCAGATGAAGCACTCGTAATTCAAATGCATTCAAAGCACCCATAAATGAACTCCGCAGAAAAGGCTATTTTTGTCGCTTTTTCCCCTTTTATCTCCCCCTTTTCTGCCTCACAGTATCATTGCTAAATCTATTTGGGAATGCTGCAAGGAGCCAATGAGTAAAAACGGCCATTTGAACATCCTGAGAAACAGCATCTGTCATGAAAATCTGAAGGGTGGTTATGGTGGCACTGGTTAAATAGGCATGTTTCCACTGCTCGATGACCTGGGGCAATGAATGAATGAGGCTGATGGGTAAAGCCTATAGTGAGGGAGTAACGCCACTTTTTACACAATTGCTCTGTAATCAAGCATAGACTGTGCTGATCGATGTCTCAATCTAGTTCAGCTCAATTCACAGTCTTAAATACAGAAGTTTGTATAAAACCAAAAAGTATTGCACAACCGTTCCGGACCTGACTGCTGGTTAGTCAATAAAGGTTCCAGTAATGCTTAAAAATACACAAAATAATAAAAGCTATGACACAAAATAGCTGCTCAATGCATCTTACAAAAATGTTCTGTTATTGTTTACACAACAAGGACAATGTGAAAAAAATGGGATTTAATGAATTAGAAGTAAAAATGTGAAAAAATACAATAAAAAATAAGAATAAAATTACAAAATATTATTATTTTACTATTATTATAATATAAATGCTGTGTGTTTTGTGCTTAACAAGTCATAATATACCTTGTTGGAAGTTTTGCTAAAGACCCTTTAAGGAAAGTCAGTCAACTCAGCAACCATCTTGCTAGTTCTATGTAGGAAATAACATTTCAAATCAGCAATAAATTCTGACAACAATTATATCAAAATTCTTTAGCTCAAATGACAGTCTAGAATAAATATATTCCATCAAAAAGGTGAACGTCTCCTCCCTCCTCCTCAAAATGTCCGCTGACCGCAAAGATCAAGATTTTAGATCGATATTAATTTGAATAATACCAATGATTCACCAACATTTCGTCTAATTCCATTTCAAACCAGCAAATCAGAGAAAAGCTGAAGTTTAAATCAATATTCCCAATGACCCTTACAGTACACCTCTAAGCAGATTTTCCAAGCAACCAAATTGCCTTTTGAATTGATTTCATCAGCTCAACAGTAATGAAACTGACTGTATAGCCGGAATTAAAAAACTTGTCAATCAAGCCATCTAACCATGAGCATCTCAGTCAGTAATTAAACATCTGATAACAGCTCCGATCGATGCTTTCATAAAAAGGCTCCAAAAGACGACGGCAACACCGTCCAACCCCATATTTAGAGATGACAGTGTGACACTGCCTCGACTCGTGTTTTGTCAAAGGCAGATAATTTGAGTTCACTATGAGCCCCTTGAACCTCAAAGAACATGTTCATTTCCATGACTTTGATTTCATTATGCATCAAAGATAAGTGTCTCTCTCTCTCCATCCCAGAACTCTATTTGTCAATGTCACCGAACAAAGGCAAGGGGCAACTTATTCATGCCAAACATGCCTCCAGTCTCAACTTTTGGTTCCCCTTTTAATTAAAAGAGGTCTCCTTTCTTCTCCTTTAGCGGAAGAGCGCTTCTGATACCTCCCCCTCTCGTTCTGTCTCTGAACACAGTGCCAACTCCCGAGAAGAGTCGGGCATGATAACATATCTTTCAATTACAGTTTTAATGTGACTACCATTCTTCTACCATTCAGTGCCATCCCCTCTCAGCAGAGCATACCTGCAAATGGAGGAGTGACACATGGGCCTGCATAGAAACGGCTTCAATTACACCTCTCACGCTCTGGTGGCGAGCAGGAACTCTCATTGTGTTATCAGCGAGCTGCTGTAGAGGGGTGTGTGTGTGTGTGTGTGTGTGTGTGTGTGTGTGTGTGTGTGTGTGTGTGTGTGTGAGAGTGTGTCTGTGTTTTGGTGGGACAGAGTGCCGAGTGAGAAGGGAAGATACCCCCCTCCACCACCCCACCAATGCAAACCATCTCCACACCCTTCAAAAATAGACAGGAGGGCAGATTGAGGCCTGAGATTAGCAGACGTGTGCTCACAGAAGGCCAGAGAGATACAGTATTGAGAATGAATGGCCATGTCATGTTGTCAATGTTGTAACCTTGGCAACAGACGGAACGCTATTTTTGTCCCCCGCTCGGCCACTAGGGTGGTGGATGTTTGTAGCAAAGGCAGCAAGAGCGTCCTTTCACTATACTTCAAGGACCAGAAGACACTACTAGACAGTGGTCTAAGACAAAATAATTTGCAAAGGGCCATCATTGGACGACACTACATTTTAATAAAAAGCCGTTTGCTAATAATCTTTTGCTAAACAATCTTTTTGGTTTTAAAAGAAAATATATTACTACCTTTTCTTTTAGAAGTAAAAAGACTGCCAAACCTGGCACAGAAAAACATTTTCTTCTCAAAACTGTCATGAAGACACAAAGTACCAGAGCAAAATATAGGTATCCTTACCATATCATCATTATGACTGTAAAGACCATCATTTCACACACCAGCTTAACAGCATGAAACCTTCATATAATCAGGTACATTCGCTGTACTATGTATATTTTAGTGTAATAACTGTACTAACCTATATTTTATACTTAATATGACTTCTTTCAAAAACAAAAAAAATGTAATGTTTACAAACTTTTGACAGGTACTGTGTATATATATATATATATACAGTGTGTGTGTCTATGTGTGTGTGTGTGTGTGTGTGTGTGTGTATACATACATATCTCATTATTGCAAATGTTAACTTCGTGTTTAAATAAATGCTTAAATTGAAGAAACTCAAACATAGTATTTCATAAACAGACAGCTATCAAAAAGTTTAATAAAAAAAACATTTAATCCAGCTGAAACAGACAGTTACTCTACCCAAGAACGCTTGTTTCTGCCTGTCAGAGTTCTCTCTGTAATGAACTAATGTATCCTTCATAGTTTAAAGGGCTCTTGTTCAAGGGCAGAGTCTCATATTTGATTCATTTTCGATCAAAACAACACTTAATTTGGATGTTCTATGATTATTTGCTACTGATGGAAAGTCAAAGCACTGCATTAAAATCTAATCTTTGCACACCAACCTGGCGAACGCTGATGAGCCATGGGCCATTCATCATTGCCATTACTCCACCCCCTACCTTCATCTTTCATCCGATGCTGGCCAGCTCTCCACCCCAAACCCACATCTCCTCTTCTTTCCCTCGCTAGGGCCATTTATTTCCCTTCCTTCTCTCCATTCTCTGTCAGTCTTTCTAATCTTTGTTTCTCTGTCTCCTGTCACAACCATGTACCTTCTAGTCACAAGGGCCTTCTGAGATCTGAAACAAACTTTACACTAAATACTGGCCATGAATAGAGCAAGACAACATATTTACAAACTCAACAACAGACAAAGCACAATGCAATGGCCAAAAACATGTGCATGTGTACGGCTGTAGCAGTAGTGATTTAGAGGGAATGATGCAGCATCTCCAAAAGGATATTATCATGCAAACTGTCTAATATCTAAATAATTAAAATAATTAAATGCATTGCTGCTAAAAATGATATATGTGCAATTAAAAATATATGCAAATAAATGAATTTTAAAATAACACAAACAAATAAAAATAAATTTAATGATTTAATAAAACAAGTGAATCTCACTAAACAACTATGACCCATCTCTAACCATGACATGATACATAAGTGAAATGAATAAATAACTACATTAAAAATACCAATCTAGCAATAAAGAAGTTGGTAATCCAAAGAGTTCTACATAGTAAATTGTTATGCTCCATTAAGGTCCTATCAGGGTTGTAAAGTAACAAGGGCAATGTGATCTACAGCAGATACTGAATGTAGTAAGATTTAAAGGGGATGTTAGCAACACACGAGGCATGTGCAATAAACCTGGTGCATTTGCCTAATGTTCATGGCAAAAACAATTAAGCCCAGCCTATCAGAGCTGTTAAGTCTTCTTGCGTTCTGTCGTACATCTGAGCAAGCAATGCTTCACAAAATGTAAACAAACCTATTTATATTTTAATGAGCCATGAAGCACACGTACATAACAGTGAGAGAAGAGAGGGTGGGAGTAAAGTCATCTTGCATGTTATTTTATGAGCCAGGGTTTCTCAGACCTGCAACCACAGCTAGGCAGTGTGTGGCATAATAAAAAGGTCCATATAGAGGCACAGCACAATCCTATAACTCTATATGAGAGCAGTGACTTTGACGACTTGACATCTATGGACTTTGATCATTCCCTCACAATTCAGTTAATAAAAAATGACACCTACCCATCAGAATGGCGAAGAGGCTCTCTCTATTCGTCTGGGATAAATTATGATCGGGTCTATGAGATGGGTGCACAAAGACAGTCTATCAATACAAATATTAAGATTACACTTTCAATTTAATTCTGTCATTCTGTCATAGATGAATAAACGATAAATTATTGTTAAAATTATGTACTATTTAAGTTAATAAAACACTAAAACTAATTAATCATTTAAATGCATTTTTTAATTATTGACTTTAAGTGAGCACTGACAGCAAAAGCAAACTAAATATAAAAATAAACATTGGAAGTGAACAAAATACATTTTTAATAAATAAATTTTCATTTGAGAAAATTAAAAATTTTCCTTGCCTTCCCTGTCATCAGCCGATAACAATTAAATATCCAATATTAACAGATACAGATTGTGTATCCCTGCTTATTCCACGCAATATTCAATTAAAATTCACACACACACAAACACACACACACACACACACACACACACACACATCATCATCATTATTTTGACTACTGGCATTAAGGCAGTGATCAATCACAGTTTGTTTCTTTTTATGTAGTATTTATGTGTTGGTTTTAAGGAAATAGTTGATACCACTATAGCAGGTTGGCATGCATCAAATGGGTCAGTTAACATAACTTTGAGTGACAGAGTTACAGATGTGGCAATTTTAATAGAATTTGACACGAGTGGGACATAACTTTGTTAACAAGGCAAGTGGACATGGTTATTGGTTGATAAACACAAAATAGTTGATAAACAAAAAATAATTTCAGCTAAATTTAGCTCCTGTGTATTTAACCAATATTCTATCGCTCTACTATCCATCACGCTCTTTAAGGTCACAAAAATTTGGACTTTTGGTAGTACCTAGGATATCTAAGTCCACTAAAGGAGGCATTTGGCTCCTAAACTCTGGAATAGACTTTCTGATGATGTTCGGGGCTCAGAGACACTATCCCAGGCCCTGGTTCCACCTGGTATTAAGACGCGTTTTGGTCGATCGGATCACAAGTATACGAGGGAGACACACACCTGTTTACACCTAGTGTTTTAATCCGTCTCTTTTGTCCACTTTAAACCACTTCTGTCCTGATTTCTTCAAGGGGAGGGTCTATGGGCTTGTAAATATATGGCTTTTTTCAGATCTTTTGACCTAACGGACAAAATAAGCTTGCGCAATTTAAATACAAATGCGCCCGGAAACGAAGGGAAAACATATGGAGAGCGGCAGCTTTTCTGCTCATTTCTGCTCTGACAGCTGCAAGACTACGTCAAACGCAGTGAGCACATGTTAGAAATCAGGAATGGTGAGAGAACATTGTGCTTGGTACGTTTTTCGTCTTCAAACAAAAATTGAGTCTTCAGCCTACAAAGTTTAAATCCCGTCAGGCTAGCGTGCTTCCCATTATGTTTACGCATTAAGTCAGCAGATGGAGAGTTGGTGGTCTTTTATGGCTGTTCGAACACATTCGACCACATGAGCATCTACACTATGAAAGCAATCCAGTCGAATGCGTTTTTGACTACCTCTGGAAGTGGTCAAAAGTGGACAAGCTCAAAACGTTTTAGACCCCATTTACACCTGTTTTTGTTCGAATCACAAGTGAATGACACTAATGCCAGGTGTAAACAGAGCCCCAGTTTAAATCTAGATTAAAGATCTCTTTAGCCAAGCTAAAGAGTTATATATACTCCAGTTATATTAGATCCAATGCACTTGATTATCTTTGCTTGTAATGTTATGAACAGCAGCTACTCTAATTATTTTCCATTTGCTCTTCTGTTTTATCTCGATATGCTCATCCCGAGGTAACTAGAGAAAATGCCAACTCCAGTTTGGATCCAGCCTTTTACAAAGACTTCAGATGACCCAACACCTGTGAAGAGATGACTCCAACTCCTGCGAGGACTTCAGATGACGCCAACTCAGAATCAACATGCACCACTGCCAAATTTTCTATATATTGTAATAATTATGTTCACAACATAATATAATTACTTTAATGAACTCATTGTTTCTGCCTCAAATTAATACTTGATGTTAGCTAACTGTGTGATTTGCATTGTCTTAGAACTGTACATTTCTGAAATATGGACATTACTTGGACACAGTCACCTCTGATAAAAGATCACTCTAAATTGTAATGTAGACACATGCATTTTCTATAAAGCCGCTTTGAAACGATATGTATTGTGAAAAGCGCTATATAAATAAATGTGAATTGAACTGAATTAAATAATCAATCATTCTATCACTACTCTATGCACAACACATGGTCTAAATACAAAGTTTACAAACACATTCTCACTTACACATACACACTCGAACTTCTTATTCCCTGATGTTTTGTTCCTTCAAATTCACCCACACGCAAGGGTTCCCTTTTCTGTTGTTGTGCTATGAAGAGTAAAAATAGCAGCAGTACTTTAGGGCAGTTTGGCTGGCAGTGTTTTTGGGGAAGGCAGCTGAGTGTGGAGGATTAAAGCAAGAGCTTCTTTGATCAGAGTTGTTTTTTTCAGAACTAGACCAACACTCAGACTTTCCAAATCCCTGTTGCCACCTCGCCCAGGGCTCCCAGACAGGAGATGGCAGTGTAACACAGACAGACGGGGCCGCCTGGCACCACAATATGTCAACATAAACACATACATACGTTTACCAACATGGCCAAGCTTTGGCGAGTTAGAATGAACTTAGCTTTTCTGGTAGATGCTTACCATTTTATTATTGTTTAATAAAATATTTCATGTAATATAATAATATATAACTTTTAAATATAGTACATTAAATGCCCAGTCACAAAACATTCTAGTCTGTCTACTTGTAGAAAGTTCTGGTCAAGAACATTTGGAAAGAACATTTCAGTCGCAGCTTATAAAAAAGGCAAAAGTGCAAAAGTGGAAATGCGAGCTTGGAATGCAGTTCAGATCTCATCGGACAGAGGCAAACGTCCTCACGGCCCCACTCACATGTACTGTGATTGAGAAATGAGAGTCGAGAGAAGCCCAGCATTGTCTTGTGTTTAAGAATGGGTGCCGGAGAGGGCTGTGGATCGTTGTTCATGGGTCTCTAATAGAGCAGGGCTGACGGGCCAGGAGCGGTTATACAGACATCGGCAGCACATCTGTGTGCCGATGAAATATTCAACAGCAGGTCTGCTCACCGAAGGAAGGCACAATCCGGCTCCTCATACCTTCTGCAGCCGTTAATCATTTATCAATAAGTATCCTGCACACCAGGCAGGGGAGTCAGGCTTGTTAAAAACAATCATATGACACAGGGAAGAGGCAATCATGAAAAATATATTTATTCAGGGTGGTGCATCACCATCACCTAGCTGAAATACTAGTTTTCTTTTTTGGGAGAGAACTGACTCCATCAGAATACCTTTAGACCCTTAGGGCAGCAGAAGTATCAGACAGAAACAGAAACATGAGTAACACCTCTGACACAGCTCAGCAATACAATCATCAGCTGTAGAACCGCATCCAAACTGGCTGAACAAAAAGGACTGGGATTTCAATGTGGCGTACACACACAAAATACGTCATATATATGACGTATTTTGTGTGTGTACGTCACATTGAAATCCCAGTAAGTTTGTTCTTGTGCTAAATTGTATTTTGGAACTCAAAGGCCAAGTTGTTTTATACATACATACATACACATACATATATACATTCATATATATATATATATATATATATATATATAACAACTTGGCCCTTGAGTTCCAAAATACAATTTAGCACGAGAACAAACTTACTTGAGGCTAAAAAAACAAGAGGACTGTTTCGTCAAGCATAAGTTTTCTATCTTTGATGACCTTTACAAAGACTTTCGCATCTGTGTCCTATGAAGCATAACTTTATAATAAAAACCACTCCTACATTCAAAAGCACATGAGAGGGATGGAGTTCAAAAGATGAGGGAGCACCTATTAACCTTGGACACGGTGTTAAATGTCATTATTTTCAGCTGACACTAAGGAAGGACCTGGGAAAAGCTTCTCTCCGGGCGATACTGCATGTAAATCACTCGCTCCGAAGGAAATGACTTCCTGGGGCTCAGCGTTATTAATCTAAATTCTCTGTAAGTCAAATTGTTGCACATAATAAATATGGAGCAGCTTGTGATGCTTATCCGCTGTGACATTCCATTCTTGCTAAACATTTTTTCCTAGTTTGCGCTCCGTTCATGTGTGGATGGAGCTTTTCAAAGAGACAGCTTCGCTGAGCAGATCGTGCCCGCGCCATGTGGTGCAGAGACCAGACACAGCGGGGCGGCTCTGGCCTGGTGAGGTGGAAACGGGGCTGGGACCCACGGCTTCTGCTCTGCACTTTGAAACAGTAAATATAAAGCCTGTCCACACAGCACTCTCCAGTGTGTTCATCTCAGAACATCTCTGTCTTCCCCCTCCACCATCAGCCCGCTCCCTTAATGTATTTTTAATGGCTGTAAGTAAAACACTTCTTACCCACACAACATACATGATTGAGTTTGCAGATTTACAGATAAACCACATGCTTTGCAGTGGGAATAGGGAGTACGCGTATATGTCTATCCTTACATATGACAACATGCATTTATGATGCAGTGCTAGATCTAGTGGATGCCTGGGGACACATGCTCACACTGGTAAGTCTCCAGTCTGTGATCCCAGCAGCTGTATGGCTCCAACTACAGCCAATAGAAAGCAAGCCTTATAAATCCCCAGCCTGCCATATTAAAATAAGTAACCTTGACAGAAGGATCATTTGCATTTGTTGTCACACCAAACACTTTGTCATCTCCCACTCGGAAAAGGACCATGCAAGCCACATGCTTGGATGAGCACCGCAACAATCATGCTAGGATTTAGTCTTTAAAGCAGTTAATGTAGCACACTGTGGCAAAGCTGTTAGTTTACCACAAAGTGTACATGTTACTAATCGATCGTCATCCTACAACACAGTAGTCGATTTACTGTTTTAGCTGTAAAATAGTTGCATGATGCATGGTGAAACATACATCTCAGAAAGTTACATCTTTAAATTCATCCCCTTTTAACAGCACCACTACAGCCAAACACATTCAAATGGGTCTTTTGGGCCGATGTCACATTTCGCACAGTTTTTTTTTAGTGTTTATAAGATGGTGTGTCAAGTTCACCTCAAAGATCCCTGCATTCTGCTCCATTCTGTTCTGCTTTGTCGAACCCAAGAATGCCCCCATAAACACAAAACCAGTCAAACTACACAGGGCTCCTTAAATGACCGATCAATCAACTAGTTCGTTGGAAACCCAAAGATTAGTTTAAAAATATTTGCCATGAATGAAATATTAGTTCCATATCTGTTGTCCAGCTATATTACAAATATTCTTATTTAGTGATATACATGCTTATTTCGTCTATTTTTAGATGTAGATTACCATCAAGGAACACTGACTTAAAGCTTATCTTTAAAAAACACTTATAATATTGTTAAAAGTTATCTTTAGCAAATCTCAAAATGTATATCCATTTTTCATACTGAACATTATAACATTTTGATGTAAAAATTAAATTAGAAGTATTGAAATCAACTTACTTGTTTTTTTGTTTTGTTTTTTTTTTTGTGAAAATTTAATTATTTAGATACAAAAGTTAATATCTGCTATTTATCTATCAAAGTGTAAAAATCAGCTTGTTTTATCGACCACAATTTTAATATTGGTGCATCCCTATACATTTTTTTCATTCTAAACATTGTATTATTTTGGTGACTAAATTTAGTGTTTAGTGTTATTTTAAATTATTTTTATCTAAATTAAAATTGTATTAAATATTTATAGTAGCCATTTATCAGTTAACAACCATAACATGATATTAATTATCGGCTCATCTGTATCAGCAAATATTTTAATATTGGTGCATCCTTATAAAATATGCAGTTTTGGACATCACTCACTAACGCTGCATTCACACGGGGTGTCGGCATTGACGCTTAATGGAGGGCGTGTCTGAAGCTTGGTGCTGACGCAACCGTCATAGTGGCAACAGCCAATCACATTACTTTCCGGGGTTGCATGAACGCAATTGGCTAGCGTCTGCGCTAGGTTATTTGCATAAGGCGATTTGATTGGCTGAAGCCTGCATTAGCGCTTGAAAAGTTGAACATTTTTCAACTTCTGCCATGAGCAACACTAGTGACGTGACGCAACGGAACCCACAATTCAGTTCGGCAATGCATGACGTCACCCATTCAAAGTAAATGAGAAACATTAACGCCAACGCCCCGTGTGAATGCACCGTAATAGAGTCTATAACGTGGGTGATGGAAGAGGAGTCTGGTGGCCATGTGGTGGCAGCATGGGGGGGTGGGGGGCAGCGGGGAGGTGGGTGCTGCTGGCAGGGCTGATTATGTAGGTGTAAATGCACACACATAGGGGGAGTGCAGCCTCAAGGTCAGAGTGGGGTGGCTCATCAGCTTCAGCCGGTAGCAGTTTAATTAACTCCTCTGAGGGACCCTTCCAAAAAGCCTCTCATTTAACATGCAGGAGCATAGACACACATAGATGGGTGCCATACCTAGGCACCTTTAGAAAAAAAACACGCTTATGAATGTTTACACATACTCAAATATGCATGAGTGCCTTGCATGTTCCTCCCTGAAAGAAAATGGCCACATCATATCCAATCACTGATGTCAGTGCATCTCATTTTGAAACATGGATTCAGCCCATTAGGAAATGTTTTGCTGATACATCACTAATGTACCCTTTTGCAATTAATGTTTTAGTCAATAAATAAAATAAAACAGGTCAGTCCACAAGAGGTCTGGAAAGGCATATAAAGGCATATGTTGTTATTAGATATGGTTAATTTGCAGAAGGAAGCTGAGGAAGCAAATAGGGAGGAGTCATTTGAGCCATTAAAATTCTGGTCAGTATAATAAGCCGATAATATTATTAATATAAAATTCTATTTTATATTGTCTAAATAAATAAAATACTAACATTTTAATTTTAAATGCTTTTAAAAGTGAATTGAGTCATCACAACATTATAATGTGCAGTATGAAAAATGGATATTCATTTTGAGATTTGCTAAAGATTCCATTTAACAGTTTATTAGTAGTAGTTTATGTTTATTTTTAGTGTTTTAACGATTAAATTAAAGTGAGTTAGATAATAGAAAAGTTCATCTAAAATGTAAAAATATGGGAAATGAGCATGAAAATTGAATATACAACATTTGCCAGTACCAATAATTAAAAAAAAATCCTAATAACCAATACGGTACCACTATATCATGCGTCCCTAGAAGCAAAGTCACAAAGCCACCACTTCGGAAGCGTCCTAGAATGTTTGACCGGAGTCATTGAGCGTGACTATGCACAATTGACTGGTTTGGATGGTACACACCTTAGATCACAGAAAGGACACTCTCAGAATTTAGAGGACAGCTAAACACAGCAATCCAAACAGACATTCATAGTGTGGCAAGCCACCTCTAAGGTGCAGAATAAGCAAACAGATCTTAAGCATGTGATCCGACAGGGCTCGGCCCAGAAAGTGCCATTAGCAGTTGCTTTATGAGCCTATTATCAAGATGTTGGCTTGGGAAGATGTGCTTGTTGGGGTTGTGGAGGACAGATTGGTATCACATTGTTTGCGGATCAATCCAGAACTTTAATTAGCATGGGGTCGAGCTGGGCAGACCCCCTGGTGTCAGGTACGGCCCTACCAAAAGAAGCTTACAGGTACCAGCAGCCCTAATCTCTCCACCCATCACACCCAAATTAAAGCAGCAAATGGGAAATTGATTTCTGGCCCCCTGTCCGCTGCAATATCTCCCTTTGTCTTAAGGACATTAGCCGGGTTTGCTCCTTGCCTAAGCTGTTCTTTAAAATGTTCATTATTGATACCGAGAAGAGATTGGCACGAGGCCAAAACAAGCCTCCTGTATCTGCAGTCTTGAATTTTTCACACCTGACTGCCATCGGGAGGAGGGAAGGAACCCTGCGTCTTCAGCCAATCACAGAGCCTGACAGCCACACTCACTAGCAGCCGATAATTGGACTATCTAGTGTTTGCTTCAGAGTCCTCCTCCACCTTTCCACACCTATCACTCGCTCTATGTAAGAGGAAGACTCCGACAGATCTCCAAAAAGAATGAGTGAGTCAGCGAAACCGCCGAGACAGACGTGGAAGTGAGTCCTCAGCTTCCTCAAGAAATCATATAGAACTAATGGGGTATAATCCATTTCCCTTCCAATATGTCACCTCTCCCAGATCTCTCTTTGGCTGCTGCTCTGTTGATGCCTTCATTTATGGCAGCGGACTATTTTTCATTTGAATGATGCTCTCAAGAGTGGGAAAATTTCCTTCACAATTTCTCACAGAGTCAGCAGGTGGGAACGTAAGGTATGCTATGTCATCTGAAGCACATGTGGTTTTCAAACAGATTCAACCCTGGACCACAGGGGTAAGCTCTGATAACCAAAGCTAATGCTAATAACCAATCTGAGCATGTCACATGCGTCGCTGGGGAAGATGGGAAAATGCAGGTTTCTGCTGATCCAGTCAGGACAGTATTTCCATTATTTTACTCACCTATACAAGGCATAAAAACACATGTACTATATGAGAATAACAAATCTAAGATTTTCAACACAGCAATGGCACGAATGGGCAAGTGACTCTTCTGTCAATTGGTCTAAAGCTCTCTCGCACTCTCCCCAGGTCAACATGCCATCCTTATTGTTGATCGCTGAAATGAGAAAGATAGTTTGACAGTGGCAAAAATAGCTTAGCTCTAAAGGCTAGTCTGTTGTTTCAGGTCCTCTGCCTTCACACGGATTCTGTCCTCCTCTTGGCTGAAAAGGTGACGAGTGAGCCTTTGGGCAGGCAGGCACGGGCCTGGTGGTAAGAACCCGATAAATCTGCCTGTATGGTGGGGCTCTTTTCTCATTTGTTAAGCAGCCATGTGTGAAAATGTTAATGAAGGCCTCTATAATCTAGGAGATTCTCACTATTAAAATTTTGTTCACGTCCCTGGCTTTCTGCTTACACACTGACTATTGTGTGCATCAATCCTTCCACTGTTGGACTAATAATAGATCTAATTGCCTCAGTCAGCCTGGTAGCTCTGCATCTCATTCTCTCGCTCTCTCTTTTACACAAACACACAGTACACACACACTCACCCGCCCCCTCTCATTCTCCTTGCAACTTAAAAAGAGGTTGGGGCCACATAGGTGCTGCTGGGTAAACTTCTTCATTAATACAGGACAGCGACACACCAGTGTCCATCACCTAACCAGCCCTCATCCGTCATGAAATATTAAGTGACCATGTGCCAAAATATTTACCAGGCCAAACCCTTGCACAGCAACCCTTTCAAAATAGAAGAGCCACAATAAAAATAAACCTTATCGTGTGACATTTCCGGTGAGCCCAAAACTTTCAGTTATCGCACCTATTTACTTATTAGTTTTTGGATACATACTTGTGTTACTTAATCTATTTCATATTTTAAGTATTTATTTGTTTTAAAAATTGGATTACGTCTGATTTTGTGTAGCTCAAATTAGCTAAATTATAAATACAAGGCAGATGTATGGCTATAACATTATTGGTAACCTGTAGGAGGCGATGTATATGGTCATTAGGCAGCATTCATTATTATCTTAAAAATCAAATAACACTCTTTTGACTTATTTGGCTCTCTCTTCTCCCCCAGAATGAGAGGAGCAGGTGGGCCGACCCCAGGGTCCGGAGTCCATCCAATTAAGACACATAGCAAAGCGCATTCCTCCATACTAGTGCAGCTTCCGCTTTGCAAACACACACACACCAATACACATTCATTTGGATGGAAACACGCAGGCTGCTAGCATGGGCTCTATTCCCAAATCAAGCTGTTTCCACTTCAAGATACTGCATAGATAACTAGTGACTCTTGTGCACCCGGGTTTCAATGTTACCGTGACTATTAAACTGGCTGCACTGACCACAGCTCACCCACAATGATGCTCCGACAAGCCACCTCAACCTTGATTGAAATGGAAAGCAGAAGAAGAGGGAGTGAATGCCCTCAAAAATAAACTCATCAACAAACTGGCAGCATAAAAGAGGAGAATTATGAACCAATACAAATGTTTGCCACTGATTTCCCCAACAAGGACCAGCTATGCTAATTTGCTTTAACTTTGTTTTTAGTATCCAAGTGGTTTATGAAACAGCATGTGGAATTTTTACACATTAACACATTTCATAAAGATAAAGCACTTTACACAAAAAAGAGATATAAGTAAACAAGATTTAAGTAATAATCCCAAAGTACTCAGTAAATTGTATTTTTCAATTGCTGTGCATTTGCACTGGGAATAATAATCAAATATATTTCAGACTTTTCTTAATTGGAATTAAAAAGTTGTCAGATAAACAACTCAAAATTGTGAACACTCTCTGAGCTAGATAATAAAATATTGTTTGCATTTCTAAAAATAAGTAATATATAATTACGTTTCTTCTTTCCCCTATCTATGACTCATAAATACTGTAGTTATTTGTGAATGCACAGGTTTCTTTGAAGAGGACCTGGACATGTGGATTTTCCACTTTCTGTTGTACTAAATAGACATTATATAGATATGCATTCACAAGTTCACTGTCAGATCAACTAGCCTATGAAAAATAAGCAGCAAAAACAATTCAAACATTGCCACAATGAGCAAACCAAATGCACAAGCACTCATCAACACCTATTTAGCCTTCAGCTATGATAAAAGACAATGTGAACTATACCATTGCTTGTAAACAAGTCTTAAAGGTACAGTACCACTGTTTTTAATTCTGTAGTTCTGCAACAGTGACATATTAAAAACGAGGTGCTCAGGGAGCAAGACACTGAAAAATAGAATAAAAAGCAACACAACAGGCAAATTATAAAGAACCATTCTAAAATTACACAAAGAACGCAAGAATTTGTGAAAAAAGGTCATGTTAAACTAGATTACAACAGCGTTTGATACAAGGAAACTTGACTAACATTATAAGTGCATTCAGGATGAAATGCAAAATATAGTCTGTTACCTTTCTAAAACTTCCACTGGTGTCAGAGCATAATAATTGTGTTAAATTTCAACAAATTACTATTAATATAATATATAATCTCAATTACAATAAATCTGTGGGGAAAACTCTGTCAAATATATGAATTTATAATGTTCCACTTGTCATTTAAAAGTTTCCCACAGATCACTTGAATGCCTGCTACACAAATTTCAGGATCTTTAATCTCATGAATCGTTCAAAACTGTGTATTTTTCATCCTCTCTCACTGGCTAGTGACGTCAGCGTAAAAAGGTTAATTGTCTCTTTCAGTAATAAAGTGTTGGATTGTGGGCCGTGACTGACATAAATGGACAAGGCCTTCTTTCTAGTGAATGTTCCCTTGCTGTGTGATCTTGATCAAGGGTCAATTTCCAACAATTGTGATTTATTAATAATGACATTCAGCGCACTTTGTGACATTCCTTTTATTAGGGACTGGTGATAATGTGGTCGAGACTGTGGTGAGGGCTGTCTGCCCATGTCGCATTTTACAGGCAAAAGAGCATAAATTTTAGCACATCTCCGCCTTTAGTGACAAGTGATGAAATCTCAGTGATTAAATCTAACAATAGTCTCCAGTGTGTTATTTCACATTACAATTTACAAAATTTACTGGGGTTATCAAAAATTGGACAGTGGCATTGTATTAGTCTTGTGTACCACTAAAAACCAACAGACCTGAAAAACCCCCCAATTGGGAAAAAAATGGAAATGTTGGGAACTGGGAGGTGAAAATGATCAAACAAATGCTTTAAGTAACATCAACATTATATTTATTTTTTTCATTCAAAAAAATCTAAAAAAAAAAAAAAAAAAAAAAAATCAAGGTATTCATAACCAAGCTAATGTGTATGAGTGTGCCACAGGCATAAAATCGCCTGTACGAAATGTTTGCCAGCTCTGAAGGTCAAGTATCCTTCCCATGAGCTGTGTGTATGTATGGGGCTGCCCATCATTGACCACCTTACCTTCCTGCCTAATTAACTCTCTGTGCCCGTTTTCATGCCCTGCAAGCCCTCACCTGTAAATAAGGCCAGACATTTGACATCGGTCTGCGTCTGTGATGTAGCCCTCATTAGACCCCACTACATCCCCCTGACCAGACTCCATTAAACCCTCACACAAACAAAAGAGAGAGAGAGAAAGAGAATGAGTGGAACAGATGTACAAGACCAGGAAAGAGAGGAGGATGTTGAACCCTTTACTATAGTCAATATCCTAAAGGAAGAGTTTCCCATGCCATTCTAAAAAGTAATTCAGGGGACCTGTTACCACAACTTAAATAAATGCATGGTTGCAAGTTAAAATTTTTAATTTATTGTTTTAATTAAACTTTATAATTTGCAAACATTATTTTGTAGAGTTCTGTTGACATAGTAATATTGATCATCACATCAACTTAATATCGTCTGTAATTTAAACTCAAGTATTAGCCAGTGGATTTCTAGTTCCAGGCATTCTTTGCATAGGACTGGATAAGGAGAATAAATGTCGAAATTAAGTATTAATTTATTTGTTTTTAGTAAATAGAAAGACGTATTAGTGTTTAACACTGTTATGTTTGACATTTAAAAGAGTTTCTGTAATGTTGACGTTTTTGTGGTTACCATTGTGCCGAAGAGTAGATGAAGGTAAACACTACATTGACTCTACAAGCAATGACTGCACTAATGCCAGTGACAAGTAATATCTTACTTATTCATTAAATATACATGTTAAATAAGTTATGTTAGCATGTGCTATGATAGCTGCTGATTTGAACTGAAATAGACAAGATTAGGGTGAATTCAGGTTGATTGGGCCACAATTTCCAAGTCATCTCAATGACAAGAAGTGTCATAATCACCCTGAATTGACCCCTAATTGGTTCCAGGGCTACAATTCTTAATAATAACAACTTAAAAATGTGTGTTTATGCTACAAATTATTAAGTTCCTCTAACTCAATGTAGCTTGTTGGTTGAACTTAAATTCACTTAGTTGTCATTACTCAAAAAAATTGATGCAAACTGTTGCGTTATTTATTTATTTTTTGAGCCAACACATTCATTTTGCAACACAAAATGAGTTATAGCAGAGTATTCAAGCTGCTCTTTTCCATAAAATAAAAGTGAAAAGTAAATGGTGACCACAGCTGTCAAGCAAGATCTTCAAAAGATATTCATTTAAGTTATTTAAATTCAGTTTTATTCCTCTCACAAAGCTATCATATAAATTTAAAAAACTTGGAAATTTAGTGCATGTCACCTTTACTGATGCTTTTCTCCTCTCTTTTTGGTATCTCCTTTGGAATTCTACAGAAGAAAGTAAGTAATCTGGGTAGTAAGTGAATGAGTAAATTATGAATTTTGGCTGAACTATCCCTTTAGGACTTTGTTTTCCATTTACTGAATAACTACAGAAAATATTTTCTATCACCAGCCAGACTATGATAGATTGCAGTGATAATTTTTCAGATATTGTTCTGTAAATAGCATACAGAAAAATCTGACGAAATCAGCTAAAAAAGTTACATAACCGTATACGAGCAATTATTTCTCAGCATCTTCATCAGGAAACACAATACTAACTGTGCAGAGAGCGTCACCCTGGTCTCTCTGCATTCTGGGTCAGCGTTCTAAGCTCTATGGTTGTAAATGTACATTACCACCTGGGCCTTGTCGGTCTGCCTCCGCTGTGGCTTTCCTGCCATGACCAAGATGGAAAAAGCTGTTTTACTGCAGGGTTTATTTGTTTGCGTGTTTGTTTTTTCTTTTCTCTTTCATCTTTGTCTTTCAAGGCTGCCCTCTTCTCTCCCTCCACACTCCCCAGAGAGCGAGGGAGCGAGAGGGGGATAGTGAAAGACCCTTTGAAGGAGAGATGAGAATTGAAATGGGCTGCTGCTGAAATGTGAAGGAAAGAAGATGAAGCAAGTCAATCTGCCTGTGAAGACACAGGACAGAAAGGACAAAGAATAGGAGCAAAATGGAAGAGAAAGGATGAAAGATGAGGACAGATCAAGAGAGCGAGGGTGTCTGAGAAAGCAGACAGAGATGCACAAATGAAAGAATAAAAATGTACTAAAGATTAGAATATCAACAGGAAACATGGAGGAGCATGGCCGTGAGAGGCTGATTGCTTGCTACAAGCTGAGGACAAGTAACACCATAGTACATGCAAAAATATGGGCAACCATATAAAGGTAATTTCAAATTGTGGTTCAAATAAGTATTTGGACATTTGGGCAATTTATCCACACATAATGTATGAATGTCTTTGCACAATAAAAATTATACTAAACTCATGAAGTTTATATAAAAATAATATAATATAATATAATATAATATAATATAATGTAATATAATATAATACTGTAAATTGTCTTTTTTGTATTTTCAACTTTTAAAATATATTTTTTTAAATAAATTATATTGTTCAAAAGTAAGGATGTCAGATGTTGGGGAAAATGTCCACAGATAATGTCAACTCAAGAAAAACTCACTTCATATGTCCAGTACAGATCACCTTTGCTAAACGTAATTGCAAAAATTGCATCATTTGTCTGAAGATGCCACTTGGTTTTGTATCTAATCCAATTAAATGTAGACATCAAGTGTGACAAGTCCAAAAGTGCAAAAATAATTTTGGGGGATGCTGTACCTCTGCAAACGGTATCTAGAGTAATACAGTAGAACCACAAGGAGGCAGTGTTGTGAATGAGCTGACTTAAATGAGTTTTTAGATCAAACCTAAGTGGCTGCATAATCAGTACATGCTGTTACATCGAAACAGTGTGGTGTGACTGATAGAAGCGTAATGAATCAAGAGATCCCATTTAAATGATCCGCACGCCGACCTGTGCCAACAAAGAGATCCAGGTGAATCGTTCTGGATGCGTTGAATGGCTTATTTGATCGCCTTTTGGGGACCTACAAAAGGAATCTTCTGTGCCTCTTGAGCAGATTTGTAATTAAGATATACGCAGTGCCATTAGCCGGGTTTTGTTTTGTATTATTCTGTGAAGTGTGCATCCTGTGCATCGCTCACATTGTGAGAGTCTGTAATTAGTCTGCCAGGAGAGAATGAAAAAAGAGAAGGACACACAGTAAGGGACCAGCATTCAGTGTCTCTTCTGCTCTTAGTAAGAACGGAAATCTCCTGGCCTTCAAGGCAGCATTCACATCCTTTTATACACCGGCCCTTATTCCCTACATCCATCTCAAGCCTCTTCTGATGACTCTGTCATTTATTTGTTTGCTGGTTTGTTGTTTTTTGTGACTCTAGGGCATGCGTGAAGAACAATACACACAAACACGAGCACGTATACTTTCTCCTATGTTTTTTTTTTTCCTCTCTGTTGTGTGCTGGACGTCTCTTGTGAGTACTGCATATGGAAAGAGAGCAGAGTAAATATTAATCATGCTGTTGACAATGGGGCCATCGTGTGCTAAGATGAGCTGACTTGTAGCAGTGCTAAACTCAGCTGGTGCTATTAAATATCTCAACTTGACAAGGCTTTCTGGAATACTCAATTCTGATTAGTTAAATCACAGTATTCTGCAGTGAAATACTTTCTATAATGCTAAACTATATATTTGACCATTATTCTGGGCAACCAATCTCTTGTATCTTGCATTATTTACTCACATAATAAATCAAATCAAATGATCAGTTCAATATTTCATGTACAATACATTTACTTGTTTAGTAAGCAGACATGTGAAGACATGTACAGAAATAAATACATTGAGAAACTAAATGAAATAAGCTAAGAAAAAAAAAATATTCCAAATAATTTTTACAAAACAACCAGTCTAACAACAAGACTAACACTGCAACAACATTAATATAGTGCTAATACTGAAGTCCTCTTAGGTCCTTTTCAGTAGATTTATTTAGCTGAGACCCCAGATAGTACAAGCTGCATTTGTATGAAACAACAGTGTGATATGACAGACATGAAAGCAGTGCCAGTTTCAGTTACCCGAATGAAGCATTACATGGACGACAGCAAATAATAGGAGGTATCAAGGTATGTTGCAACTGACCAATCAGAATCGAGAACTCCAGACAGTTGGTTATAATATGCAATAATGACCAGCTAACTGTAAATTATACCTTACATACAGGCCTCAAGCAATAGGGAAGCCTCTTGACTGACCTGAAACCAAAGATACAAGCTCAGAGGTATCAGAAAACTTAAATGAAACCATGAAGATTTAAATCCCAATAACATGTCACTGAAAAAATATATATTCTAGAGTCTTAAAGGGTTAGTTCACCCGAAAAATTTGGTCGTTCCACACCTGTAAGACCTTCGTTCATCTTTGGAATACAAATTAAGATATTTTTGATAAAATCCGAGGCCTGCATTGACAGCAAGATCATTAACACTTTCAAATGCCCAGAAAGTGGTTCAACCTTAATGTTATGATGCAACGAGAATACTTTTTGTGCCAAAAAAAACCAAAAGAACGACTTTATTCAACAATATCTTGTGATGGGTGATTTTAAAACACTGCTTCATGAAGCTTTGAAGCTTTACAAATTTTTTGTTTCGAATCAGTGGATCGGAGCGTGTATCGAACTGCCAAAGTCACGTGATTTCAATAAACAAGGTGTTATGTCATAAGTGTTTCGAAACGTTTCGAAATTTCAATGGTTCACGTGACTCTGGCAGTTTGATACATGCTCCGAACCACTGATTCAAAACAAAAGATTCGTAAAGCTTCATGAAGCAGTGTTTTGAAATCGCCCATCACAAAATATTGTTGAATAAAGTCGTTATTTGAGTTAAAAAGTCGTAAGGGTGAGTTAAAACAGAATTTTAATTTTTGGGTGAACTAACTCTTTAAAAATCAAGAGATAAGTTGTTCATAGTCTCTGCTTGTGTTTCTGCTGAGTTGTGTTCCTGCTGTAGTCCAGACAGTCAATAAAGGGCCAGTGAGTGTCTTTCCCTGGAGGGGCCCAAGGCCCCTGCCTCCTCACACTCTTTTTGCAGGTGATAAAAGGCTCTGTTGAACCCTCCGCTTGGGAATAACACATAGCCTTGCCCTCTCACACCCCTTTTTTTTACCTCACAGAGCATGGAAATTTGTTTCATCCAGCCATTTCTTTATCCTTGCTTTTCTCTCAAAGGGGTGCTTTAATTCTCTCTTTCTCGTCTTTCTTTATTTTCTCAATCCCTGATATTAGTTTTTCTCTTTGCAGTTCTGCAAATGTTCTCCTTCACCTTTCTGTAGGTCCAGAGGCTCCAAACAGGATCACCAGTTGGGGACTCTGAAGCCTTGCTTCCACTTTAGAAATCCTAATCCACACCTACTGCACTTCCAGCGCTTTGTCAAGCACCGCTTTGAGAGTAGAACTCCCATTACGTTTAACTTACTCAGCACAGTGCATAGAAAAATTAAGAAACAAAAGGTTAAGTCGCAAAAGATGCGAGAGAGAAAGAGAAATGAAGGGACGGCTGTGGGGAACACAGATAGTGTGCGTAGCGTTCACAAACCCCCAAAAACCATTTTCATACGGAGGGACAAAAACCTGCATAAATTTTGCCCAGTGGATAAAACGTGAAAGGTATAATTTGTCAGAAAGGTATTGGTCCAATAACTAGAATTACAATTGCCTGTGAATAAGCCCCTGATAAAAAGGTTCAATTTACATGTCAAGATTACATGTCTTCCAATGTTCTAACTGGTGAGAGTAAGTCTAGTTCTGGCTATTAGTTTTCAAAGATAGTTTTCTGTTTTTATTATTGTTATTATAAAGGTAAACAACAAAGGTTTGAAGATAAAACTCTTGCAGTCTTCAGTAAATTGAATATCCTGTTTTTAAAAAACCTTCAATGTGAGAACTAAATTTTCAAGACAGTAAACTGCAGCATTGACATTTTTGTAATGTGATAAAACAACAGCATAACTCAAAGCCGTTCAACTTCCAGTTGGTTATCTTGGCCTGCCTGAAGAATTAAGAAAAAAGTGAACATGTGCAAAGATTATTTTAAATGTTGTTCGTTAAAGGGGTGGTTCACTGTTTTTTTTTCTAGACTTGATTCGTTTTTAAAAAAACGCTGTATTTTTCATATATTTTACCTTTATTTTACACCACTGTTTCCATTGTCATTTGAACGGCTGGATTGACTTCCTGCTTCTATGATACCACTCCCTCTGAAATACACAATGTGCTCAGATTGGTTAGTTAGCCCAGTGTATTGTGATTCGCTGAAGTGTCCGGAAATGCCACGCCCCTCACCATTAGTTTTTATATGTTCTTCAGTGGAAATGTAAATAATGGCATCTATATCATCAAATTGAGCCCAAATCAGACACAGATAGCAGTAATGATGAAAAGGGTCAAGCAGAACCTCTGCAAGCACAGTTTATTGTATTTGTGTCAATGTGTTTAAATGTTACTGCTGTTTGTTAGCTTTAAATATACGGTTTTATCCTGATTAAAGCTTTACTGTAGCCGAATACATGACTTAGTAGCATTTTTGTAAAGGTAGCATTTAATTTATAGCAGGAACAACTGTTTGTCTATGAACATAGAAATTTGTTGGTGTTTGTAGGCGTTTGTTGGAGAAGTATGCAATGGAATTTAGCTAACTGGCTAGAAAGCAAAAATGCGTTGGTCTGTATTTACATCCTTGATGCAACCAAAAAATAGCAACAGAACTATACATTTAAAAAACATGTACAAACAATAAAACGTACTTACAGTTAGGGGCCCATAAACAGCAGCTTCTGCTTTTAAAGTGGGAACTGCTTCATTTTTCATTAATAGCCTTGTTGCAAATAAAGCATTGAACTCGTGTAGATTCTGGAAGCTGTCTTCCGTGCCGCATCCAGTGTAAACAGTGTTTTTTACAGTCTATGGTGTAGACAATATCACTGATTATTATAATGGGTTCTATGATCTTTTGACGCATCGCGTCGCACCGCTCGCGTCCAGTGTAGACAACTCTTCTGCTTCCATATGCCGCGTGACATGGCCTCGCCCACTTTGTTGCGTGTTCCTGGGGGCAGTGTTTTGCAGGGTTTATGATGTCACCAACCCAGAAAGAAGCTTGTTGTAGTCCAAACCGGTCGTTTTTGTAGGCATTAAACTGCCATAACTTTAAAAGACAATAACTCCGTTTGCATTGAACTTTCAGCGCTGTAAATTTGCAGATACTGTTTATGCTCAAACAGCAACATTACACACTAACGTAAGCTAAAAAAGTCAAAATTGCAATGAACCACCCCTTTAAAGATGACAGCTGAATGGTATTTGCAAAATCTGTAATTATCTAAAAACATAAACATGGTACTGACTTCTTAATGGCCCTCATTTATCAAACGATTGTACGCCAGAAAACTGAGCGTACGCTCGTTTCCACGTAAAATTTGGCATTTATCAATATGAGCGTGAGTGGTGACTACAATCAAATCTCACGTCAGGTCTCAGCTCATGTACGCACGTTTTTGAGTCAGCGGGAACTTGCGTGCAGCATAGTAAATCTGGTGGAGAATTGTTATATGAACATTTAGTTTATTTTCCTGACCGACAATCACTCACTAACCAATCATTTACCATTAAACGACACGATTAAAATGTCAGATTAAAATTAAATTAGAATAGATGCGTGTCTTAAAATACCACAAATGTTTTTTGTTTTGTTTTTCCCCCAGGGATTTAGCTTTGGATGCGCAAATGGCAACATCAAAAGAACATTAGGATTCACACATCATACAGCTGCAACAATGAGAACAGAAAATATAGCCTACAAGGAATAAAAAAATAGGACTACACAAAATATCACTAAAATAATTAACAGATTAACAAAACAAAAGAGAAAAACTGTGCAGCAAGTAGGGCTAGTACAGGCTACGCTCATTTGACACGTTGTATTCATTTTCTTTATTTTATTAAAATATTTATCTTTATTTTATTAAAATTAATCGAACTAATCGGGCGCCTCACTCACACACGCAGACGCAACATATCAGTTCTAGCATTGCTAAATTTACATTTCAGCCATTTATCAGCAAACTAAAATGCAGAGAAAGTTAACACTGCTCAGTTTAATGGTCCGAGTACATCTAGGAGCATATCTATACCAGTCGGCGCATGTGAAGGATGATGTTTTACGTGGATATTGAAACAAGAGTGAAATAGAGTGAAAAAGCCTTAATTTACATAATGAACAGTAGTTCAGCAAGCAATAAATGTTACATCGCGAATACGAAAACGTTTGGATTCTTCCCGAATGAGAGAGGTATGTCAGCCCAATTCAGTTTTGCTTTAAATAAATTCATTTTTCAATTAAGTTTCCAGACTTTTAAACCAAACTTAAATCTCAACACAATGGGTAAAACACCTTGATTCATTGATTCAACATTCTTGATTCATCCAAAAGAATTAATCAGTGAACTGCTAACATGAAGTTTTCCCATGCCATGAAAGCTCTTCCAAGCTCTACCAAGATTTTCAGTGAGAAACATATTGGCCCTCATTCAAATCTCTGATATTTATCAATTTTGTCAAACATCTTTAGACATCTCAGTACTTGTGGTAGATGAATTAGGGTTCAAAGTGAAAGCAAGGACACAAAACAGCAGCACACACAATGCAGGGAGCTTAAGAAAGACAAAATCAATTCAAACAACAATGTTCTGCGCTGGGACCCGGTGAGCCAACAAGCTCTCAGCTTTTCAGGATTTAACTCAGAGACCGTCCCGCCCAACACTTTGTCATCTTCTCCCACACAGACACATGCGTAGTTCGCAGTCAATTTATTCCCAGCCACACTTCCTGTTTTCATAAATCTGTATATCCAAACCATAAGGCAATCCCCATCTGTCTTACTCACTCATGTGGTGTCTGTGCGCTCGCTGACCACTGCCCCATCCAGCTGTAACAGCCAGAACAGTGGGCGTCTCTCACTCATGCATCGTAACAAGAGCCTAAACGCATACAAGGATGGCCATGTGAGGTTTCTATGGTGTGTTGGCTTGCATGCTTGAATTATATTGGCTCTGCTGATGTGTGTAATGAGGACAGAGTCAGGTCTTGTGCTCTCCCTCTGAACTGACATTTACCACCATCACATATAGGCAAACCACTGAGACATTTGTGAAATAAATGTGCAAAGGTGTGACGGCTCTCTCCACAAGTCCATGGTGAAAGCAAAGTGAAAGAACAGGCTGACCCAAACCTGACTAGAATCAGGCTGGAATCATTACGGCAACACTCTTACAGACTTCACAAATCTGCACACTGAAAAAAAAAATCTTGTTAAAGTCATGGTAAAGAAAATGATGTGTCACTCAGGGACATCTGGTAAGGTATTTTTCTAGTTTTCACCATAAATTATAGGGTGCCTCGTATTTTTCCCTTAAAAAAATAAAAAAGTAACTCTGCCAACTACTGTAAAAGGACATGCATTTTCTTGAGTATTATATCAACAATATTATGTGGTTATTCATACCTTTTACTTCCAAAATCATTTCTCTAGTATTTTACTGCAAAATGACAAAGTGATGTTAAACCATTTACAATTTGTTAAACATTACAATTCAAAGGTTTGGGGACGATAATCTTTTTGAAAGAAGTCTGTTATGCTCACTGTATATTTATTAACAATACAGTTAAAACAGTAATATTGAGGAAAATTTTTTAAATTTAGAATAACTGTTCACTAGGGCTGCACGATAAAAAAACTGACATTGTGATATTTTGTTTTTCTGCAATATATATATATTGTGATATGAAAAAAATTCACCAGATGAATTGAATAGCTCTATTTGGAAAGAATTAATCATTCTAGGATGATTGGGGTGATTTTGTAGGAGAGTGAATATGCTTAGAAAATAATGAACAAACTACAAGCATAGATAGGGTGAATTCAGGTTGATTGGGACATTTTTTGCCATTGAGATGACTGGGAAAATATGTGTCAATCAACCTGAACTCCCCCTAAATGTAACAAAGATGCAAATGAAATAAATAGTGCTTTATATTTTTCAGGTAAGTCTAACAGTATTCAGGTACAGAAATTGAATAATCAAATGTAAAATAACACTGCATAGTCTTCACTGTATAAATTAAATGTAATTAATCTGGTTTAAAATTACAACCCGAATTCCGGAAATGTTGGGACTTTTTTTTAAATTTGAATAAAATGAAAACTAAAAGACTTTCAAATAACATTAGCCAATATTTTATTCACAATAGAACACAGATAACATAACAAATGTTTAAATTGAGAAATTTTACAATTTTATGCACAAAATGAGCTCATTTCGAATTTGATGCCTGCTACAGGTCTCAAAATAGTTGGGACGGGGGCATGTTTACCATGGTGTAGCATCTCCTCTTCTTTTCAAAACAGTTTGAAGACGTCTGGGCATCGAGGTTATGAGTTTCTGGAGTTTTGGTGTTGGAATTTGGTCCCATTCTTGCCTGATATAGGTTTCCAGCTACTGAAGAGTTTGTGGTCGTCTTTGACGCATTTCTCTTCTACGACGAAGCCATGCTGTTGTAATAGCTGCAGTGTGTGGTTTTGCATTGTCCTGCTGAAATACACAAGGCCTTCCCTGAAATAGACGTCGTCTGGAGGGGAGCTTATGTTGCTCCAAAACCTTTATATACCTTTCAGCATTCATAGTGCCTTCCAAAACATGCAAGCTGCCCATACCGTATGCACCTATGCACCCCCATACCATCAGAGATGCTGGCTTTTGACCTGAACGCTGATAACATGCTGGAAGGTCTCCCTCCTCTTTAGCCCGAAGGACACGGTGTCCGTGATTTCCAACAAGAATGTCAAATTTGGACTCATCTGACCATAGAACACTTTTCCACTTTGAAACAGTCCATTTTAAATGAGCCTTGGCCCACAGGACATGACGCCGCTTCTGGACCATGTTCACGTATGGCTTCATTTCTGCATGATAGAGCTTTAGTTGGCATCTGCAGATGGCACGGTGGATTGTGTTTACCAACAGTGGCTTTTTTTTTTTTTGCATGTATGTGTCCGTTTAGGCACAAATAGACATGGAAGAGAATGGCATTCGGTGATCACATGCGTCTGCGCGGCTCTGTGTGTGTGTGTGAGAGAGAGAGAGAGATAGAGAGAGAGAGAGAGTTCTCTTTCACATCTTCATGCGCTTAAATGGTTAAAATCGCTTGAATGTTTAAACTGAAAGGACCTAAAACATGTTCAAATGATAAACTTTCATTGTTGATGGTCAAACTTTGCAATTTTGCAATTAAGAATCACATGCGTTTTGAACCGTGGTGTCTGGTCCATACAGATCAACGATCCCTATACTTGACATCACACATCATGCGGTGTGACTATCGTGATATCGATGCTAAAATGATACATCATGCAGCCCTACTGTTCACTAATTTAATATATATTAAAGTGTCATTTATTCATGTCACAACAAAGCTTAATTTAAGCAGCCAATACTCCTATGTCACATGACCCAGAAATTCTAATATGCTGATTTGGTGCTCATGAAACATTTCTTATTATCAATGTTACAAACAATTGTGCTGCTTAATATTTCTGTGGAAATTGCCATTCTTTAAAAATAGAAAGTTCGAAAGAATAGCATTTTGCAACATACGTCTTTACCCTCACTTTTGATCAATTTAATGCATTCTTGCTGAATAAAAGTTTTTTTTTTCCCCCTTACTGACCATAAACTTTTATACGGTAGTGTATATGAACTTCCCTCAAAAGCTCCAACACTGAACAGTTATAAAAGTTCAGAATATTTCAAGCTGCTTCATATTGATCATTTGAAATAAATTGCTTTCTGAAGATTGACTGCACTCAACTATTGACATATTTGACTAGTTCAGTTAGGAGGGGTTGTTGACACCGCGGCCTGTGGAGAGTCCTGGGATCAATGGCCAACCGAAAAGCTCTCCAGAACAGCCTCTCTAGTATGTGGTAAAACAAAACACTCATGCGGTGAAACAGGCACAGGGTCGGACACCAGCAGGGAGAGCAGGGGTCCTGCTGAGGCACCCCTGCATCAATGCCAGTCAGATCACAGCCCAGCTCCCCGGTCTGTCTCATTACGATAAGCCCCCGGGACCCCTGGCCACACACCACCTCCATAATAATAACAGCCAGCTCTCCCTGCCGCAGGGGCTCCACCATTAACATTCACCAAGGACTGAAAAACAACAACAAAAACAACAACAACTGCAGAGGCCTGCTGACAGTTCTCTTACTGACATCTACAAACTTCGCAAGACGCTTCACAGTTTCTCGGCCTCTCGCACCCGCATCGGCTGACGAAGCCGAGGAGATTATTGAAGTTCGGATCAGACCAAATCGGCTCTACTGGTGGAACATATGCCCCTGAACAGCTGAAGTTAAATCAAGCATTGCCAAATATTTTCTTACCTGTGGAGTAGCAGCGGATGCCAGATTTCCAAGGAGCCACAGGTCCAGAGAAGACATGGAACAGAGGAGAGAGAGAAGATTTGAAAGTTAGTGGAAAAGCTTGGTATGACACATTTTATGTAAAGAGTTAACCTCGGACAGCTTTCAGACAGAGACAGACTTTCACACAGAAAAAGAAGGCTTTTAAAGAAACACTCTGGACAATACCAGTGACAGGTATTTTTACACAGTCTGTGTAGTATACTGTGAATCAGCAGGTTCATTCTGCCACAGTCTCATTCCTTATTAAAGGGATTCTTATACGCTGTTTAAGTTCAATGCTTCCAGGTTCTACGTCAGAACGTGGACTTAGTATTGGCAGAGGCTGTTCATGTGAGCAGCATGACGCTTTTGTGTGATACTGACGCAGGAGCCAGCCAATAATAAGTCCGCCTTCTGACGTAGAACCTGGAAGGGCTGAACGTAAACAGCATACGAAAATGACACAGAAGAGAAGATATTGTTGAATAAAGTTGTTATTTTTGTTTTGTTTTTGCACACAAAAAGTATATTTAGTACCTTTCTGCACCTTAAAAGTGGTGGTTAAATTGCTGTCTATGGACGAGTCATATACCTCTCGGATTTCATCAAAAATATCTTAATTTGTGCTCCAAAGATGAATGAAGGTCTTACGGGTGTGGAACTACATGAGGGTGAGTAATAAATGACAGAATTTTCATTTTTGGGTGATCTAACCCTTTAAAGTTTGATTTTATTTAAAGAGATTTTTGCATTTAATGAACTAAACATGAAAATATAATAGTAATAATAATAATAATACATTATAATATAATATATTATTATTATTATTAAAATACTACTTTTTTACTAAATTCTAAAAATTAAACTAATCAATATGTCATACTATAGTAAAGATATTGTACTATTAAAATACAATAACAACAATAATAATCATCATCTTATTTTTTTAGAACAACAGTAAAATTGCACCAGTATTATTCTTAATTTCAAACTATGGCAGTAAATTTAAACCATAGGCCTTTTATTTTGGCGGAAAACCTATTTTTGATTCAAAACTGTGATTTTTGCACAAGGTGACAAGTTTGAATCCCTGTCTGTTTCGCTTTATCAAGGACAAGATGTACTAAAATGGGTATCTGCACTCTCACAAAGACAGACAACTTCCTTTTCCTTTATAAACTGGGTGACATCTGATTAGCATTTAAGCGTCAGAATGTTTATTAAGCCCTGCGATATGACACTATCATATAAGCATGTCACAAAACCCTGCAAGGGCATAATACCGTCCAATATCAATTATGACTAACGAGGGAGTTTGTGTTTCCTCCCTTGCAGCAACATACACCATCGCAGTTCAGTTCCCCAGGGAGACAGGAAACGGGGAGGAGGTACCTGTAAACTGCTCAGTGCACTCCCAGCCTGCCCCTGGCTCACCTGTCACTCAAACCAGACTGAGGTAATTATCATAACCTGCGAGGCAAAAAACCACCCTGAGCTCCCAAACCTTATTTCCACGTGAAGCCAAGTTATGTGTTAAACGTGGCATGTAGCATGTGCATCATCAGACTATTTTATATATTCATGAGGACTTTATAGTTCTTAACATAAGTGACAGGGGACGGATAGCCACTACATGATTTTCATTCACTGGCTTCTGTTACATTTCACAAACCTCCAAAAATTTGACCCATTTTGAGAGTTAAAAATATTTTTTGTGGCAATCAACATTATGCCACAAGTGCTATTGATTGAGCTTCACTTGTATTGAACCCGGAATATTCATTTAACACACAATCGAGGTTGCGTTTACTCCATTGCCAAGGAAACAGAAATGTTTCACCACCTACAGTACAATTGCCAGTAATGTGAAAATATGCATGGCAGCCAATATAATGTCCTACATACTGGCTTGTACTGTCTGGCACATGTTTCTTCATTAGGACTGGAGGATAATCAGTGACAACAATTATTGTTTCATGTGGCCATAAGTGCATTATTGTTACCGTAGACAACTTTAAATAAGAGGCTTTATGTTCACCGAGAGACATTGTTGTGCAACCCTGCACAATAAATCAGACCGCGCTGTCGCCTGGCCCTGACTCAAATGCTCCGCAATCATGGAAATGTAACTTGGAGAATAATTTGAAAGAGGGAAAAAAACAGTAAAAAAAAAATGTTTTATGCAGAGAATCAAACTTCACCAATACATCACCCTGATCAACAGAGGAAAAACCTGTGGATTAGACGTGTGTGATTACAGTTCGGACGGGCCATCATTAACCCCAACATCACCCCATTAATCTCCATCACATCGCCCTGACTGCCATGTCCGCTCAATCACGAAGGCCCTACCGCTTTCTGTAAACATCACTTTACACAGCAAGTTGGTGGTTTCGGCTCACGCAAAGCATTCCAGCCCGCCCCTCGTACACGGGAGCAAGCTGTTTTACAATGAGGCTGGAGACTGCAACATGCTCTAATTGATATGACCTTTAATTGCCTCATTCACTGCAAAAGGAGAAGGGAAAAAAGACATCAAGCCTGTCCGCTGTGGATTGAGGGCAAAAGAGGGAGAGTCTGCACAGGGCCTACACATTCAGGCCCCCTGGACATAATTAAACCTGCATAACAAACACTTGCTCTCCGCCTCAGCCTCCGAAATGGGGCTCCGCTGTACAGAAAACAGCCCGGTTCAGGATCGACGCTCAGGACACACAATCAGCCTGAGTTTGTAAGCGCAAGGGAAACCTACAGGAGCCATTGTAATGAAGACAGAACAGCATACTTAAAGGAACAGAAGGAAAATTGCACATTTTGTCCCATGCAGCCAATTTCAATCCTTTTAAGAGGATGATTTTTACCAGTGGACATTGTGGTAGGTCAGTAGGGAGAAAAGCAACTTTTATTCAGCTTTTTATACAG
The DNA here is from genome assembly GCF_019924925.1 of Ctenopharyngodon idella. Lineage (NCBI taxonomy): Eukaryota > Metazoa > Chordata > Actinopteri > Cypriniformes > Xenocyprididae > Ctenopharyngodon > Ctenopharyngodon idella. Next base: position 20,478,930 of record NC_067241.1, read on the forward strand.
ATTAATACTTTTATTTTTGTAACGACATTAATATATTTCAGAATTCACTTCAGAGTTAAAATTTCCTGATAATTTACTCACCCCCATGTCATCCAAGATGTTTATGTCTTTCTTTCTTCAGTCAAAAAGAAATTAAGGTTTTTGAGGAAAACATTCCAGAATTTTTCTCCATATAGTGGACTTCACTGGGGTACAACGGGTTGCAGTTTCAGTGCAGCTTCAAAGGGCTCTACACGATCCCAGATGAGGAATAAGGGTCTTGTCTAGCAAAACGATCGGTCATTTTCTAAATAAATTAAAATTTCAATGCTTTTTAACCACAAATGCTCGTCTTGCACTGCTCTGCGATGCGCCACACATTACGTAATCACGTTGGAAAGGTCACGTGTGACATAGGCGGACGTACTGTGGTAGGGTGAAAAACTCAATCTCATTTTTTCCACCAACTTCAAAATCGTCCGACATCATTGTTTTACCTTTTTTTTGTAAAAAGGTCCGTTTGACACTGGACCTTTCCAACGTGATTACGTAATGCACATAAGAGCAGTGCAAGATGAGCATTTGTGGTTAAAAAGTATATAACGTTTTATTTTTTTCAGAAAATGGCCAATCGTTTCGCTAGACAAAACCCATATGCTGGGTATACACCACAAGATAATCTGACTGATTTTTGGCCGATTTCTCCCCTACCGACAATCCTAGGTAATGTCCCGATTATCTTGATGGTTCTACAGATTATCTTATCAGATTTTCCTGTGGTGTGAGGTGTGTTAAGAGTGACTGAATCTGCTCAGAAGAATGTCGGAGGCGCCCCAACCGCGAATCGTAAATATTCAACATGTTGAATATTTACGATCAAAAATCCTGATGTGTGGGGGGAACCCTGTTTCAATCCGATTATGACGTGAAACGAAACAATATCCAATCAGAAAGCGAGCTGACAAAAGATAGAAGCATCATGGTTAAATGGATTTGGACAACAGAGATGGAGAATCAGCTTGTCGATTTGTGGCAACAGCACGAGTGTTTATACAACGTGTCTTCTAAAACATACCAAAATCATTCCAAACACTATCAACGCAATTTCTTCCTGCCTATCATCTGTAATGTTTATTCTGAAGTCTTGAGAGATTTTGTGAGATTTCCCGTGTTCACAGTTGTGACTCTAGTTGAAAATCTGTTTGTGTGTGGTGTGCTGTCTTTGTCACATCACGGCACACCACACACTATAGGAGCAAAATGGTTAAATCTAGGATGTTTTTGTCCTTTTGTTTGTGGTCTCTCACACTTTGAAAATCTTATAAGTTTTCAAAAATCTCTTAGCGTGTACCCAGCATTATTCCTTGGCTAGGATCATGTAGAGCCCTTTGAAACTGCAATTTGGACCTTCAACCTGTTGAACCCTGGTGAAGTCCACTATATGGAGAAAAATCCTGGAATGTTTTCTTGAAAGACATGAACATCTTGGAAGACATGGGGGTGAGTAAATAATCAGGAAATTTTCATTCTGAAGTGAACTAATCCTTTATCTTAACAAGGAACTAAAGGAGAATTAACATGCTAGCGAAAAAAAATTAAAGTACATTAACATATTTAATATCTAATAAAAATTTCTGAACATGTCCCATTCCCACACTTTTTGAACAATGAATTTCAAATGAATTTCAAATGAATTTTCAGATGGCCTTCCTGCTGATTGCTAGATATAGAAATGATTTTGATTCAGACTGAATTGCTAACAAATCATGCAGAATAATTAGTCAATGATTCACTCAATAAAACCGACGCAAACTAACATTTTGCTCACAAATTAAACATCACGATGCTTGTGATCAAGTGTAATCTAAAATATTTCAGTGGCCAGATATTCTTGTTTAGAGCAAAGTGTAACAAGAAAAATGTGGAAACATAATCCAGAACAACCCACCTTGACAAAACCATCTCTATTAATGGCACCGTAAACTTCACATTCTGATAAGACGTCATTCTTGTCCAAATCATATCATATTGTCAAACAGGAAGTCCCTGGCTGTGATGAAGTGAGTCACTCAGCTCATTTGCTGTGGGGACACAGTAGGCTTTCCTGCCTACAGCCTGCCACCAGCAGCACAGATGTCTAGACTGCAAACTCATTTGCTTTCCCGTGGCTTGCCAGGCAGTGATTGTGAAGGCCTGTGCTGAGCTGAAGGGAGTGGATGTGTCCTGATTGAGAGCGTCCTTTATTACAGGGCTCTGACAGGCCTGCTGGATTGGCTCACCAAGCCTCCACCTGCAGGCCACGGAGGGGAGCATCACTATTTGCAGCCGATAGCAGTTGTTGCAACCACTTACCCTGAGTGTTTGGAGCACTTCTACTGAACTTTTTACTGACATTAATTAGAAGACTTTAGACAAAGTATTATTCTTTTGTCCAACATAACCCTGCTAAAAAGGTGGTTTATGTGAGGTCTTGCTGGACCAGCATGTGAAACACAACATATGCTATCTTTTCAACAGGGAAAACCACAAAATCAAACGCTCACTGCGCAAAAAAGTCTGTTAAATTGATTAACTCAAAAATCTTGGATGTGACCGAGGCTTGACAGATGGTGTTAGTGTGTAGAAAGGGTTTTGTTCTCTTTCAACGGTGGTCTAATATCTCATCTCCTGGCAGCAGAACACAAACCAAGGTCCCAGAGAAGGTCTTGACCTCTTGGCCAAATCAATCCCCCAACACCAAAGCGAAAGGCGGTGGGGCTAGTTGAATTAGGGCAGGTATAGATGACCTTTCATCTGAACAGTGGCCCAGTGCCTCTGTCAAATCAACATTTGACACAAGTGCGGATTAAGTGACACCGTTTCTGCCTCCACTTCACCTCTTGCAATGAGAGCCAGGTTCTTTTCCTCGGCTCAGCACTTTCCTTCCCTTCATCCCACCTTTCCTGATATTGTTCCCAATTGGCGGTGTGTTGCACTCGCTTCAGAGAGCCTGTGTAATATTGGTTCCCCCCTTTCTAAGATCCACACAGGCCCATTACAAAAGGTCAAGCTCTCCCTCACTACAAATTATAGCTGTGGTGCCACAGAGGCACTAACCACATGACTCATCTGTACATGGGTGGTATTCTGGGTGATGTCCTAAAATGCATCCTAGTCATCCCCGTCCTGGACCGGAGAGAAAGCGGGGGGCAGAGTGGCTCAATTAAACAGAGGAACAAACAAGTTTTCAAAGCCTTTGCATAATGATGATGCCTGCGGGCCAAATTATTCATCTGAAAGCCATTTTGTGCTCAGGAACTTAAAATAGCTGCCTCTAATTGTAACACAATTGGCTTAGCTTGCACTGTGCAGCTGTGAGCCTGTCTGTCATTTAACTGATTACGGCATACGTGCCAACCAATCAGGTGGCTCATCATGCTGTCTGCTTGGTAAAGGACTCAACAGTGAGAATTTTGATAGAGAACAAAAACAGGCAGGAGTGTGATGCCAGAGAACGCGCTGAATGCTGGATCGCTACGTCAAACCCAAACTCATTCTTAACGCTGTTGAGCAAAGAAAGCAACACTGTCAGGGTTCAATTAAAGATGGTTGTGAAATGGATCCTAATCCTTATTGTGCACTTAATTTACTGTAATTGCAAATGGGGCCTGGCTTTTCATTCAGCAGACAATTAAATATACAGCAGTGAGAGCAAGACAAAGGAGGTTAAAGTGGGAAAGAGACAGAGAGACAGAGGTTCAGAGACCAGTGGAGGCGCTAACAAATGATTTAACGCTCTTAGCAGAAGATTCTAGATCAGTGGTCTCAAACTTTGTTAGGTGACAGGCCACTATAACAATCGTTAGCCACTCACAAAACAGCTGTTTATTTTTTTGCCACTATTATGCTTTTTCGAATATTACCTTTCATGCAATGCGTAATGTAGCTGTCTGTGAATGTAAATGATCTGCAAAGTTGTGAAGCCGAAAGTGCACGATAAGTAAAGTTATTGTCTCTCAAAACAAAAACGCCTAAACGAGTCGTCAGAAATTCGAATCCCACTTCTATGATGGCTACATGTCCCACATGTGCACTGCAATATACACATTGGTTTGTTGATGGACATACACTTGTTAATGCTGATGGTGAGGAATTAAAGTTGCAATCTCATAATGTATGCGTATCACTGAGAAACGGTCTGCTCAAGTCGTCCTTGTGATGAAGGTTCGGGTTGAATAGCTAGTTCTTCCATCAGACTCGCGCTCCAATTGATACGGTAAAATCGACAGCATCGATACCATCTTTACAATGTGTACAATCGCTGAGCTTTAGGAAGCCTCTGGACCCGAAGTTCAGTTATGGTAATAGGCTTTTTGTTTCTGACTTGCGCTGTAAGCGGTAGACCAATCACAAAAGACTGGGCAACTGGCCAATCAGAGCAGAGTAGTTTCTCAGAAAGGCTGGATTTAGAGAGACTGAATCATCATCAAGTTGTTTGAGAATCACTGAAAAATGTGGTGATGTGCAATGTATATTATGAGAAAATAAGTGGGTTTTTTTTTACCTTTTATGCATGTGAACCTGTTGTAGGGGACCTCCTAAACAAAATTGGGAACCTTTAAAATAGCATAATAGGGGCACTTTAAAATCAGGTTCTTGCCTCATCTTCCCTGAATGGACTTTGTTACACCAACATTTGTGTGATTAATTTAACTTTTATATTTTTCATCTATTAAAATTGTACTAAAATCTTTTCAGTTTTAAACCAAATTTAAGTACCTGCTGGACCCTGCTTACACATACCCCTGGTTAGGAATCACTACTCTAGTCAGCACAGAGAACGCTTATGTCCTCGGGCTCATGCAGCTGCTGCCACCATCATATCACTGATACAGGCTTACTGACACACAAACACACACACACAAACACACACGTACATGCAACTGACCTGAGGGCCAAGCCCTTGATTACACCAAGACTGATGGAACATGGTTGAATTCCTAATTCTGCTAATGCCAGACTATTTACCACATGAGTGAGAGCATGCCCAAAGGCTGGGATTTTAGCAGTGATTTTGGAGACAGATGGATGGTTCATTCACAGGATCATGTTGCACAGATTTCCAGGACTGTATTTAAAGTAGGGGAGCAAAATTCCTCTAGAAGGTGAAACTTCTGTGGGAGTTTACGGGCAGGACAAAAGTTCTTGGAGTGGGTCACTGCAGTGCATATTTAATTGCTACTTTGAGCTGACTTTCAGAATGTCTAACAAAAAAAGGAAAGATATTCAAAGTCAATTCTGTGCTAATAAAGTCCTTACATACATAACGTGATTTATAGATACTGTTCCAACAATTCATATAACTGCAAGAGAATATGATGAATTATGTTATGCAAGGTGGTACCTCTGTAACCCACCGCTGCTTCTTAGAGGACAACTCAAAGAAAAACCAGAACAGATGTAATCTAAATGAGTATTTGAGTTAATTAACCAATATACACATTAGAGCAAGATATGAACCTATAGCTTCTGCTTAGGTTTGTCTTTGACTTAGTTTATCATGAAAAGAGACAGGAAGACTGAAAAAACTAGGAGGTGCTTTCTAATTACAGAGCTGTGTGATAACGCTCCCGTCTCGCTTGTACCTAGGTATTGTTTCATTCGATTACCTTCATCCACTTGCGCTAGCACTCATTAGAGTATGCAAAAATATTCTCTTGAGAGTATTGCCATCTGACATACTGTAGAGCCCAAATATGTCCACTGCTCTCATTTGAAAACAATAGAGGGGTGACCTTTTGTAAGGGGCTATTATTTATAAGCTCCACTAAAGCAGAAAAGCAAGACGCCACAAAAACCATTAATTGATGATAAACATTGGTATTTTGTTCTATTTTAGCATTAAAATATGAGAACTGAGCAACCTGATACATTTAAATATTCTTACTCAGCAAAATGGTTCACATGAAAAGTCTGTCTTTGTATCACACATCACATGTAGTGCTAAATTAATTGGCCTTGATTCAATAACAAATTCCAATTAGTTTTGTTTTCAGCGCATAACAATCACATCACCCGTTACGAGGTAAATGAAAAGACACAAGTGTCAACTCTAATCAGAAAGACGGACTGATAAAGTTTGCAGTTTGCCTTCTGTATCATTTTATACATGGCTCTCTTGAATACTCTATTCTGATTGGCCGATCGTGGCATTGACAAAATATTTGTTGTATAACGACTGATAAATGGTTCTTCTCACATGATACACTCATTTCAGCTCAAATCAATATTTTATGTTAGGCATTATTGCAAAATAAACCCAGACAAGTTGATCAGCACATAATGACTGTCCAACTGATACTTACAGGTTCTTCTGAGCATGTCTAAAAACACTGGCCCGCATGTAATGTCTGAATAGCCAATTTAAGTGAAGTACAAGATGAGTAGAAAGTTTATGGGATTTCCATCAACTCCTTCTTATTATAAAACAAAGGGAAGATAAACTTTCAGGTTTGATATGGCATTATCAGATTTAGATGTAACGAATCATATTTCTATTGTATTCCTGCAGTTTTAAAAGCTGAAACATGAGTGGGGGCATTATAGGATCCCGGTTGGGCAGCGTGAGGAAAACAGAGAGGGGGGAGAGAGGAGAGTGCTTTGTGTCTGAACACACAAAACCTTCAAGGTCACCGTCAGAAAGAGAAGCAGAGATCGAGACTGAGAGGGAGATGGAGAGAAACAGACAGCGTAAAAGAGAGAGAACACAAGGGAGATAAGCAAAGAGGAAGTAATGAGAAAGGGAGAGGCTCAAAAACATTTCAGAGAGAAAGAGACAATCCAGCGATGGAAAGGAAAAAGGGGGACATTAATAGAAGGAAGTAAAAGTTAGAGGGGAGCTCAAAAGCACAGGACAGAAAAGTGCAGAGATGTCGGAAATGAAAGTGGAGGAAGTAATGGGTGTGTATCAGGGGAGAGAAGGGGGAGAAAGGAGGACTGATGAGATTCTCTCGCGCCGGAGGAGTGGGGGAGTTAAGATAACTGAACGCTTTGGAGACGTCTGACTGAAGTGTATAGTGCACATGAGCGTAATGGGAAAAGTACAATAAAAAAGGCTGTCATAAAAACGTCAAGCACTGCATTGTTTTAGAAATTGCCCTGTGTGGACATACATTCAGGCGTGAAGCTACAGCAAACCTATTATCTGCTTTTCTGTCACTTTGGATTTTCCCTTGCAAACGCAGCACCAGATTCAATTTCAACACCAGATATGTCTGCTTTCCAGACCATTGCCGCCCTCACAATCAGTACAGGAGAGTCGAGGCGGTCATGTGTGTGCGTGTTTGCGTGTGTGCATGGGAGAGTTCTTCACATCTCTCCAAGGAAAGGGTATTCTAGTTATTTAACACACTTCAGTCAGCCCGGAAAAACACTTAGCAGCAGATTTTCAGTTGACTTCTCTGACGTGGAAGCACCGCGGCTGTTACAATGAACTGGCCTTGTAAAAGGAAGCACACAGTGTCCATTCGGCTGTCCGGACAAATAATCCTTGTTGTCACAAAACTTTTCAGTGGTTGCAGCTGGCCGGACTGGCTGAACGAATGAAAGGATAGTGTATGCAGTGTCAGTCTTGTCAAAAAAACATTCTAAAGGTTTTTTTTTTTTTTTTTTTTTTACCCCCATCAACAATAATAGACAAAAAATGTGCAACTACTAAATTAAAACATACTGTTGACAAAAATATGACACAAAAAAAATAATGCAAGATAATATTAAAGGGTTAGTTCACCCAAAAAATAAAAATTCGGTCATTAATTACTTACTCTCATGTCGTTCCACACCCGTAAGACCTTCGTTCATCTTCAGAGCACAAATTAAGATATTTTTGATGAAATCCGATGGCTCAGTGAGGCCTCCATTGCCATCAAGATAATTAACACTTTCAGATGCCCAGAAAGCTACTAAAGACATATTTAAAACTTCAAAGCTTTACGAATCTTTTGTTCCGAATCAGTGGTTCGGAGCACGTAGCAATGAATAAAGTCGTTATTTTGTTTTTTTTGGCACACAAAAAATATTCTCGTCGCTTCATAACATTAAGGTTGAACCACTGTAGTCACATGAACTGTTTTAAATATGTCTTTAGTACCTTTCTGGGCATCTGAAAGTGTTAATTATCTTGCTGGAAATGCAGACCTCACTGAGTCATCAGATTTCATCAAAAATATCTTAATTTGTGTTCTGAAGATGAACGAAGGTCTTACAGGTGTGGAACGGCATGAGGGTGAGTAATAAATAACAGAATTTTCATTTTTGGGTGAACTAACCCTTTAACAATCCACTAACAGTGTTTTCTTAAATATTGTTTCAAATAATCCAAATATAGTCAGTGTGGGGGACTGACCATCTTGAGCTGTGAGAGCTGAAGCTGAGCACCAGATGAAGAGTTTTACAAGTGGGTTAATTAAGTCACCCAAACACATCATATACTGTACATATGAGATCAATCAGATAATACACAACAATCAGTAAATACACAACATATAATAACTTACATAAATTACTTCTAAACGTAACGTGAATGCACAGGTGAATTCAAACTAAGTTGCATGCTAGTCAGGACTCTTTCTGAAAAAAAAAAAATGCACTAAAAGCATAAAGAATTACCTAAACTAAAACAAAATTCACAATATTATATTACAATAATGTACCTGTGTTATTACAGGAGTTCAGCTATTCATGTTTTTGATAAATGTTGATAATAAGTTTAATATAATTTTTTGAATAAATTAAAATGGCATGCTATGACAAAATATTGACTAAATTTAATTAATTTTCATCAAAAGACAAAAAACGTAAACATGAATATATTCAGCAGCATCACGATTGCAGCCAAAGTGCAGCTGTCTCTACAAATCCATCATGACAGTAAAGGGGAAGAGAGTGTGAAAAGATTATACTAAAACTTTGATCTGCTCATTTACCTGTGGGGATGTATACTAGCCTACTTGCGTCACTGAAAGCAAGGCCATTTTTATCTTCCAAGTCAAGCTCTCCTTGTCAATCTCAGCCATCCAATCAATCATTCTCTTAACCAGGCCAGCCATGTGTCTCCGTGGACAAGCTTGAGGCTGAGTCACCTTGTTTAAAAATGCCTCTATGGTCAAGCCTTTGCTTGAAAATTTTGAAAATCTCCTGGCCGTCAATCATTGCGGTATGTTTGGGCTGTAGGAGTCTGACCAGTGGCCCCAGGTAAACATTCAGCAGATGAAAGATAGGAGCTGCTGGCCTCGGACTTGGATGGCTCTCTCAGTGAGCTGAGGATCCATTGAAAGGGTAATGAATGAGTGTGTTGGCTCATACCTCAGCAATCCAAACTTTCACTCCACAATCAATGGTCCAAGTTATGTAAGCTAAAAAGAGGGATGAATATCTTTCTCTCTCACACAGATAAACATTATATGGCCCTATTATATGGCACATTATATGGTCACTATCATTTTGAAATAAAAAAAGTCCTCACGGAACATTAAAAAAAATTGGAAGCATTTAATTTTTTTTTTTTTAAACTGACATTGCATGGTGTAGCATTATTATTTTTCAAACCCATTATTAGAAGGGTAGGGCAGATTATTTCAGCCATATATTATACATGTATGAATCAAGCACATTACTTTCTAAACTTTCTACATTCTATATGATATATATATATATATATATATATATATGTGTGTTTTTTTTTTGTTTGTTTGTTTGTTTTGGACTATACAAATGACATTCAATCAACACTGGACCCTAACGTTCTTCAAAATATCTTTTTTGCACATGTTCCGCAGAAGAAAGAAATGCATACAGGCTTAGAATGATACACCATATTGCCAAAAGTTTTGGGACGCCTGCCTTTACGTGCACATGAACTTTAATGACATCCCATTCTTAATCCGTAGGGTTTAATATGGAGTTGGCCCACCCTTTGCAGCTATAACAGCCTCAACTCTTCTGGGAAGGCTTTCCACAAGGTTTAGGAGTGTGTTTATGGGAAATTTTGACCATTCTTCTAGAAGCGCATTTGTGAGGTCAGGCAGTGATGTTGGCGAGAAGGCCTGGCTCGCAGTCTCCGCTCTAATTCATCCCAAAGGTGATCTATCGGGTTGAAGTCAGGACTCTGTGCAGGCCAGTCAAGTTCCTCCACTCCAAACTCGCTCATCCAACACCTGAATTCAGTGATTTGGAGGGGTGTCCCAATACTTTTGGCAATATAAGCTGTGTCTCATTTCGAAGGCTGCATCCTCCGGAGGTCGCATTCGAAGGCTGCATATGTCATTGAGGCTGTATCATTTCAGAAAAGTAAAACACTCTGAATGCGACCTTCGAATGCGCCCTTCTTTCACAGGAATTCGGAGGATGCATGAGGTGTATCCTTCGCTGCTGCAGATAGCCCGCAATTCTTTGCGTCGCTGTTAACAACCGTCATTTATTTGAAAAAAAAAAAAAAAAAAAAAAATGGCGGCATCGACAGATGTACATACAAGCGAAGATGTGTTTAAATGTAAGTAGTTTCAAGCTTGCTTTTGTTTTAAACTTTGTTCTTCTTAATATCCTCCTCCTTTTTCTCTGTAATAGATATCTGTTGTACATACGTAAGCTCCTCAAGCATTAACCAAATTAAAACAAGTAAATACGTTTTCTTTTCAAATTTATAAATAATTTTCATTAATTTGCTGAGAGCGCAACGACGCTGACGTAAACGCGCTGGCATAGCAACGTGATACTTCCTGTTTCCTTTCCTGCCCATGTGTCCTACGAAGGACATCTCATTTAATTCTGGTTAAGGACACTCCGCATACCGCATCCTTCACAGGATGCATCCTCTGGAGGATGCAGCCTTCAAAATTAAATGAAATGAGACACAGCTATAGTGTATGTGGGTGAGTAAATTATGACCTAAATTATGACCAAATTTTCATTTTTGGGTGAATCAACCAACAATGACACATTTATTGCTTTTGTTCCTTTATTGGTTTTTGCATTGTGAAACACATTAACAGGTATGAATTTTGTGATATTCACTAATCCCATTCTTTCTTCCCTTGTTATTGTTTCTATTCTGAAATGAAGTCAGGCAGTAATACATAAATGAGGTAGTAAAGCTTAACCCAATGAGGTACCGCAGGTGGCATTGCTAAGAGAGTCATTAATGAGCCACTCTCCAGTCTATGAACAGCAGAGTCGCCTCGCCATGGCAACCTTCTGGATCCTAGCCGACTACACATGTCAGACACTGTGCCGCCAACATTCAGCATGTGGCACAAATGACAGGTAATTAAGACAAACAAACATACACACACGTGCACACACACACACACACATACACATACACACTCAAGTGCCTGGAGAAAACACACACATTCTACACACTGACTGGCTACTTATGTGACACAGAGTCATTAAACGTCTATCAGAATGACTGGAACTGAACATGCCTTTGTGTGTGTATCTTAAGCTTTAAATGGCACTCCACCTCTGACCCGGCTTTTCTTCGCAGATAACACCGGCATCTGAGATAGCTGTCGCATCCGTTTCTGTCATCCTCAGGGGTGAAGTGACACAACAGCAGCCGTTCACAGGGGGGTACTGTGGGCTGTTTGCATAAACAGTGCCTGATTAAACCTTATGATTATGATATTGCAAATGAGGTGAAATTCACTTTGGATAATAAAAGGATCTTACCACATCAAGATGCAGAACTATTACCAAATATGAATGTCTTGCTCATAAACCCCTCTAGGAGATCATATCGCCTATTGAAGCAGGTGGGGAAGACCCTGCATAAAACCGAACATGAGCACAGTGAGAGGTAAAAGATGCAATTTGGGCTGCAACTTTGATGAACCTTGCCATTTTAAAGCCTGGCCAAGTTCAGCAGGACGAGAAAAAATAAAAAGGGGAAGAACGAACAGAACAACAGCACACCACATCAATACGCTAGCGGTATACCTGGATCACTCCCAAAACCCAAAACCGCAGGGAGACTTTTAAGCTTCCCCCCACCCCCATTCTCTTTAAACTCCTCTCTTTGATCTTCCTCTCTCTAAAGTAAAGACACTTGCTGGATGCTCCACTGAGAGTTCCAGCATCCGCCCCAGCCTTCCCACTCCTCCAACATGAACAAAACTGACACTCCACATCCTTCACACCCAGGCCAAACTTTTCCCCGGACCTGAGTAACGGCTTTCAAGGCTGCACATTACTCCTGGTGGTGGCGTTTTAGGGTGGCAGGGTTTGGATTGCTTCTATTGCCAGCACAGGTGCTTTCTTGGCCCATTTATTTACAACCTTCCCTCTCTATTGATCTTCTTTTACAGGCGAACAAACAATCCCAACTTGCTTGTGAGCTGTTTGACCCTCAAACAATTAACAGGCCTCATCCAATCGCAAAAAAAAGGGGCTTCAAGGCTTCCGTTATCTCACTGTAATGCTCAGTGTACAGCAGGGCTTCCCGAATGTTTTTGTCAGCCAAATCCCTTAGATGTAAAAAATTTACTTGATGTACCCCCCTGTGATTTTAACTTCATATTTTAATAATTTAACTAAACATTCGCATATTCACGGTTCTCTGATGTCAGTTAATGGTCACATGATATGCATGTAAGTAAAATATCTAATTTTTTTTAAGTAAGTGTTTTATCTTATCTCCAAAAATGTATTTATACAAATAGGGCTGCATGACTAACAAATTAAACAGTGATTACTGATATGACATTTCATTTCATATGAAAATGTCTCATTGATACCGCTGACACATTCAGGAATAAAAAGCAAAGACTCTACTACTAATGGAAATTATTTTGAGGGTGTTCACACTTAGGTTCCCTCTTTAAAAGAACCAACTAACCCTACAAGTTACAATACAAATATTTTTTACATCTTAAATTCTTCACTTTCAAACAATCAAAGCCTTGAGCTTGTATTTTGGAGGAATATTAGTGAAATGCTATGCAATTCTGACCAAAAAAATGTTGGAAATTATGCAAATGGGAATGTAAATAAAGTGAACATGGTGCACATGTCCAAAATGTATGTTGAACTCAGCACTTATAGAGATGGAGTTTGTGAGAAGCAGCATTTACGCTCTGAAAACACAATATTATAAGCTGCACTTGTGTAAATGAACATTGGCGCTTTTCACACTGAAACAAGCAGCGGACTATGTACAATGATTAAATTACAGCTTTTGATTTGATAATCACGATTTGACAAGATTACAGTTCACTATTACAGTTTTTTTTATTAACTGTGCAGCTTCATTTGATTATTTTAATGTTACAATCGATTTAATTATTATCTCATAAACTCACAAACACCCTGCAGTTCTCTAACAAACACCTGTTTGAGAAACCTTTGTTTACAGGTATAACACCTGTAGTGAAAATATACTTCTAATTACAGTCACAACGGCTGGTCCACTAGCATTGTAAAACAACCATAAAAATCATTATCGTGAAAAAATCTATTGCATTTCTCTGTAAGCAAAACATGTTGCTAGGAAATACTAATACAACCTTGTTTGGCAGGTCCTTCTGACAAAGTGTAAATGCACATACTGAGGAATTACTGCCTGCCATTTCACTAATGAGATAACAATGACTTGATGATGGTAAGGATATGTTCACATTTGCATTTCACATAAGATGCTGATGAGAAAAGGACGTTCGGGACTCGTGCAGTATAATTTTCCTCATTGTTTTAACTGTTTTTTGAAAAGCAAATGGTACATAAGCCATTCTAATCAGTTTACTTATATTATTAAACATTAGGAAAATCATTAGTTTGAGATTTAAAAGTTCAACACGTAAGAAAATGAGCAGATTAAGGATTGTGAACAGACTTCCCCTCTTTGTTTAAACAGATTTATAGTGTTTCACATTTTCAAAAGGTTAAAAAAAATCTCTTTTCCCCTGACAGATAAAGCAGACAGTGTGAGTTAGGTTAGAGTGAATCTCATCAGCATGTTTTCACAGGGTGACCGCTCCCTTCCCATGAGCCTTGGCTCTTAGCAATAGCACCGTGATGGTCTCTGATGGTGCTGAGTGTCAGGAAGACTCCTGCTCGCTTCTCATCTGGGAAAAAGCTTTATCTTGTCCCACTGTCCACCTTAATGTGCATTGAGATGTCTGGAATTCAATTATAGACACCTCTTAACCAGGTCCTAATCTCACCACCCTCATCGCACAAGGACTGATGGACAGTCTCGCACCTCGCCTTGGGAAAAAAAAGAGAGAGAGAACGAGAGAAAAAAGGAAATAGCCGCAAGATTCAGTTGGCATATCAGCTTCTGTGAGAAGAGAAGGATGTTTGGCTGAATTTCAGACCAGAGCTGAAGTTCTGAGGGGCGAAAATTTATTAATGACTACCCATGCCTATGGGTTAGGACTAAGCGTAGCAAAGAGGTGATGAGGTAGTGATCAAAGTAGCGGCAGGCATGAATACAGGCTGGTAGGGGGATTTTCTTCCTCTGGCATACAAGAACAAACAGACATATATAACCCTGCATGACAGGTGACCTTTACAGGCCGCAGCCAGGGCTCCGAGCCTGTCAACCTGTCGGAGAGTCATCTGAAATGCTAGCATGAACGTCATGAGGCTGGCTTCCTCCTGCTGACGGCTGCCTCCATTAACGTCCTGGGGCCCGACATGCTCTTTGATTGGCAATTCCCTCATGTGAGCTCCCTGGGATTGACTTCTGTGGCGTGGAGGAAGAAAAAAGGCGCACTGTATGGAGCTGACCTCATATGTGCTTCACAGAGAGCGGACAGCTAGCTAACATGCAGGTGGCTAATTGTAAAAGTCAGGTATGTGTTTGAGACCAGAACAGCTGGTAGTTATATTGTTTTCAGGGGCATGCAGGGAGCTAAATCGGTGGTCTTTCGGGCACCATGGCGTGAGGGGTCAGGTTTCTGACAAACATGCGGTTGCATGTAATTAGCTGGTGTTTATTCCCTGCCTGCGTCTGTCAATCAGCCAGGCTCTCAAAATTCTGACGGAGATGCCTGCAACGGTGTCGTACCCCAGTGCTATTAACTAAAGTCAATAGAGCAGTGATCTGTGCACGGTATTCCTATCACTTGATAGGTGTGGATGCATGCTCCCCCCGCCCGGCCGCCTCCTGCCCGACTTAATTTATCTGAGAGATAAGCAGGTGGATGAGGGGAGGGTGATGGCGTCAGACCGGGCGTCAATGACAGGCTTGGCAGAATGAGTGACACCGCTAATAGCTCCGTCCCATTACCTCACCACAAGCTGCTCCTTTATCTCCGCCAAAAGGATTGTTTGTTTGCTTGTAGGATGATAATATTTACCAGGTCGTAACACATCAGACATAACAAATGTATGTGCATTTTGAGAGGATTCTCAGTGACGGGTGTCGAATGGGGTGGTTATCTTAAGACTCAACTTGGAACTACACATGCAGAGCACATACTTTTGCAAAAACAACTTTAAAGTCAACATGAAACAGCATACACTGCTGAAAATTCAGCTTTGCCATGACAGGAATAAATTACATTTTAAAATATATTAAAAGGGTAAACAATTATTTTAAATTGTAATAATATTTCACAATATTACTGTTTTTACTATATTTTTAATCAAATAAATGCAGCTTTGGTAAGCATAAGAGACTTCTTTCAAATACATTTTTAAAAATCTTACTGACCCAAAACTATGTATATTAGATTGAAACTGGATTTTTTTTTTTAAACCTTTATTTTATCCATCGAGAATTGATGAAAAGCAACGCTAGAACAAATCCAGCGTTAGCGTCAGTTCTGGCAGGTCACGTCAGTCAATACGACGCCTATCACAGCATCCATATATAAGCTCCTCAGTATTATCAGCAGCTATCGCATTTCTCAGAAGCTAATTACCCTCCTCCATCCCTAGCTCCTCCTCTCTTCAGTCAGGATTGGCCTTATGATTCCCCCGAATCAAACTATTCTTGAAATTTGTGTACATGTTAAATTATTGACATTAATTATATCTGCATATTGGTTCTGTTCTGTTACCCTAGGGGGGTTATTGCTGCTCTCCCTGCTCTTATCCATGCTAGGTTGCATGGATGCGCAAGGAGTTCTTGCCCAGAACAGAACCATACCTCCAATACAAACTCTATTCAATTATCAATCATATTTGACGATAGTGGTCCTGACAGAAATGAGAGTTTGCTAAAAAGCTGTTAAGTCTAGGGCTGCACGATTAATCGAAATTAAACCATACGCGATTTGGCAAAGGCTGCAGTTTATTTATGCGCAGCTTCTCAGTGAAGCACGGCTCTGTGATCAATAGTAAATGCTGCTCCATCTATAAGCCAGAGGGCGCTCATGCAGAAACTCCAGATATGCTCCGCAGAAGTACGATAACGCACGTCATTCCAGGAAATGCCTATGGGCATCATACTATCGCAGCAGCTGAATAAACAGAAGATTGAAATGCTTGATTAATGATTAATAAACACACAACTACGACAATATATGGTTTATCTGAGTTCTTCAAGCCTTCTTGGGTATTTTCATGATAATAAAGTATATTTATACTACAATAGCCTTTATCACTGTATAGAATACTACGAAATATGTTGTGTGGCTTATTCTGTTTAAGAAGCCACATCATCTCACAGAAAGATGTTTTCAAACACTCAACTGATGTTATGAAGTGAGTTTGGAATAAAAACATTAAATGTTGTCTTTTGTTGGACAAGAGATTCATAAATGTTTCTCAAGTTTGGAAAGATGTTTGATTCGTGTTGCTTTTTCAAATGCACGTTATAAGCAAATTTTGTTATCACACTGACTTTATTAAGACGTAAGACTTTTAAAAGCCTGTGCATTAAGTAAAACAAATATTCTTCTAATATATAACTAAAGGCTCTGGAAACAGTTGAAATAATAGACTTCCAGAAGTCTAACAAGATGTGAGGAATGGAACGGATTATCCTCTGTTCTCTTTGGTCTCCTTCATGCTGTGGTTAAATGTGCTCTGTGGGTTCCAGGTGCTGAGCTATGTAGACTGAGGGATATATCGCTTTAATTGGTGACTTACTGATCTTGCAAGACAATTCAGTGCCAGACGTTATCGTCAATGTTTCTGCCACTTTTCTGCTGTGCAATCACAAAAATGATATCGGGGACAGCAGGTGATCCATAAAAGCCATTTTAAACCCCTGTTAATTATTCCTTTAGAAGTCCAATGAATGAAACAGATAAAACCAGGATCAAGATGTATCTATCCACCCAGCCAGTGGGGGTTGCTGAACTCTGAAACCTACATCTATAGTGATTTAAAACGTGACCTTGTTTGTTACTTTGTAGGTGTAGTGTAAAATGTTTGCTTTCATACTTACAACTTTTAATCAGCTGGCTGGCATTTTCAATGAGCTAATGAGAGACTGGGACAAATTAAGCTACAGTAGCAAGCAAAGAAAAAAGCAAATGCTCTTGAGTTTAAGAAATACCATTAGAAATGTATGCTCGGTAAGCTACATTAAGCAACAGTAAAGATTATATAGAAATAATATGTAACAATGACAACAGTCCCAGCGGTTTCTCACAACAAAACATAAAAAAAAAGAATAGGGAAATACACTATCATTAAAACCAAATTAAAATGTAGCACAAAACTTGCTGTTGCTTTCAAGGGAGGTTGATTTTCTTTTTCAACTCTAGCTCTATGTCAGTTTATACATTTCTCCTTACTAAGAGTCTGCAAAACTACAAATTTTCAAAATTGATTAGTTGTTGTGTTGTCTGAATGATTAGTTGACAAGTTGGACTTAAGGAAGCTCTAATTTGGCTGATAAATGTTCATGTGCAAACTGATACATTTCTTATGGTGTGTTTACAGAGAACATGTTCTTGCATTTAAATTCAGCTAAAAGGACAGCAACAGAGTGAAAGTTAAACCAAAGCTCATCAAGCAAGACAATGAAATTCAAACTGCAAGAGAAAATGGCCAGACTAACTATCCAAGTTCTAATATTTAAAAATAGTGCAAACTATATAAACATAAACTATAGAGTCTTCACAAAAAGACAAAGAATGTACAAGCGGTACAAGTGGTCAAAGTTGAATAGCACACTAAAACAGCATGCTACCAACACATTAAAATCCTCTCTGAGATGTCTCTAACACAGATACTAAACATGTTAACTGTCTACAGCTTTTAAAAGAATGTATTGCCAACTCTCATTGAAAATTAAGGACTTCTGTTTGCTGCAAATCGAAGGACAAGAAGGTGGTAAAGAAAAAAGAGGATAGGGAGATGGAGGAGGAGAAAGAAGAGAAAAAGGAGAAAGAGGAGGAGAAAGAACAAGAAGGAAAAGGAGGAGGAAGAAGAGGAGAAAAAGGTGAAGGAAGAGAAGAAGGAGGAAAAATACGTTATCTGGACACAAACTTTCCCTTATGCTGTGCTAAGATGAACTTGACTGGTGTGAAAAGAACTCACAGGGAGAGAGCCACTGCTGCCATCTCCATCCTCCTCACTGGACTGGTGGTGGATGAATAATTAACAGCGTTGAAAGAGTTAAAACAGCACTTACATCACAGGCAATTCCCTCTTATAGCAGCTCTCATTGGGTATTCATGCCAGATCAGCAATGCACACATGACTGGTGCCTTCCACATTAGTGTATTTCACAAAAAATGACACAGACTTAAGGAGCAGAGAGCAGGAAGTGCTGAGGTGGCAGCACACTTCTTTACTCTGATTCACCGCAGAAGAAAAATGCTTTCAAATGAGACTAAATATACACGGCTGCACAGGAGTCTGTACTGTGTGTGACTGGATGTCAAAGCTCCGTACCCAAGCTGTCTTCTCCACCGTGCTTCATTCCAGCGTGCTCTTATGACATTTCGCTCTGGGCAATTAAAAGGCGAAAACATTGTAAATATGATTTGAAAATCTGCTGTGCAAGCAGCCTCACTGTGTCCGTATAATGCATTGTGATTCGAAGAAAATCACAGCTTGCTCTCGTAAATACAATACAAATTGCTCATCAGACTGCAAAATCAAGTGCCTTAATTTCTGTAAATCAGGAGGGAGAGAAAGTACAACGTAAAAGTGCTGGAGGGTATATACAGAGAGAAGAGAGAAGGCCATAGGAAACCATAAAAAAACAGCAAAGGAATAAAAAAGGAGCAAAAGTGTGAGAGAAGAGGGAAAAGCTGTTCTGTGCCAAAGCAACTTTGTGAGCCAAGCTGGAAATGTAGCATTTGATCACTGGGAATCTCAGGCATGGACCATAAATACATAATAAACAAAAATTAGTGGAGGCGAGCAATGCACTGAGCGTTTTATCTGCCTCGGCACTGCCACAGAAGCCTGCATAGCAGGCTGGATTCATCCATATTGATGCAGGGTGAGGAACATTTGTTAACACGTCTGTAGCATAACAACAACTAAACTTTGGTGAGAGGGGGGATAAAAGATGTGTAAATAAATACACATGCTACCAAAAACACTGCATAGAAAGTGATGATAATATATATAGAATGGTCTATAAAAAAGTTTCCAGACTTTGGATGCTATGGACCCCAAAATATGATAATCCCTTGCAAGTGAGGCCCCTTCCTAAAACAGAGAGGCAGCTTCCTATTTTTATTCATAAATTCTAATTTTTTTATTTGAAAAATAAAAAACATCATAAATTTGTGTAAAATATTATCTGGAAAACAATTATATTAAGACTCTATCTTGTGTCTACCCACCATTAAGAGCACTTTAAGATGTATAAACTTTGACTAACAATAGAAAAAAGAATTGTGATTAATGTGATTTTTGACTAGCCTTTAGAAAGAAGAATTAAATTGTAATAAATGTAAAATTTGGTTATTTTATTATTATTTTTACTTTATTTTTCCCACCTTCTTGCAGATCTTTTACAGTATGTCATGTAAGTTTTTAAAATGCAAGCGCATCTTAAAGGGGACCTATAATGCCCCTTTTACAAGATGTAATATAAGTCTCTGGTGTTCCCAGAATGTGTCTGTGAAGTTTCAGCTCAAAATACTCCCAGCCCCCTTTCCAGAAGAGGGCGGAGCTTTAACAGATTGCACTTTGGTTGCTCAACAACAACAAAGCTGTAGAATCTCACGCAGCCAAAATGAGGATTGTCAGTAACGGTGTTCAGCCTTACATTGTTCAAACCAGAGTTGACACTGATGGAGAGACTTAGAAAGAAGTTACTACTTTTAGAATGAAACTGGACGTTTCTGAACCGTTAGTGGATAACTTTATGTAGTTGCTGTGGAGTTGATTCAACTCATCGACTAGCATGTGCCGTCATGTTAATCTTTTGTGTAAATCCAGTGTTGAATTGACCAACGTTTGTGAAGCAGTCCGGTGTAAATTGACGGCATGGTAACAACACTCAAATACAACAACTCTTCCTCTTCTCTAAAGCAGCCCAACATGGAACTTTGAGCATCGTAACTTTGCAGATGTTGTTTATGCTCAAACAGCAACATTACACACTAACTAAAGTTAAAAAAGTAAAAAATCCCAATCAAGAACCCCTTTAAGTAAACTCTAAAAATCACATCCAATCAGGGTTAGGTAAACCCGAATCCAGCTTGATTACACAAGTTTTCTCTAAGACTGATGGAGGCAAGACGATTCAGACAAATGATCTTTTAAAATCTTTTAAAATCTTTAAAAAAAAAAAAAAAAAAAATCACATGCACGAACATTCGATGGAGAAAATCTTGTAGAATTTGACAACAGTTATATAATTAACAACTGCCAAAAAACATAATTCAGACTGCAATAATTTGAATAAATTGTTCCAAAAAGCACTGAAAATGTTGCTTCTCACAAATATCAAGATTTGTAATTACAATCGTTCGCTCATGCAAGTTGCATCAGCAAACAGCAGGAAGCAGGGGGCGATGAATTACTGTACCAATTCCTCTGTAATACTGCTCAGAGACACTGCTGCAGGAAATTGCTACTTCCAAATTACAGCAGCACCAAATTGTCAAGCAAGCAAGGCAAGGCACACTGAGCATGCTCCACCTCACCTGCCATGCACCAGTCCGCTTCATTTGAGGGGTGTCACTGTACAACTCACGCCTCGCCCCATTGTTTATGATTGGATTGTCACACGCCATGCTAACGAGCATACAGCTCATGCATGTATACAGCCCCCCGTTACCTCACTGCCAACCTGACACTTATGACAATGGTCCGTCAGAGCAGAGCCAGTTGCAATCATGGTAGGTATGGGGTAAGTTTTGTGACAGAAAAGGAAAAGGAAGGAAGATGCAGTGCAAGGCCGAAGGGAGTGTGTACTTAATTTTAGAGTCTCTTCAAGGAAAATTAATTAGTGCTGGGCTGTAACCTTGGCATGCAGTCCCAATATTTCCTAAAATGTCTTGGTGTAGCACAATGCAAAATGGGAGCTGGCTGTGCTGAAAACTATTGACATGTGAAGATAAACTGAAGGGGAGGGAGGTGGTTAGACACTGCCATCAGTAACTACACCTCAGAGCTCCAATATGCTTTGGCATTTCATCTCTTAATTGGAATATTACTACTTAAAATCATGTTCATACATATAATATTTGCAATATTTAATTAGCCTTTTGTGTGGTGTTGTGGTCAAATCCAGTTCATTGCCATCGCTGCCTTTTAGGGAGCTTACAATGACAAGCATGCAGCAGTGTTGAGCTAGAATAAATGAGAGGGAGACACAGGGAGGCGGTGTGGGAGATGGAGCTGATACATCTTTGTGTAAATAATCTCTAAAGACCACAGTAATTGAATTTCCACAAGTTTCTTGTTTGCACCACAACAAAGAAAATTAGATAAAACAAAAGAAAGAGAAGCCAATATGGCAAAAAAAGGAAAGCGGTAAATAAATGTATTAGCAAAAGCTTTCACATTCAAATGCTGAAAGAGGCAAACACATTACCTAAACACAAAGCATCCATTCCCTGATGTGTCGACTTTCACCTAAATGAACAGGCCGTTTCTCATCTTCTTTGTTTAATTCTTTAAGCTCTTCTGATGAGTCCATGGGAGCACGCTGCAGCTACTTATACTGGTGGTGAAACGGGACTTGTGCGACTGATCTGGGGTCAGAGAATTAGTTGCTCTGGGGTGCGAGAACATGTTTTCTAGGGTTGGCATTGCTGCCCTCCTTTATGATACTAATTGCTCTGAGAGGTATAAGGATAAAATGAGAAGAAACTACAAGAAAATAGATTGTTGAATTTTTCTGTGGAGTGTAGAGCAAAAATAATCAATAATAATGTTAAATGAACAATATTAAAATATTTCAGATTTACACACTAGCATTCAAAATTTGGGGACAGGTACATGACATCAAAGTAAAACGAGAGTGATTCAAATGCACACAGAGCTGTCTGCTCTTTACTTTGATGTCACACACCGAACAGTCTGTCCAACAAGCCTAATGATTCAATGGACCATTCATAAAGAGAACCATTTACTTCACTCCTGAATCAGCTGTTTGAACGAATCGAATGAATGAATGAATTACTCAATGACTTAATCATTAAGACATTTACCGCCACCTACTGGCAGTTTCAGTTTCTTATTTAGAGTATAATTTCATTAAAAAAAGGTGTTTAAGAATACACTCAACAGCACTCAAAATGTTAGGAGGAAATGCCGGTATCGTCGCATTTTTTAAATTTCAGTACTGACTTGGTACCGAAGTCGGTACTTTTGACAACACTACTCCAAACCCATGAGGCATTATAGGAGAAGACTCAGAGCTGCTATCTTGGCTAAAATGAGGTTGCAAAAAATATTAAACTAAAGGGCCAATAATTGTGGCAATGTGTATTAGAGGGAAAAAAAAACACATTTATTACATAATGAGATTTCCCCCCATTTTCAATAGTTTTAGTTCAATGAAAGGTTGGATTTTTGAGTCTGCCAACAAGAGGACAAATGGAGAAGTAAATGTAAGGGTAAAGGAACATTTGCTGTGATGTGTCCTACGTAAACAGCTCATTTTCTGATTTCTGTAGAGACTTCAGAAGGACACAGCGTCAGGAACAAGTGGCTATTTTTTTTAATGGCATCATGGATTGTGTCGGAAGATTACATATTTGTTCTGAGAATTTGACTGCAGATTGTATTGTATACAAGGCACAGTGTAATGGAGAGTTCGCAAATAAACTTTTGTTGAAAGATGAAGCAGTCCGCAGTATTGGATCTGACAGCAGCTACATTGCAAACCGTAAGTAAACATTTTCATAATGCTTTGTCAGTAAATGATGGTTTTATATGGATAATGTTTTTAACACTTACTCGGATGCAATAGCGAGTGGGCATTGATACTGTTTCTATACAGTGACGTTAGCCATTCATAACAGTGGCCGTTTACTGACAAGCCTTAAAGGAGTCGTCCCTTAAAAACAGATCATTTCAGACAGATGGTCTCAATGAGGGTTGGAAATAATCCTTTTTCCACATATATATATATATATTTGTTTTTTTGTTTTTGTTCAAAAAACTTTATAAACATTGTAAGTTACCTTAAGGAACATCATCAAAAATCATGTTATGACCCCTTTAAAGGACAACATCTTACAGAACATCATCCTTTTTACCATTTAACACTTAGATTGGCGATAATGGCTATTATGGTACTCCAGCAGGCAGGGTGTTATTGAATCCATTTCAGTAGCAGGTCACGCCACAGACTCCCTCTCACTCAGCATCTTTTAGCCAACACTGTATCTCATCATCACTGTTTTCACTGGCTCTGTCTGCTCTTATCTATTATTCCCTCTGGATACTGATAGCCAGGAATTACTCCCAGGTCTTTTTAAAGTGCAATATCTGACAATAAACATCTTTAAAATGGATAAAGTTGAGCATGGACGAGGCATACCACTACAATGGCAACATTGTACCTTGTAAAATTCAATACCCGATAATACTGCTCCGTTGAAACAACTTCCTGGTTGTAAAATCTGAGACAGTCTGATGAAGTAATACAATTGGAGTGGTTGTACTTCTAAAACCAGAGCCCACAGGTGTCTCTATTATAAACTTTGCCTAAAAATGAGGATGCACTGCCTTCACTAATGTCTCAAACACCTGAAAAAGATGAAAGCGCAAAAACAGGATTTATGCTGTGATATTCGTATTATAAATTCTGCATGCGCTTTCAGATGGGGGTGGGTTAAACTGGTTTTCCTTCTTTCTCTGACAGCGAGTCAGGACACTGATGATGCTGCCACCAGCTCTATCGCTCATCCTGCCATAATGGTGAAGCAATTACAGATAAGGCGACGCTGCATCCAGGCATCTGCTGTGCAAATATCTATATCACATGCTGGGATGCTTCTGGATCCCCCCTATAGAAAGCATCATGCCCTCCCCCTCAACAGTTCTACAGCACACACAGTGGCGAGCGAGATGTGCATATAAAAAGGAAGTGATCGTTGAGTTCAATTTGTCCACACGCTGGGTAATGTGTGCATTTTGCTGGAGATATTCCAACTTTTATTAGAAATGTCCTGTAGCAAACGTAAAAGGAGGGAATGTAAATGAAAAGGCACAGCTTGTTAGAGAGTTGACTGAACTTTTTGCATTCAGAGACTCACCTGAAAATGCCCTTCTTTAACTATTCATCAGGAAGTGCTCATTTTTGTCCACAAACATTCAAAGCACCCATTAGCTGCATGGCTACAGCTTGTGCTCTCCCCAGAAATCTGCTTATTTTTTCTATATTATATTGGTGTGTATATGCCTGTATATCCTCTTCAAGGTCACGGTCACACCTCAGTCTCGGTACAATGAATATTTGGAGCAAGTGCGCAGCTTAGAAAAAATAACAGGGTTGCCAACACACGGGTGTTTCCAAGATCCACATGAAACTGCACAGAGTGGACAATAAAAGCAACAAATGTTCCATCAGCCTAGTTGATCCTGTTGTTAAAACAGTTTCCAGTGTAAAAACAGAAAAAGCGCTATTCAATTACCTATAATATAGGAGTTGGGGCTGAGAATGAGTGTGGGGGACACCCTACTTTTCCGCTGAAGAGTGTAACAAATAAATGAACTTGTCCTGAGAAGGAAGCCATTTAATTCCCACTGTCTCCCTGGGAGAAGTGGGACAGCCCCTGGAAAGAGTCTGTCCCGTGAAGAAGGGGCATAAATACGGGAATAAAAATTATTATGCATATTAAACAACAAGGCATGGCATGGAAAATACAGGGCACATTAAAAAAAAGCAGAATGTGCATGGAAAACAAAAGTGAGGGAAAAGGCCATAAAGCTAGGCAAGCCCTGGTTGATGCCAGCCTGCCCCATCTGGGAGATAAAAATGAGTGATTTCGCTCCGTATCTCCATCCAACTGCATCCCTTTAGTGCTCAAAAGCCACGCGAGAGGGAGTCAAAAAGCCGAGGAAGGGATTTAATGCAAAAAAAAGGCAGCTCTCTACCAAGTTCATCTCAGCTGAATTCAACTGGAAGCTGAAGAGCACATTCGTTCTATGTCTCTGATTTTTGCATCAAATATCCTCCCAGCCCCAGGGCTCATGTGTTTTCCAAGGTTCCTTCATACTGAGTTCAAAGACAGAATAATTACAATGATAAACAAGGTGAGGCTCATACGCTACTCCTGCCTGAAACATACAAACCTGACTTACAACAAGTCCTCCCTATAGTTGTTCTCAATCTCCATAATTGGGTTTGCACACACATAAACACACACACTTGGATACCGAATGCTCTATCGACATGACTATAATTGCCCATAACCATATTTCTACCTGCAGTCTGCTCTAAAGGTTAGTATTTGTGAGGTTAAAGGTGAACCCAACTGGGGTATTTATACTCCTGTTCTGGATCAATGGAAAAAATAATAAATCAAGGTCTCCACTTGTCAACACAATCACAAATAAACCTCTCTTTTTTCAATTAGTTGCATGCTTTATTGGACTTCACAAATTTTAATAGTGAGAAGTAATTAGACATCAGAGGTTAAAAAGTGCTAGCATGGCAGCTTGTCCCCATTTTGCACTTACATAGTTAGGTGTGAAGACAGCCTACACCCCCTACACAGACTGCAGAGCCTCACAGCTCCCTTCAGTACATTGGTCTGCATGCAAGAGTCCCTCATGGAGAAATGCTAGAATGGTCTTCTCTGGAGTCATGGTGCAGCTAAGTACCAACACAGGTTAACTCTAACAGCCTAAAGTTGTCCTGGAAACTAAACAAAGACTCTGCTGACACAGATGCTCTGTTTTAAAACCTAGTAAGCTGCCTACATAGTCAGTTTCATTCTAAGTATCATCCTGGCACATGGACAGACTCTGTTCGCTACACAAATATCACACTTAACTTACAATAGATTTAAAATAAAGTTTGGTGTAAGCACCTTTTTGGAATTGGCGCAATGTTTAAATGTATATTTTATTTAAAAAAAGAGAAAAAATATATTTTAATTACATATAAAGTTTATACTAATTATAGTTTTCCATATTAAATGAATTATACAGTATGTTTAGAATCAAAAATTCATCCATTTTCATTTTACATAGTTCAGTTTTTATATAAAGAACAACCCTTGCAGCCTTGAAAAGTAGGGGCCAATCATTATTGAGAAAATGGTAGAAAAAACACCACACTGTCGTAATTTGCAAAAATGGTCAAGGCCCTTCTTGAGGACATTTTTTGGGTTTAAGTTTTTGCAAGCTACTACAGAGTGCAGTGCTTTTTTCTTCAATGATCACTGGAGTTGCAATGCATTCTGGGATTGCAATCTCTCTGAATTTTGGTCAAAAGAAAGTATCTAAGGAAACAGTATAATTAAGTTATCTTTTGGAACAGCCTTTGCGTCGGGACCTTGTCTACAGATGTAGCTCACTTTTGGAAAAGAGATATGGGGAACAATAATCTCAGACAAAACGAGTGAGAGAGCATGGAACAGACTAAAATAGCAGGGGTTTGTCATTTCTACCTGGATCTATAAACAGTTGATCAGTACCAAAACACCATTTTTCTAAGTGACCTTAAAGGAAACGACAGCCACGCTGTGGGGCCCATCTGGGGCTAAAGGAAAAGTGTCCTTTTTTCCAGCTCTCTCTCTATCCTACTGCTAGAGAAAATGAGCTTTATCTGTGGGACACTGCAGGCCACATGAATAATGCCCCCCTTTCCAACTGTGGCCCCTGTGAAGTCCATCAGGGTGTTTAATGGGAAGCAATCCATTTTTAATTACCACTTTTTGGAATGGAGAGGTTTGGAATGGGAAACACTTAGATAAGCTTTAGGAAGTTCCACAGATGTAACTTGGCCCGGGGCTGCACACGTACAGTTGATGAGAACATTTCCTGTTCCCCAAGGTGACATGAAACTTCCAAAGAGATATCAGATAATTACCAATAGAGAGGGGATATTAATCTGAAATTAATGCACACCCATTTGATTAAGTTAGGAGGGCAATGCAGGTACATGGTGAGAGATCAGTGTGTTTGAGTTTAATTCCTGTGACATTAATCCTGTGCTCGCAGGGAAATCTGTCTGTGACATGGAAGACAACACGGAGATGAGAAGATAGAGAGGCTCTTTATAATGCAAGGAAAAGTAAACAACTCTCTCAAGTGGTGCTATACTATCAGTACAGCTACAATAATGATCGCCTTTGTTTTCAGCGAGTTATCTGGGTCCAATGCAGATGTAAGGAGAACAATGATACTTCAGCAGAAATGAAAGAGACCTTTGAATGCACTGCAACAGGTACATAAATAGCCCTGTCAGAGATTGTTTCGAAGACTGCTGTTTGAATATAGTACTAAATGTTCAGCACTGTCTCCATCTCCATTTGTATAAATAGAATAAAACCAAAATCAGAAAGAAAGAAAACATTTTTTAAAGCACTGGACAATGAAGATTTCTACACTAACTTTGGAAATATTTATTCACAGCTTAATAGCTTAAAAATTCAGACTCTGGGTGTGATGCACATCCTGACAGACACCTGCCGAGAAAACTTGCTCCAAGGGCACCTTTATTAGCCAGTATTTATTGGACAAGCTGCTGGGTTCTTCCATCAACTGCATGTCTGGGTGGAGCTGAACACGAAACAAGTAACTCTAATTAAAGTTGAGTTAATCATGAATAGCTGGAAAGGGCCACAATCCAGGCATATGTTAAGAATAAATTACTAATTAGGCCTGGCGAGTAACAAAACAAGTCCCAGTCTGCTCGAGAAGTCTCAGCACGTTACTAATATATGAAAGGTATAAACAAACAGCAATCTGGTTGTTTAGCTTCTCCAGCCCACTTACAAGGATCCAATTATGGCAGATCCCTGGAGCCAGCAATACAATCAGCGCTGAGAGTGCAGGCGTTATGATTAACTGTGAAGGCCACATTCACAATGGTTTCTACAGCCATCCGGGCTGCCTTTTAGGGTGAATATGCAGCAGTTCAGCATCAGGAAGAAGAAGCATAAACATGGTGCATTCCACCATTTATCAATCACAGGGGTGATTTCTTCATTTTCAGTGGCACTCTGCATTTATTTCCTGCTCTGTTCTTATTCATGGGATGCATTGGCTTTATACCAAGAAGACTACAGAGTTGTTCAACATACATCTGCTCTAAATCTTGATTTTTCGCTGCATTTTCCTTACTTTAAGCTCCACAGCTACATACATACAGAGTTTGGCCCCAGAGACGCTCAGAGCAGGGCTAAGCATTGCTGCTGAGCTGTGTGTTTTATCAAAGATTTGTTCTTGGAAACACCATCTTTGTTGCCAATGTTTGCATTCAGAGCCTGTGATTTAAAATGTTTCGAGATTTGCTCATATCAGTAAACCGCACATGCAAAAGCAGATGAAACAGCCAGTGTCAGAGTTATTCCAAGCTGCCCGTATGCCTGAGTCTCCAGTGGGCCCTTTCATGGCGTTTCAGACGGAATGAGAGCAAGCGGTAGAGAGGTTGAGGCCGCGATGGATGAGAGGAGCTTCTTTTGCCATTCATCATTCAATGCTGGAGGTCATGTGCAGTTAGTCTGTGGGCTCTTTGGGATCTGTAAAACACTCTCCCTGATGGCTGGCTGTCAAGTGCGCTGAAGCCAGAGGAGGGAGGAAAACATACCATGCGATATGATTCCTTCACAGCCCAGCCAATCAATCCTTTTGCCAAGCTCTGTCCCGAAAAATCTCGCTCTCTTGTAAGCAGTGGTGGAGGGCAGGTCTCAAACATCTTAAAGATGTTATATTATTAAGCAAAAGCGATTATAATGGAAGAGGGAAATCATTTGAGATATTAAATGTTATCAGTAACACATCACAGCAAAAAGCTGCTTTCATAATACTTTACACATATTCCATCAAGTCCAAATTTCAGATTATCAATGTCTGTATCTGTTCTTCCAAGCAGCCTGTGACGTACTGCCGGAGGCTAAATGACACGAAACAGCCCGCTGACAGACTGGAGACTATCTCGCACATACAAACAGTGGTCCTCTTCTTGACCAAAGCCTTGTAGTTTAATTAGACACACCTCATCACCAGCCAACTGCTCAACCTTTATTGCGTGCCAACATTTCATTTGTCATTCCAATTTGATATCAAGCCATTTCTGAGCAACAAAACGTCAACAGAACCGTTCATAGGGGGATACGGATTTGACCAGACAGCTTCTTCCCAACACTCTGTCCACGATTAATATGCAGGCCAGTGAGCGAATTGAAAGGGGTATTTGTTTGTGGTTTCATTAGAGAGGTATTGGCCGATTTTCAGTCCGTAATCACATCTGCAAGTCTTACTGACCTTTCTGGATTTTTTTGCTCATTTGGCTATAATCAGATCATGTATTATTCAAGTACTTTGTTATGTGCAGTCTGCTCACCACTTTGCTCACTCTCATAAAAAACTACTCCCGCTTTAGCATGTCTGAGCTCTCTGTCTGTATAGTGCCAAAAAAGCAAAAAGAACCCAAAATGTTCTAATCTAAATGTATGAGAATGCAATTATTATTGAAAGTTTATACATTCAATATTGTTATATTGCAGTCAGAAAATGAAAAGTAAACACTTGGATTACAGGGGTGTAAGAAAATATCGATACATGTGAATATCGCGATATTATGTTTGGCGATACTGTATCGATTCTCAAAAACACTGTATCGATATTTATTTATTTACATCCAAGATTCGTGGCTTTATGTTCGGTTTAAACCACAGACTGTATAAAACCCAACAGCTAGATATCAGCGTTATCTCAGAACGTAAATTGACGCGGAGCCAGAGAAGCTCAAGGTGCATCGCTAGCGTTAGCATTAGCAAACCCAGTTCACAACACGATAGAATTATTCTGCTCCCGCGGTATATAGAGCTGAAGTGTGAACTCATTTTAGCTTCAACTATAAAGAAACTAAACTAAGGAGAATGACAATAGTCTATTGTTTGCCAAATAGGCCATGTTAAAATCCAAAACTCAGGAAACGCGTTGAAAGATCACTAAATATCCCGACGCCATCTGCGCTGCTGAGAGAGGCGTTCGATAGAATATGTAATATGTACTGCACGTTTTCCTCTCAGTAACAAAATAAACACACAACAACGACAGCGGTAGCAGCAGAAAGAAAGCATCTGATCATAGCGATGTGGATGTTTGCACCAGCTCTGCAGTTCAGCACTTCAGTGAAGGCACATTTATTTAAATAACACTTTATACAATAGACTGCTTTAAAGCAAGCAGCTTTACAGTATTAAATATAAAACAAACAGACATTCAGTCATGAAATAGACTATACACTTTCTGTTGTTAAAAAAGTTTAGAAATTAAAAAATACTATACTGTGAACCTTAAAAACATATACACCTAAAGAATCCTGCAGTCACTTTACTATTTTCTTTCCTTAAACTGCACAAAACAGTGATTAGTGATATAAATGCAAATGATGCTGTATTGATTAAATAAAATAAAGTTGTTTGTTAGGTTTTATGCATATGGTGATGTTCTTTATGACAGTTTTTTCTAAAATTAGATCCTCTTTCTAAAAAAAACAAGAAATATCGCAATATATCGCCTTTCTTACAGTATCGCAATATGTCACAATATATCATATTATAACCCCTGTATCCTGATACAATCATATCATTAGATTCTTGGCAATACACAGCCCTATTGGATTACAGCTCATACTGAGAAATAAAATTCAGAGGCATGTTGTGGATACATCGGCAGTTAGCACACATGCTTATATAATTTGTTTCCTTTCTACTATCCTTATAAATAAAAGGGGAAAAACGGGAAAGGAAAAAAATTCAGAAAGGTTGCACAAATTCAAAAAAAGAGAGAAAAAAGATAATTAAATAAAAAAGAAGATAAAAAACAAGGAAACAGACTATCAGTGCCATAGCTTTATGGGCAGCCCTCTGATACATTGCACAGCAGTACTTTGGAAGAACAGAGTTTAACACTTGGCTCAAGGTCCTTTCCCATTCCTGTTCCCGTCTCTCTGCTCCTTTATCTTCTTGTCTCTCGACCAAAAGTATTACTTTAAAATAAAGAATTTAATTTAAAAATACTAATTTAGAAACTTGTTACATTTGTCAATCCAGTCTACATGTTTGCTCAGGAAATATGTAAAGATTGCAATAGAGTAGAAAGCGGGGGGAGGGCATAGGATTTACTGAAAAACCCGACATATACAAAGAGGTTTGCACAGCAGCATGCTAACTAGGTTATTAAGGGATTAATTACAGGGTTAACAGTGGGTGTCAAAGCCCAGTCTGTGTGAAACGCCATGTCTCTCTCTCTCTCACACACACACGCTCACACCATGATCTGCTCTCTGCATGGCCAGCCTCAGGAGTTCAGGAAGGCAGTCCAGACCAGCAACAGCAGAAGTGGGGGGATACTCCCTTTGCCAGGGCCCTGAGGCTGAAAGTGATATGTTCGTGTTTGTGGGTTGTTCTTTAACGAAATGCTTAAAATGGGCAAATGAGAGCGGTGCTTATCCAGCAAAATTGCTGCTAGATGGAGCAGAAAGTGCACAAATGTTCTATGACACTCCCGTAATGAGGTTTCATATTGATCCGACTGCACTGAGCAGAACTGCTGGCTCTTCTCTCTTTTCTATTTTAACCCACGCTGTTCGCTTTAGGCTGCCATTTATTTGGCTAGACTCGCTGGCCCTCGAGGGCCTCACATGGACATACAGGTGGCCCAGCTGAGCATATCACTCCAAAACATCATCAGCCGTTCAGAAACATCTGCAAGTCTTACTGACCTTTCTGGATTTTTTTGCTCATTTGGCTATATTTGGCTGGTTTGAACATGGCCAAGGAGATGGATGGACTATATTTGGAGGGCAAGGAGAAATCATGTCAAAAATGCATGCTAGAAGATCAGTCTCAGTACACTATGTGTAATGCAAGGATATATTATGGAAATGTGACTTTCTACAAGACCTCTATAAGCCCAGTCACTAACTGACATTTGGAATGAATTCATAATGCAATAATACCTGACTGTTTTACATAAAATATGCCTGATAGCTACACCAGGTGCCTCCGCTAAAATATATTGCAGGGATCCTAAACCTCAGGCAAAAAACAGAGAGACTTTATTGGATAAACAGTAACTGATGGTTTATCCTAAGCTACATAAATAAAACGCATATTCCCACACACATGTTAGTAAATCACCGGTTCACATTGCCGCTAAACATTCTCAAGACAAAGAGGTTGAAATGATGTCCAAAATGTCTGTTTAAGAAAAGAGCTTGCTGTTAAAAATGAAAAACTACCATAACTGGGAAAAACTGAATCTAACTAAAGCCCATTGTGATTCTAAAACAAACTACTTTTTTATTTATAATATACATTTTTGTTTGTATATATATTATAAAATGTAATCTTGACAAACCAACTAAATTACACCAAAAAAATACTATAATGCTAAAAAATAATATACTAACTATAATACTAAAAATAATGCCACTTTTACAAGATGTAAAATAAGTCTCTGATGTCCCCAGAGTGCGTATGTGACGTTTTATCTTAAATTACCCCACAGATAATTTTTTATAGCACGTTAAATCTGTCGATTTTTGAGGGTGAGCAAAAACGCTCCGTTTTTGCGTGTCCCTTTAAATGCAAATGAGCTGCTGCTCCTGCGAAGAGGGCGGAGTTTCAAGAGCTTGTGTTAGCAGCACCGATTACCTGATTACCTCACACAAAAAAACTCACAAAATGTCAGAAACTGTTCAGCCTTTTATGTTCAAACGGGAGTCGGACAATAATGGAGAGACTCAAGAAGAAGTGGCATGTAGAATGCAGCAGGACGTTTCTGAATGGTTAGCTGATGAATTTATGTAGCTGATGTGGGTAGGTATGTGATAGAACAGGTATAGTTTAGTTTAATTATGGTTATAACTTGTCATGTTGTCATCTTGCTTTTATGACATGCTATTGCATTTGTGTTACGTACTGTATTGCAATAACATGGCCTCACCCCTTTGTTGCTTGTTCTCGGGGGCAGGGTTTATGTAAATTTTTATGGTTAGTGATGTCACTAACCCAGGAAGAAGCTCGTTGTAGTCCCTACCAGCCATTTGTTTTAATCCTTAAACAGTGAATTCTGTAAAAGAAAATATCTCTCTTTGCTTTGAACTTTGAGTGCCGTAATTTTGCAGATGTTGTTTATGCTCTAACAGCAACATTACACACTAACTAAAGTTAAAAAAGTGAAATCGCAATGAACCACCCCTTTAATACTGTTAAACCTTTGCAAATATCAGTTGGTGCCAAGTACTAAAACTAAAATAAAAACTAAAACTAGAAAACTAAAAATAAATAAATAAATAAATAGTAAAACTAAACTAAAAACTAATACAATATTATAGTGAAAATGAAACTGAAGCAAAAACTAAATAAAAAAACCTCAAAAAAAAAAAAAAGCATGGTAAGCATCGAATAGGTATTTTTCTATCATCAGTTACATAAGAACTCAAAGCCCATGAACCTTATATATAACCTAATTATGCTTCTGGAACCATCATCAGCTAAAAAAAAAAAAAAATATATATATATATATATATATATATATGTCACACAATAAAGTGTAGAAGAGTCTCTTTCTTACTAGCACCAAACTGAAAGCATTTGGATATTCTTTCTGGTAAGAGAAATGGGGGCCAACATGTAATCATTGTGGTGCCACAAGGGAGGTACAACTAACTTGCAACATTAATTACTTCATTTAATGTTCATCCAGATTAGAGATGCCTGAGTTGTACCCTGTTTATGCAGATAATCCCAGGATTCTCCACTACAAAAACTGAATCTAAAAAAGTCTAAAATATTAAAAAAAACAACAACAACAACAACAACCAGAAAGTGTCCGCTGCCCTGGTTAGACCTGGTGGCTGAACTACAGACAGCATGAGGTCTTCAGTATTGGAGCTCGTGTTTCTTCCACAGAGGGACAGAAGCGCTTTCAGGCGTTTCCCTACAAGGTTTAAAAGGTCACAACACCTTACCATATATCATCTCTACATTAATCAAGTGTGAATGTGGCACTCAAATATGGCATCAGCGAGCCGAGTGAAGCAGAGCGGCGATTCAAACGTCCTTCCAGCTTCCCTCCCTGCGATTAAGTGCTCACATATCTGTTCATGCTGAAAGGCAAACATGACCCATAAAGCCCATTTCTACTCAGCTGAGTTCTCAGCTGCGTTTCATAGTTTGAGGTATCCCTAACCATCCATCAATCCATAGGTCAATGTGACAACACTGTGCCATTTAGTAAGCAGCACAGAGAAACAGAAAAAAGCAGAGTAAGTCATTTCTCATATGCTACAGGTGCAGTATTACCCCTCCCACTAGCTGAATACATATTAAAACACAGCAATAAAGTAAACAGAAATTTGGTTCAATGGGGCTACCGAGGGAGGTAGTTCATTTAGGATTTTTTTTTTTTTTTTTTTTTTTTTAATGGGTAGAGATTCATAAATTGTGTTACAAGCATGGAATGACTGGAAACATGCACTCTGGAATACTTCAAGGACTCGTTTGTGCAGCACAGCAGCATTTAATTTGGCATATTAATACCAAAGGGGGAAAAAAAACAGGCTGTTCCAGAACTTACATTGGGGGTTCATGACAGAAATTAAGGTAGAACTCTATCAAACACTATATTAGTCACTAATATATGGCTTATTGTTTTCCAGTGGGCGAATGTATTTAAATGAAACTCAAAGACAGAAATGGTGACAAAGATGCTTCAATATAAAATGCATGATTCTTTCAAAAAGCCATTTATATTTGAGCCTATTAAATCAATGCTAGACTGGGGATTCAGAGAGTAAAATAATGAAGCATTTAGAAAGTGATGTGTGCTTCACTGGGCCTTACCTGATCTGTGCCACCAGGGGAGCGCCAATCTGCGGTATATTAGGAGAGCTGTATTAATCCTAGCCTGTCTCAAAGCTAGCTTCAAATCAGGAGGAGTCCTTTGTGACTCCTCCATTTCTTTTTTCCCTCCTTCGCAATGCATATCCTTTTTAATTTCATCTGAGAGGCGTCCGTGGCTGTCATTGATTTGGTGTGAAACTTCTCTGGCTGCGCTGTGCAGTGCGGCACAGTTCCTCTCCAGGCACCGTGAGCGGTTTTAATTAGAGTACTCTGGGTAAGCACCATGGGGCTCTCCACCTTCCACATAGCAGCCATGGCAACACTCTCTCCTAGCCCAAATGTGCTTTTAATTGAGTGACATCTAATCAGGCCTTGAAATACAACACCGAAGCTAACAAAGCGGGCCAGAGAGGGAAAAGGGCCTGCAAGCCAGCCAACACTAGGACTGGCATTCAGGATGTGAATAGCTATGTGGTTCAAAGTAATATTGCTAACATGTGATGGTTTGAAGCTTCCTGAAACTCATTTAAAGAGTGCATGCTCTCAAACAAAAGACAGATTTTTTGATGTGTGGAGATTACAGGAGCTCCCATAAGAAAAAGCTTCATGCACAATTCATGAAAGAACTGTCTTTGCTGAAAATTAATACTTTATACACGCCTTCTTCTACTAATATAAACAGAAACCAGTCTCTTTGTCATTTATGAACGGCAATGGTTCAACAAAAACAATGAATCAACACATCATCAGACAATCGGTCTCTTGTCGGGTGGCCATGAAGTACCCCGTACGGGGAATCATTCGGCTTATCTGGCCCTGAGGCATGACCACAGGGTAACATCTCCCCTCACTCTTACACTCGCCCCTAAATTTCCTCTTCCAGCGCTTATTTGTATTCCAAGCCTCCGCAGACCATCACATAATCTGCGCTCGCATACCCCTCTCCCTCTCTCAGTCTTCACTTTCTTCTACGCTCGCGTTGCGCCGGCTCCTTCTCTCGTATAAATTCAGGGGATGTTCCCCCCTGAGCGCAAAAACAAAGCGGATGACCTTTGTGCGCGAGTGTCATCTGCACAGCAGAAATAAATGAGATTTTAAAAGCCGCTCTGCACGCGCCAACTTGACGCACAGATACGGGGCAGATTGGATCTTATATAGGGCATTATTTTTAATACAGCCTCCAGTTTGGCTGCAGTTCATGTCCAATCCGAAGCCGCCAAAGAAGGAGCTAATTGGTGCCATCTTACAAGGAGATGGCCAGGAGATGTGCTCGCATTCAGAGCTTTAGCTAGAAAAAAGAATGAAACTTAGCTTTTAGTTTTATATTAAAGGAAAAGTTTGGCCACAAAAAGAAAATTGTCAGTTTACACACCTTCATGTCATTCCAAACCTGTATGACATATAGAAGTTTGGCAGAATCTCTGAATATACTGCACAAGTCATATGGAACAGTTCTGAATCCTTTGGAGCTGAAAAAGCATTTGTCCTCATTTACTTACATTAAATCATAGAAAAAGCAGCTTTGTGTGGTGTCATTACGATTATTTAACTGCCCCCGATGGAGACAGGGTGTCCCTGATCTCAAATCGCAAATACATGTTTGATATTTACGTCTCTTAATTCAGGCTGCCTCTGATGTGATACCCGTGATAGCCAATGAAAGTGAGCAAGCGTCACTTACTGGACGTTGAGTGCTTCTTTAGCTGAAACTTGGCAGCCACAAACATGCCACGAAAGTGGAGTATTGAGAAAGAGGATCACCCATAGTCTTTTTTTTTTACTTTGTTTTTCACTGTAAAGCAGAATGCTTGGCAGGAGAGCTGCTGAACACATCGATTGTCCTCCATTTATTTTTCTTCTCAAGTCACGTTTGATCTCTGTGAGATCTCGTGTCACTGTGAAATCATTCCTGCAATCAAGAGGTGTGTGGTCTCGCAGTCAGGTCGAATCATCTAGTGTGCGTTCAGAGGATTATAATGCTAAAAATCGGTTGAAACTGTCATTATGTCTGTGGTCTCCCACAGATTTACAATGGGTTAAGATTTAAAAATCATCTAGTGTGTCCCAGGCCTAAATTTTTCCTTGTTCTGTGAAAGAAAGCCATACGGGTTTGGGACAACGTGGGTGAATAAACAGCAACAGAATTTACATTTTCAGGTGATCTATCACTTCAACAGGCCACAGATTTCCAGAGTTTAAATGCTCGTCGTTCACAATGTTCTACACATCCCTGGCCTTTGCACAGTTGACAAATATTCTGGATAATTTGAAAATGTTTTAAGCCAAAAATTTTAATTCTCTCCAGTTTACTCATGTAGCTCAACTTTGTGGATTTCCCCCAACAATCAGTGTAGAAAATGTGAAAAAAAGTGTGTCAATTCTATAGGTGTTAACATGCACTCATTTCGTCAATACGAATGAAACTAATCCCATTTCAGATTCTGAAAGTTCTGTTTATATCAACCCTACATTTTTTTTTTTTTTATATTTAATTAATATTCAGTCTCCTCCACTGACCAGTAAATAAACATATGTGTAAATAAATATGCAAGTTCATACAAAGCAAAACATATGTAAACAGAGATCGTATTACCTGGTAAACATATCACATCACGGCAATGCACATGTGCGCAAGGTATTTTTGAATCCAATTGATACGATAATCTTTTTCAAGCATTTACATGCTTAGTTTTTTTCTATTGATCAGATTATTTCAGGTCTACACCACCCTTTTTAATCTGATAGAAATTACATTTGGATCAAGCCAAATCTGATTGATTGCGGTGTTTAGATGAAGGCTTTTCAATCCGGTTGAGCCAATCCAATTACTGACTAAGTAGATTATTTATGTGCATGTAAACATATCTTATGTGGGTCTATTAATGCTAATTGTGATGGTGCTTTCTTTTCTGTGTTCCACCAGAAGACAGTAGATCTAGAATCAGTAGTTGACATCATTGCAATCCTGACATATTATGATGGGAATTGCCTGTCTGCTGAGAGTGACCTCATGCCCCGTCTCTACACTTCCTCTCCCAGAACATTGGCTGACAAGCAGAGCAGACAGCACTCAGTATTCAGCCAAACAAATGAGGGTCAAAAAGAGAAATCCCATCAACACAGGCCTGTTTCCTTGCACAGCATGTATGTGTGACAGTTCAGCGTGCTGTAAGGGTGAAGCTTAATACAGCAGGAGAGAAAGAAGCTCTGATAAGGCAGAGCGAGGATACGCTTGACCCTGGACACACTTCACGTATTGGCTGCGGGAACGAGCAGCAGCCACTACATGCAAGAGGACCCGGCTCATCAAGGCAGGCAGACAGGCAGACAGAGATAGAGGAACACGTTCAGGGTCAGCTTGATGGGCACATGTTAGTGCACCCTGGAGGGCATCTGTCGTCACACTCGGACCACTGACTGCCGTACAGGATGGGGGAGGAGGTGATGCATCCTTCTCGTTTTTGAAAGAGGGCAGGAGAGATAAAAACAGGAATAAATAAAGCATGCATGACAGTGCTTATAGTGTTGCCGTGCACGTCCCTGTCTGTTATCTATTACAGTGCACAGACAAGAGGTGACGTTTTCTTTGCTTAGACAAGCAAGACTATAGCACAGGGTGGCAACCTTCAAACTGGCCTCTCACTCAGGCTGCCAACTCGCCTCATGTCTAAACCGGGCCCTCACACACTCTCAGACTGCGTATACGCAATGCAAACATACAATTGAAGCCTCAGGGCTTGTCTGAAGGGAGTTACCATACATCAAATGTTAATTACAGAATTACTACAAGATAACCCGAACATGCTCGAGTTGTTGATATGAACCATGTAACGGTGTAATTACTGGCTACTGATTGCGCTCAAGCAGCTATAAATGAATTATCCAACCTTCTATTTACATCAACTTATAGATTTAGGCACTGCCTGTTGTGGAAGACTGGGGACTTAGAGAGAGACACAAGAAACAAACAGGCCAATATGCTGAATTCACACATCTCACAGCAGCACACATTACTCTTCCTCTCTCTCACACATAAACACACACACAAGCACATATTGAGAGCTCAAAAGAAACACACATAGGAAAGCTAAACAGAAGAGGAAGGATATATCATGGATCATCGTAAGGAAAGACTATACATGACCGTGTGTGTCATCAAATAGAACAAATCTAATAAAAAAAGAAAATATAATTGGCAATTTAGTAACAGAAATGAAAAAGGGGTTTAAATAATATACAGTAGGTACTCATGTAATGCTGATGTGCTTTTAACACTGTGTATACTAAATAAAAATGACATCAAAACTAAATTGATCTCACAATAATTAATGAATATACACTGGAAACATTGGTTAGTGGATATAGTGTTTCTATTTTTGACGTGCTTCGCAGCCAAGGATTTTAACTATTTTTTTATTTATTTTTTGTTTTTGAATTGCATTTACAGTAAAACTGTAAATAAATACACTAACATTCAAAAGTTTGGGATCAGTAAGATTTATTTTGAGAAATTAATAATTATTCAGCAAGGATGTATTTTACATTGACTGTTACATTGCTACAAAAAAAAATCTATTTTAAATAAACTGAGCTTTCTATTCATCAAATAATCATGAAAAAATGTACCATGGTTTCCACAAAAAAAATATTAACCAGCACAAATGTTTTCGAAATTGATAATAATGAGAAATATTTACTGAACAGCAAATTAGCATATTAGAATGAAAATTCAGCTTTGCCACCACAAGAATAAATTACATGTAAAACATATTAAAATAGAAAACAGTTATTTTGAAGTGTAATATTTCACAGTATTATTTCACAATATAATAGTATCTCTCTTTATTACTATTTTATATTATTATTAAACATAATATTTCACAATAATAGTTTTAAAAAAATAAAAAAATAAAAAATCTTACCAATCCTTAACTTTTGAACGGTAGTGTATATTACCTTTCTTTTTCACAATTCCAATATTGCATCATACACATTTTTAAATTGTTTATGTGCTCTTTCATATAAATTTCTACAGTTTGATTAATAAAGAAGGAGGTAGCGTAAAAACTGCGCTGAAACGGTAAATATGTGCAGTCTGAGCCACTTCTATAAGGCGCCTAATGGAGAAAAGTGAAGCGAACTGCTGAAGAGATTGAAACTGATACTGTAGATTCACTCTCTCTCTCCTTGACGCGCCAAGTCTCTCTCTCACACGTTTCCCACAGTTTCAATCGTGATCCAATTATGATATCGCAATGCATTGCGATGTGTATCATTTTGTGAGGTAGTTGGCGATACTCAGTGCAGCCTTGAGCTTTCAGCTGATTGGTCAGTGTTCAGTGAAGTTTCAACGCTTTCACTGTAGACAGCATCAAGACATTGTGGTGTCTACACTGGAAGCATTGAAGCTTCGGCAGTTACTTCCAGTGCATGCACAGTAACACGTTACATGGAATGAAAAATGGGACAAAAATGGAAAATTGTGAAACAAACAGAAAGGTGTATTTAAAAAAAATATATATATGATATGGTTACCAAGAGTATGCAGGAGGTCAGGGGTCAAGGTCAACATAAACAGGAAAACTGGAAAACATGGCAGCGGTATAGATGTGTCTGTGGAAATAAATATAATAATAAATCAGTCAATGAATCAGAAAAGAACTCAATGAAGTGGTTGCACATGGTCAAAGCTCCACTCAAGAGAACTAAAACAGCAAAATAATCCACAAAGAATGTTTTCTGCTAACCACAGGATTAAGTGAACTACTTTTATTCCTAAAGTGCATCGTGCATTCTGTTTTTATCCCTCAGAACAGTCTGAGAGAAGCTTAGGAAGGACGACAAACTACTTGTCGTTCTTTTTCATACTTGCCTATGCTTTTAATAAACGAAGACTCCCAGTAGAGAGAGCAGAAAATGTGAGTGAAGTATTCAAAAAATTAGACAGCATCTTTTTATCATACTTCACTGAAGGGCAAGTCATAAATTGCACTTTTCTATATTTAAAACCACTCTAGAAGATTAGCTGAATTAAACTGTATACAAGGGCTGTGCTATAATGTCTGACAAACACACACTTGTTTTGGCACAAATGAACCACTAAGACATCTCTGAGATGACATTTTATGCCAGCAATAATTAACAGAACATGCACCCACCATATATTTCAGAGAAGAGCATACTGATATGAAAAGGATGGTGCATGTTCCCTACTGAGAGGGCCAACACATACAGAGGTAATCACAGGATTTCCAGAACAATGTGAAGAAGGTAGGACATCGCAAACGGAGCACCTTAGAGTTCATTACAAAACTAGATTTTTGCATTTTTGAAGAAAATACAAGTGCATGCCATCCAAAATGTGTCAAAAACAATGTCAGGGTGTTGTGGGTCGTTACCAGAGCATTGCTATGCAGTTATAAGGTTTTATGGGTAGTTACTAGAAGGCCTGGGCAATAAAGCTAAAAATGTATATTCATAATTTTCATAATTTTCAGATATTCAATATAGGTATCTTAATATTTAAAATGTTTAAGATTATGGTTCTTTATTTATTTTCAATAAGAGGAGGCATAATTGTAACCTTGCAGTCCTTGTAGCCAATTACATAAATAATGTTTAATACAACAAGTAAAATACAATAAACTTCTAATTAAAATGATTAAGGCATGTTTCACATACTGTTTTTCAGTAAATGCAAATAAGGAAGATTTATATTTAATTCTAATTTTCATTATGCACCAATAACAAAAAACCCATATTTGCCTGCTTGAGCTTTTAATAAAACATTTTAATTTTTGAACAATAAACATTAAAAGATGATGCAAGCAAATTGCTAAATTAGTATTTTTTTATTTAAATGGACAGTTTTACAAAATCAACTGAACATACCAACCCTAACACCATTTTTTCTACTGAAGTTTGTATCAGAGATGCTATTGCAACATCTCTCTTTTAAAGTCACAAGAAAACAAGGGATTAGTTTAACAGATGACCAGAGATGCACTGATACTAAATTTCTCTGACAATACCGATAGCGGATTATTCAGGGTGCTAATACAGATACCAATAACTATAGTTTGATTTTCTTAAGGAAAAAAATCTTTCTCAACTAATGCTGTAAACTATACAGAGAACCCTCTCATTTGGTACACTGCTAAAATATTAGAGGTTAAAATTAACAACAAAGCCCAAACTATTATATTCAACTGTTATTTATTTTTAGATATAATAATTACACTGAAATGTTTGTATACAACTCTTGCACATAAGTAGTTTTCATAAACACTTGTCTTTATGACAGATTTATTCAAACATACATATATAATTAACAGTAAATAATAATAAAATCCTCTCAAGTTAACTAACGAACTGTGAACATTGGATAACTTTCCTGAGGTAAATGCAATGTTAAGTGACATTTTGTTCACAAGCTGTTTTATTGACGTCTGCGGTTGAAACGTCGCTATTTTTTTAACTGTTAATGCATTACTTTCGTGTTAATTTCACACAGTATGAGTTGCAGTCTGACACATTTTTCCGCCACTTTTGATTGATGGAATATAATTGGCCCTGATCATCGGCTGTTTTTAAATAATCGGCCAAAGGCCGATAGTGAAAATAATTGCTGTGTACTTACTAATGCACACATTATGTACTTACTAATGCACCTATTTTGGGTAAAAATAGGAAAAATTATACTTTTCTCTAAAGTATTGAAGTAAAATTTGAAGTAAACATATGCAAATCTATACGTTTTTCTCCTGTGTAGAGAAGTGTACAGGTTTTATTTTCACTGGATGCATAAGGTTTTCTGACAAAAAATAAGAAATTACTGTCACAGATTTTTGTCATAATATTTTTGTCATAATAAAATCTTAGACCTTTCTAATGACTTGGTTATAGGCCCCCCACATGTTAACAGGTCACCCAGCATAACCCATTTTCCATAAAATAAAAGATTTCTGTAAAATATAATGTATTTTATAATGAAATAGTGTTATTACAATAGCAATCTTTCTTATTTTGTAATAATAATCATAATCATAATAATTATTATTAGTCATAGGCCTATTGATACATAAAAACAAAATGTTTGGCCAAACTGTGCAGTCCTACAAATACACACAACAAACCTTGTATTCTTTATCATTTTTTTGTTTGTTTGTTTGTTTTAAAAATCGCATTTTAAATGGAAATTGCAATTTTAACCAGAAAAAAAAAATCACAATTAGATTTTTTTCACCAAATCGTGCAGCCCTACGAATAAAGGATATTTATATTGCATAAAAAACATAAATACTCGATAAATCGGCCAATCCTGGTTGCTAAGTGGTTTCTTACTGGCCCGAATCAAAAGAGCCAAGTCTCTATGATATTCTGGTCTCTAGATATATCTCCTCAACAAGCTGCACAATTTGAAGTATCATTCATTTTGTAGTAGAAACAGTGTGGGCCAAGCTGCATGTGGAATTTTAATAGTTACCCTTTTTATTAGTTAATAGTTCTCATCAATAACCACAAAAAAGATAACTCCTTGTAAATTGCAATGATGATGCCTTTGAAAGACCATGTGTTTCAATGATAAGAGAAGCAAATTTATATTGACATGAAAAACTCATTTTCCCTCATCACCATCATCTCACTCTCATTGGTATTGAAATCATGATTGAAATCTCAAACCCAGATCAATCC
Source organism: Ctenopharyngodon idella (assembly GCF_019924925.1). Classification (NCBI taxonomy): domain Eukaryota; kingdom Metazoa; phylum Chordata; class Actinopteri; order Cypriniformes; family Xenocyprididae; genus Ctenopharyngodon; species Ctenopharyngodon idella. Next base: position 20,522,996 of record NC_067241.1, read on the forward strand.
ACATCATGCAAATTTGAAGTGATCATTACATCAGATTAAAACAACTGAACATTAAAACTAAAACTTGAACTTAAAACTAAAACACAGCAGACTTTCATCAGCAAAGGAATTATATGAGGTGAGCATGAATTTTAAAATCATGTTGGGCATAATGTAAAAGATCAAGTAAAGGTAAAACGCATTAAAGCATTCCAGAAGTACCAGTAAGTCTCTAAAATTGTTTTCTCTAGAGTACACTCTAAAAAAAAATAAATAACTAAATCTTCTCAATCTGAGGATTCAGCTTTATCCAGCCTGGGTCAACAAAATCACAGACCTTTTCACTCTCTCTCCTCTATCACTGGTTGAAAGGAGAAAAAAAAACCTCAGTCTGAAGGCTTTTTACCTTTACCCTGCTTCATATGGGTCAGGTTCACACTACTGCTCTGTCATTGCTCCAACGGTCAAAGACTACAGACAGCTGAAATGTGATCCGGCCCAAAGAAACTGGAGCACAGGAGAGGATGTGAGTGTGCAGCAGAGACAAAGCAATTCCAGCCCCATTAAACACGAGCTAATCATCAAAGACAAATTACACTTCAGTGGGATATGTAAATTCCAAATGAGATGCAAGTCATCAAAAGATATGCACAATTATATTTGGTAACTTCAAATGGAAGGAGTCTACTTTCAAACCTAGTTTCCAGACAATGGCACAAGCCTCCCTTGATTGTATTAATGGGCTTTCTGCACATCAGCCATGACACGTACCTTCGCCTGCAATCTATCTCTTCTTCGACGGATTATTCTCCCCATCAGATGAAATGCAGTTAGTTTAAAATGGAGAAGCACGCAGACACAATTACCCATTCTATAGGGACTCACTAAAGAGCTGATCGATACACATAGTATAGCAGGTTCAATTCCTTTCCTTTGCCCAAAATATTTATTCAGAGGATGTTCCACGGGGATCAAAACTATTAGATTCAAACAAAGTGTGCCCACAAATATTGTCTTTAGTGAGTGAGAGAGAAAGAGAGCAAGAGCATGAAAGAGAGATAAAGTGACAAAGATAGAGAGAAAAAGAGAGAGATGCAATGAAATGCACATTCCTGCGTTCATTCCCGGTCTATCAATAACAGAAGTGACATTAGATGTGCCATGAGGAAAAGGATATTGCACAAAATTGCAAGTGCAGTGATAGAAGAACAAATTAGAGAGAATGAGAGTTTAGTGAAGGTCAGAACTCTGGGGGAAAACAGCAATGTTGGCACAGCATCTCGAGAGACACGACTGATGGCTCACCTTCGACTCTGAGACACACGCACCCTTACATCACTATTCTTAAAAGCACTGTTCAGTCTATAATATCAGTCAGACGCCTCACAGGGGCCAGTTTTCTACATGATATTTCATACAGTTGGAGTTATTATATACCATTTGAGGTCAAGCTGATGGATTTAAGATTCTTTAGATGAAAACTTATAACCTAAAAGCTATTTGATGCCTCTCCACCACCACCACAACCACCACACACAGCCTAAATCCCCTAAAAACATGATGGGGCTTATCAAGGGAGAACAGCATGCAGATACTGTCAGACCTGCTTTCAAGTAATCCTTATTAAAGAACTGAGATTTTCACAGCAAAACGGTCCCTCCCCTCCCCTCTCCTTCCCAATGGGACTTGCAAGGATGCCCATGCACCTTTGTGGGTTCTATCGATCTCTTTGGGCATTTGGCGCTTTAAATCAAAGGCTAGGTGTATCATTTTACTATACTGCTTTAAAAAATCACACAGTCTGGATGTTCTTGTGGAGATGACTAGAGGAGCTTCCATCCAGCCATGGATGGAAAGGTCACAGAGAGGTATCAAAGAGGTCTGCATCCTGAAGCTCAGCTTTTGACACGCAAATCCGTTATCAAATGGAGGTATTTGAAGCAGGATTTTCATTTCTATATGTCAGAAGAAGGCAGGTGAATTCAAATTCTTATTTAACAACTGAAACTTCTGCATGACACTTCTCTGAGTTCTGAAAAAAAGTGAATGAGCGTCAACCTGGAGGCCAGATTTTCAATTATTAAAGGCTTAGTTCACCCAAAAACGAAATTTCATTTTTGGGTGAACTGACCCTTTAATTATGTACAGAAACAGTCTTTTATGCATAAAATCTTTTTGGTGTTGGTGTCTTTGATAATTTAACATTCTTGAAATGCAAAAACTGTGTGTTCTTCTTCCATCTGCATCATTTAAAGAAAGTTCCACACATATACCTAGTATATTGTTGCACTTATTTTTTCCCTTCAATTTTCAATGAAAAATATTATTAATACCAATAAATTATTATTATTATTATTATTATTATTATTAAATTCCTTTTTTACACAAGGAAAAGATAATGCAGATCCTAATAACCTGTTGCAAAGAAGAAAAAAAAAATTTACAAGTTAGCTCCACTTTCTCCTAGATGTTTTGATAGCCCAATGCAGCCTCAGGAACGGAGGGGACCCCAGTAAAGGCCCTGCACAGAGCATAGTTCCTAGCCTATATTGGAGCTGTCACATGTGTGTTTGGAGCTGGGAGGCAGACAGGCAATTTTAGCAATGTAGTGAGAATCAATACCCTATCACAGTCCTCGTGTGGACTGCACCATCCTTCAGAGGCAGCGTAATTTATATTGTTTTTGCCCCCATGCAAACAGCCTAAAGAGGGAATACAAGCATAGCACAAGTAGATGAGCAATGTCTGCACAGAGGGTCTCATCACAGGACATGGATGAGAGTTAATCCACAGTGTCCCTTACCAATGCAAGTCTTAAATACCCAGGATACATCACTTTATTTGGAGCTAAATGCACCGCTCAGCAGGGAATGCATTGCCAGTTGGTTTCACTGATATCGGTTTTGTTCACTAAAACACCCAGACTTGGCTTCATTGTTTTCTAGCTCTTTCATAAAACTGTAATTATTAGAGTTAGTTTCTTGTCAGGGCTTGTCAATCAGTAGATATGGATGCATTTCTATTAAAGGTATAAAATGGACTATTGTTCCATCAAAAAGTTTGTGATGCCTCTATCATGTCTGTCCAAGAGAAGGCTGGAATTTCTCTCTACCATTTGCATATCCATTGTAGGAGAACATCTGAACAGGAATGAAAATAAATGAGATGCTGCAACGATTTAAATTGGCTTTATCTGGACATTAGCAGGGACAAAATTAGAGTGTTTTTCTCATGAAAGCCTGCATCCACAGATGTCCAAATCTGACAGATACAACACCTCATTCAAACTATTGATCATGCCCCTTAGAAAAGAATAAACAACAACAAAAAAAAACACATTTGTTATTGGTCCCAAACAAATTAAACTGCCCCCCCAAAAAACTTCAGACATCAAGCAAGTGAATAAAATTGTATTCTGCTTGGTCATTTACAGCCAGCGTTGCACAGTTCTTATAATTGCTTTGTGGTGTTAATGATCCATGTGATCCTGCATTAGCTAGAGCCAATATCAGACTACAATAGCCTCCCTGAAACCATCAAGCCAATAATTTAGTTGATTCCATCTCATCTACCAGGAACAATATTCAGGCATCCAACACTACATCAGCAAGATCTGAAAGGGAATAAAAAGTTGCCATGGTAGCATGTGAACCAAAATCTCTGCTTGTTGACCCAGAATGGCAGGTATCTGAGAATCAGATCAGGGCAAGAGATGAGGCTGTTACCGGCCCAATCCCAGCATTAAGGCTGGGATCATAATGGAGGTGGTAATGACACAGCAACTCTGCCCCCAGCCACAGGGTCTTCATACCATCCAGCCTCTCTCTGTCTGCTTATCAATCAGAACACACATTTTTGCACTCACACAATTTTTGGAGAACTTGTTCAATGTTGTGGGGGACGACAGACTCTCCAAGTGACCAGAATACTTTAAAAACAGTGCCATATAACCAGGCTTGCTAGTCTCTCATCCCTTCACCACAGCCTGATCTCCAGGGTGACCCTGTGGCCAGAGAGAAGTCTACAATGCTTGTTCTATAGACTTTATCTGATTCTATTTGGACACAAAACCATGCAACCTAGAAAGTACATATTATTTGGCTTATGATCTCATGAGACTTTTTTTTCCTGTCTCCTGTCTCCAAATACACTCTTTTTCATTCACTCTTTTCTCATGAGCTATCTAAGTTTACCATGTAGTGAATAGTTGAGTGACTGAAGGAGTCAGCAGTTTTGAACACAGTATATGCATGAATGCATAAAACGCCTCTCACAACGGCGGCAGGATGTCATGATAGACATAAGCGGAGGCAAAATTTCCAGTTTCCCATCTTCTCTTTCCACAATGACAGCTACTCTGTGCTGCTGTGTAAGAAAGTGTCTTGGCATCATTCTGACGCTTACATTACATTACTACTACAAATACATTGAATATTCACTATATTGTCTAAACAATTGGATCAGATTTCATCATTTTGCAAAATGACAGTGTGGAATAGTCAGTACTAAAGACCGGATTTAAATACCAAATCTGATTTGTGTGCAGTATGAACAAAGCCAATGATATTCTGGTCCCTAGATACAGCTTGAGTGATAAAGATTAGTGATGTTTGCCTTGCTCCATAAGATCTCTGTACAGTCATGCGTTGCTACTATCTTTTAGGTGAAACACTGACCAAATCACAACACAAAACCAGTCAGGCATGCATTCAGCACTTGAGCTGGAGAGAAAACATGCACATTTACAATCCCTTCACATCCTGCAAACATACCAATTTGCATCTGTCTTGAAACCATAACCTCAGAGTAAGAAACTGTCAACTTCCCCCTTACCACGCTAATGACTCTGAGACCAAAGTCAACTTGAAAGCCTCAAAATAATGATCATTATTCATCATGTCAAAGAAATAAATTAAAATTGTTGACTATAAGACGTGTCAAGATTTATAAAGGAAGCAAAAGGGAGTAAATATCCAAGAATTTTCTATATACTACCTTATGCACACCGTAAATTAAAGAGGCACACCTTAACCTTCCATTTGCCTTTAGGGCACAGTTGACTGGCAAATCCTGCTCTCACTGACTCATTGTACCTTTCAGAGAGAGGTATAAACAGCCAAGGACTAACTTTGATAAAACAGCACTTCCACTATTCTCTCCCCAGACAATATGTCTGAAACCTGCGTTTAATACAGCAACTTGCAAGTGTTTGCCTTGTCATGTGTAAAAAGGAAAAAAAGAGACCGTATCAGTGTACAGATGCCAAAATATAAGATGCTACAAGATGTATAAACACAAACCAATATTTCCTCTGCTGATACAAATATACATTCCACCATGCGTTGCGCTGTCTAATGTCAACAGACAGAACATCCGCAAAACACACAGAGCAATCAGTCCTACAAAATACACAAGCTGTCCTAGATAAGAGCCGAATAAAATTGTTTTAAAGGAAAAGTTCACCTAAAAATGAAAACACTGTCATTTGCTCACCCTCATATTAGGGCTGGACAATTAATCGAAAAGTAATCGAAACCGAAATTCAGAACCTCTAACCGACGTAATTTTCCCATGTCGGTTATTTTGGTTTTTTAATCTTGTTAATATTTCCCCCTTAAAAACATACTACCGCGTATGTAGCCACGTGACTCCGCCCTGTCCAGTCAGCGGCATGGAAGCAACACGGAGGTGAACGCCGAGTCAACACACAGAGATGGCGCACGAGCGGTGAGCTCCGAAGTGAGATTACTTTCACTTGCGTCTTCACTAAACTTTGTCAGTTGTATGTGTTTTAAGGTTTGCCAGTTTGGACATTCAAGTGATTTTAGACGATCGGATGTGTATTATTATATCGAACTACCATGCTTGCGCAGCTGCATTGTGGCACGAACACTCATACTAACAGTAGCTGCACAAAACGTGAAGATCGTGCACACAGAGAGGAACGCCTGCCTGACACCTAGCTAGAGGTGATGTATTATTGGTTCTTGTGAGTTAGGAGGCGGGGAATGAATGCGTGCTGAGGCACACTGCTGTATGTGTCAGTGAGAGAATCATGATGAATCCGGCCAGGACTGACTGAATTTTATTTACTATGATTTGCGAAAAAGTGTGAAGTAGTTTATTCAGCAGATCGCTGTTTAACTTTATTTGTTTCTCAAGATCTCATGTTGGCTGTAAGAGAAAGATACGTCATATCTCAGTTTTGTCATCTACACTCGTGTGAGTTCCAGATGAGTTATCAGTAACTACAAATGAAATACTGACTGAGTATTTTGATACTGAAGAAGTGCACTGTGCGTGTCTTGGACTTTATATATCAACGTGAATAACGGTGATACGGAGGATCTGCACACCTGGACATCCAGGTAGCGTCCTGAATCGCCGAGGGGTTCAGGGTTCCCCTGGCAACGAGGGATCGGTGACGGACGCGACTATCAGTGACATACTGCAGCAATTAAAGTTCCCTAACTCGGGAGGACTCATCGCTACGGATTTAAGGTACACTTCAAGTTTGTTTGGCTCTTCAGAGTGAAGCGGCCAATTATCTGTTATTTTGTGGCCACAACGCACGCGAGCAACGGTACAGGCCTGCAACGAGGGGTGAGCGTGACTGTGTGTGGGCCCACGTGAGTTAAAGTGTTTATTTGTCATTTGATAGCTGCTATACTTTTATAATTTCTTTTCTCAAAAGGGCATTGATTATACATGTGAATTGATCTTATTGTGCATTTGAAATTGTGTTGAGACCATATTTATGGACATTTGATCTATTATTATCTGGAAAGTTATACTCAACTGGTATATTCTTATTCATCTGTGGGTTGTTAAAAAAATTCTAAAAAGTGTATTATTCACAGAGATTGTGTATCACTAAAATACCTAACTGACCTTCTGTGGCGTCATTTTAAAGTAGACAGTTAATTGTATTTTCCTGTTTATTTATCATCCTTCTAGATTCATATTTTTCCCAAATTTCATTTAAATTATAATTTGCTTTAATAAATTCTGTAATTGTTTACTTGAATTGATCTCAGCAAGTTTACTATTTGTTTCGGGTAACGTGTAAACTGAATATTTCTATTGTGGAAATTCACATTCACATAAAAAGTTTGGTTATAATTAAACTTAAAGGGAGTTAAGAAAGGTCCCTAAATATTAGTCGAAACACTGTAAAGTTCAAACCCGAGTGCCCGCCCTAAGAGCTCAGGTATGTCACTTCTGAGAGGGAAGAGGGTGCTACACATATATTTTTCTACTTTTGAAGTACTGTGTACTGTGTTAATTTATCTTTATCTGATTTACAATGAGCAGAAATCTGTAAGAAATGTTAAGAACCATAGATAAAATAACTGCTGAAAGTGAGCTGTTATGTCAGATCACTCTTTCAATAGGAAAAAATATCCCACCTTTAATAGTCAAGCAGTACAAACCTTGTAAGTGAACTATGAGGGCAAAAAAAAACAAAAACAGAAACAAAATAATCATTCATTAATCGTAATCGAGGTAAAATGTTCAGTTAATCGAGGTTTTGAGTTTAGGTCATAATCTTCCAGCCCTACCATATATCATTTCAAATCTGTACTTTAGCAATTCAGTAGAATGCAAAAGTAAAACTCGCTCTTTTACAAGTAATAGAAGTATCATAAAAGTGGTCCATACATGTACACTATATTCACATCTTCCGAAGTCATATAACAACTTGGCGTGAAGAATAGACCAAAATTTAAGTCAGTATTCACAGAACATTTTTGTGACATGTTCGCAAATTCAACTCAGGAACCAGTTCAGTCGAATATGTTAATGAATCATTTAAACCAGTTTTGTGAACTGATTCAAACAATTCATTGAAATATGACTCGAAATAACTATTTGTTTAGAAATTGAACATTGCTATTTCTCTCATGAACAGGTCAAGGAGAACTAATGTGGATGTCAAGATGTCATTTTGTGAAAACGTCAATTTCGGTAAGCTATGGTATGTAGCATAAAAGTTGTATAGACCACTTTTATCATATGTTACTTGTGCCTTTTTAAAGCTTGAATGCTTCAGTTTAATTCATACATTGTAATTTAGTTCATCTGTTTTGTGTAAAGATGGCACAAGTGGACTGCTCTTATTTATGTGCAATATTTGCATGTGCACATGAATATGTGAGCGATTGCTTGTGTGTGTGTTTGTGTACCGTCCAGATGGAGCAGGGCATCGCTGCACAGTATGAGTGCCCGTGGTATGAGCTGTCATTTATGGCATGCACCTGCCCTGCACACATCAGCCGTTCCCACTTTCTCTCATTCTGGAGCCACACTGTGAGCACTTCAGCACTGGAGAACAGCCTCAGAGAGCCAGTGTATCCATCAAAGTAAAATTACACACAGCCTTACACTGAACCCTCAAACACTGCTGTACTCCAAATATAGCCTCAATACATCACTGTAGTAAAATTAAATTTGGCACTATTCACAAAATTAAAATTTTAGATTTTTTTTTTTTGTACCTTTCAAGTGAAGTAAAGTTTTTCCAGGTAAAGGGGTTAAAGTAAGGTAAAAACAGTTTTGCAGTCTGTGATGTTATTCTGAATTTGGGGTAGGCAGTAGGATCAAAACAGCCTAATTGGCAGAAGATATTTTATTATGGATTAATACATTTAATTATTGAACACTGGTTTTACATCTGTCAAAAACACACCCTTCACAGTGGTTAAACTGTAACACATGGCCTATTGTACTACCATGAAATGCAGAGAACTTGACAACGCGGCTGTGTTTCATACTGTAACGTAGTGAACAGCAACCTAACAACATTTTGGGGCATTAAAGGCACCTTTGAACATCTGAACACTAGGGCTTAGGCCTGGGCGATAAAACGGTATCGATATTTATTGACGGTACGTCTTAATCGATAACGATAGAAAAAATGTTCGATATAACTCTCGATATAGTTTCACTTAAATGCGTTAAAATATAAACAGACATGAAGTTCGGTTGCATGAACAACTCTTAAGCTCGCTCCGTCCCTGGATCACAAACAGACGCGCTATGAGTGACACGCAAACAAGTTGCTGTGGAGTTCAGCTGCGCAATCGCCGTGTGAGATCAGAACACACAAACACATGAAAATGAGTGCTGTACCTGCCGCCGACAAGGAGATTGTGAATAAAAAAGGGCATTTCAGCTCGTCAGTGTGGCAGTTTCATGGTTTCCTTACGTCTTACAGTTGATCTACTTCAAAGTTCGTCTTGAGAGAGCAGTTGTCATGTCAGTCTTAACAGCTGCACAGTCTTTTCATCCACACAGTATCTTTATTTCTGTTACAAATATTCAGGTTATCACAGAAGTACTGAGATAAAAGTTATAGTTCAGATATAAATACTAATCGATCAAAATTGAGCAAATTAGCTTCTGAAAGAAACTTAGCGCTGAAAACGACACATTTAGCAATTACATTGTTTCACCACCAGGTGGCGACAAGTGAGTGTTAAAAAATGTATTTGACATTGAATCTTCATTCAACAGATTCTTTCAAATACACTGATTCATACAGTAATGAAACGAGAGTATTTATGAGCGTGTCATTGAATCATACATCCAAACAGATATTTAAAAAATAATTCAAATAAATTAAACATTTTAAAATAGACTGCAGCAATTATTTTGTCAGAACCTCTAGTAAATTACAAGTTATTTTGTTTTATTTTGTTTTCATTCAGAATCGTGATCTTAGTTTGACAAAACAAAAAAGTTTCTCAATTTATCCAGAATTGTGCAGCTCTTAAAGTTTCTTTAACGCTTATTTATTTAATCTTCATATAAAATATAAGAAAGATTTGTTTACATTTAATTTTTTTATTTAAAATTATTTGTTGTTTGCCTTAATTAAAAACGCACTGGTTAAATTCAAACTTTTTTTCTACTGTTCTTTTTTTGAAAAAAAATTATTAAATTTTTTTCAATAATTATCAATACCGAACAATATGAAACATTATATCGTGATACATTTTTTAGCTGTATCGCCCAGCCCTACTAGGGCTGCACAATATATTGAAATTATCGGAATATCACAAATGTACATATCGCGATATGCACATCGCAATGGCTTGCAATAACTGTGTGATTTTAATACTCCAAAAGATTACAAAAAGTTTTAGGTCGATGCAGACAGCAGAGAGTAGACTGGACACATGACTGTTACACACATGTGTCATGCTTAATGTTATTAAATGTAATAAGTGAAGCACTTGCATGCACAGAAAGCCACCTTTCAGACAGCACATGATCCCGAATTCAGTTCTCTTCCACAGCTTATATGGCCAAATACACACAAAATTATGCCCGTCTTAGTGAGTATCCACGTAAACACAGTCAGTTATGTCTTAAGTGGAATAAACAGTTGAGAAAGAAAACACACGTGTAACAATATACTAGATCCGCGCAGCTCTTAAAGTGACAGCATCCTAATAAACCTACTTCCGCCTGTATGCTTAATGTTAAACAACAAAAGATAAAATCACTCACTGCTCTTGACTAGATACTGTAACTCAGTATTCCAGTAGATAACATATAATCAGTAACCTATATACAGTATATTCAGTACATACAGTGAAGACTAAGCAGTGTTTTATTTTTACATTTGATTCCTCAATTTCTGTTGATAAATAAACCTAATGTAGGCCTACCTATTGTGCAGCCCTACTGAAAACCTTTAATGCCCAAAACTGCTGTCTAGGTTGGCAGCTCACTATATTTTGAAACAGGCACAGTGTCACACAAAATACTGCCTTGTTAATCAATACGCAAGAGTTCCAACAGGTTACACGCTTCAACACCCTTCATAATTATGTACATTATCTCAATCATATCAGATGTATGAGTTACTCATCCTCCTCAGAGCATTACTAATGTTAAATATTCATTCCCAATTTATTGTCTTCCATGTTGCCTCACTCCTGAACCAAGACAAGATAAATGTGTATAAGTGTGTTTACATTTAAGAGCAAAAGATGTGGTCTGAGGTGACCAGGCTTCAATGTAACTTTTCAATCTAGCCACCACGTCTGCGTACACTGTGTTGGGTCTATTGCACTTAAGTGTTCCATCACTAAATGCTATCCAGGAGGCACTGGAGGAAACAGGCCCATTACAGGTAAAAATGAAAGAAAAATCATTGTGCTGTGATTGATGGGCCCATTCCTCTCAGAGATAAGCCACTGCTTCATTCTCAAGAACTGCAACTGACACAATTCTTCTCGCCACCATATGGGGTTATTATATGTAATTCTCTCAAAATTACACTTTTATATTCCAAAATATATAAATAAATAAAGCAGCATCAACAAGCAGAGGACAAGGGCATGTAACGTCTGGGGAAGGAGAGAGAGCCACAAATGTACTTTTAATTCATTGTTTGTTTTTACCTTGATAATACCAAGTGATGTGACAAGAATAAAAAAAAATCTGGCCCAACTGACCTTGAGAAGTCTGAAGTTCTATTTGTTGGAGGAGATGAACTGCCATGATAAAACTGTTACTGATTCATCTCTAATCTTTTATCCAAACAGTGAGAATGCGAGAGAAGGGGAGAAAAAAAGCAAAAAAGAAGCAAAAGAGCAATTTTCAACTTCATCTTGGAGAAGGACCACCTACTGTCAGTGAACCACTGTTCATTTAAGTGTAGGGAGTACCGTCAGGCTAGGCATCATTAGAACAAACTACAGCTACTCTGTGTATCAAACACAGGAGACAAACAAGAGACCAGATTCATTTACCTCACATTAGCCTCCCTTGCTACTTAAAGCAACAGTCACATCATCTAAAAGACATAAAACATAAATGTTGTAGAATCACCATTATGAAATCACTAAATTATTCACATTGGTTTTTTTTTTTTTTTTCAATTCATATTCACACGCCAGCAAGTGATCAAATCAAGACTAAACGACAAATGTTGTTAATAAACAGGATTCCCACCATTATTGACGTTCTTGATTACTGGATGTGGATTTTCAATAATAGCTGTGGCATATTTCCATTTGTATGTCAGGTACTAATTCTTAGAATTTATAGATATGAATTATTTACACTGTTACAAGAAATGTCCTGATATTTGAATGCAGCACAAGGTCCCTATCCCTAAACAGTGAAATATTTTATAGCATACCTATAAATTTTATATTCACTACAAAAACTGACTTTAACACAACTTTAAATTTTCTTGACATTTCCACTTTTTCCATGACCACGGGAACCCTTACATAAACATCAATGTAGTCTTCAAAGTAATATTTGTCAGACGGTCAATATTCAAAGCCTGATCACAATTTTTATGAATAAAAAGAGAAAATAACTTTTTTAAATCAAAACAACTGTCAAGCGATTACTTTCAAAAGTAAGTCACACCAGCACATCAGTGCTTCTTAATTTAAGCCCAGATAAGAACATATACAGAGCAGCTTGTCTATATTTTGGCTCCAGACTGGCAAAGAAGGTTTAATCAAGTGTTACTTCAGAGGACTGTCACTGACAGTGAGTGACACATTTATCCCATCTGTTACATAAGCCAGGCATCCTGTGCAAAGCTCAATTCCAACAAAGAATGAAAAAAAAAATCTTTCTAGGTTTCTAGGCTTTTTCTGCTCTGTTCAAAGTTCCAGGAAACTAATTTCCTTGACAGACAAGCGCTTCATAATAGATGGAACACTTCCCACACATTAAAAGAATGGAGTTCCAAAACAACAAAGGCAGGAGCCGTTTTAAACATCCAATCTCACATTTCACATTGTCACACTGCAAAACACTCTCATCAAAGGCCATTGATTTTCCATTCCAGAGCAAATGATGATTAAGGCAAATCAGGCCTTTGTTTCATAGCTCAGAGTCTTCATTTCTGAATTTAGTGGCACTCTGGGTATTTCCTACAATAAGGCTGCTGAGAGAATAAAAAAGAGGCCTTGGGAAAAAACATCTGATGCCTTTGTCACTGCAGAACAGAAAAATGCTTCAATAGCTGACAGTGATGCCAATATATATATATATATATATATATATATATATATATATATATATATATATAGACACACACACACACACATAGACACACTATAAACTACTGTGCATACATACACACACAACATACCATGCTCCCCAAAGAACTCAGAAAAGAAGAAAACATTTATTTTCTACTGTAAATGACAATTTGTGTTAAGGAAAAGTTAGAAAGGAAAGCATCAGAAGTATTTCATATACTGAGTTGTGCTCTTTTGCCTCAGAATCTCAGGATTGGTTTGTTACTGTCAGGGGAGGAACATTTAAACTACACTTGAACCTTTTGCAGCTCTGCCCTCCAGGCTGGGTGACCTTAAGAACTAATGCTATACAAGACCACAGGACATCAGGTTGCACATACAACATCTCTACAGACTTCAATTATTGCAGGTCTCCCCTTTAGCCCACCTTCCTTGGTGGCTAATTACACTTCCTTTAATAAAGCTGACTACAGACCCTGGATTAGCCTCTCTGCTCCTGAGCAGGGAACCGCCTGCAGTCTCCATGTCCTTCAGAGGAGCCCGGGAGCAAAGAAGCTTCACATGGATGAGCTCTACACCAGGAGACCAAAAAAGCTCTGTGGTCCTCATCATCATGCATGTTCTTTGAACTATCTTCTGAAATCTAGCCGTCAGGCTTTGCCGTATAACCAATATAAAATTTAAATAAATTTGCTTCACAATTTAAATACGCAAGACCAATTGTGTTGATGAATGGGGGTCACCGTGTTACAGCTGCTTGTACTAATTGCACAGTTTTATGAGTTATTACTCTCTAATTCCTCTTCCAAAGTCACGTTAATGCCGCCCTGAGTATATCTCATATACGGCTGAGTAATGAGAGCAAGACTTTCATGCTCATTGTAATCATTCGTCTGCTGCAATCACTTCCCCCATTGCTCACAACATGGGTATTTTATTCCTAGATTTGTCTTTTTTTATGGGGTACAGAGAGATTTAAGCTTCAGTAAATAATGCTTAACTAAACCTTATTTTAGAACAGGTCACTTGAAACCTTAAGAACATTTTAGAAATAATAAGAACTGTTTTTTTTTTTTTTTATTACTAACAATGAAATCAGCACTAGTCCAATGTTAGGATTTGACAGTGTGACAAACCTACACCACTCGATTTCACTGTGTCTTTTCAAACTGTGTGTTAAATTTGAGGAAAATCTGGTAAATTCTTTGGATTAAACAAGATAAAAGAGAATCAACAGAGCTGATAGCATTACACTCTTATTGGTAGCTGAAAACATTTTCATATTAACCAAAATATTTAAAGTCCCCCTGTGGTGAAAATCTAGTTTTTAATGTTGTTTATATGTCTATGTGGTGTTTTTAATGTGCTTTAAGACAAACCATGTGCAAATTCATAAGTCAACACCATTGCTGAGTATTTCCTATTTAAAACTGCAGTGAAAAAAAGACAGTCTCAAACACGCAATTTGAAATTGCTGGTGTTTCTGACGTCACAAACTACCTTGTAACCAATCATGTCAACGTGCCGACAGGCTTCAGCATATCATTAACCATGAGTGCCCTGAAGCAGGAGAGTCTCTAGAGAATATATCCCGGTATATTTTTCTGTTGATATAAAAAAATCAGGTAAATTGGGCGATATAGCAGGTGTATGATGTATATAACAAAGTATGTGCCTTTCTCCACTGACGTTAAAGGGTTAGTTCACCCAAAAATGAAAACAATGTCATTTATTACTCACCCTCATGCCGTTCCACACCCGTAAGACCTTCGTTAATCTTCAGAACACAAATTAAGATATTTTTGTTGAAATCCGATGGCTCAGTGAGGCCTGCATAGCCAGCAATGACATTTCCTCTCTCAAGATCCGTAAATGTACTAAAAACATATTTAAATCAGTTCATGTGAGTACAGTGGTTTAATATTAATATTATAAAGCGACAAGAATAACGACTTTTATAGCGATGGGCGATTTCAAAACACTGCTTCATGAAGCTTCGGAGCGTTATGAATCTTTTGTGTCGAATCAGCGGTTCGGAGTGCCAAAGTCACGTGATTTCAGCAGTTTGGCGGTTTGACACGCGATCCGAATCATGATTCGACACAAAAGATTCATAACGCTCCGAAGCTTCATGAAGCAGTGTTTTGAAATCGGCCATCACTATATAAGTCGTTATTTTGTTTTTTTTGGCGCACCAAAAATATTCTCGTCGCTTTATAACATTAATATTAAACCACTGTACTCAGATGAACTGACTTAAATATGTTTTTAGTACATTAATGGATCTTGAGAGAAGAAGTGTCATTGCTGACTATGCAGGCCTCACTGAGCCATCGGATTTCAACAAAAATATCTTAATTTTGTGTTCCGAAGATAAATGAAGGTCTTACGGGTGTGGAACGGCATGAGGGTGAGTAATAAATGACATTATTTTCATTTTTGGGTGAACTAACCCTTTAAGGTGTTCCAAGCATTTCTAAGGATACTGATTGCTAGAAGGCAGTTGTTGTTCTTTCTGTCATGGTGATTCAGTCAAAAACCAGTGCTGTGATGTTGCCATCAAAATTCTATAGCATCTGTTGTGCAAATCTAGCATACAGAAAGGGAAAATGGAGATGCATAGCTGTGCGACACAGCAAGGGTCTAGTTTTCAGAGGACAGAGAAACAGCTTGTCTGGAGTACAGTTCGCTGGATGGACAGATGGGAGGACAGCAAAACAGTTTCGTCTCACCACTCTTATGTGTAACACTACATGCAAGGTCTCAAAAAAATTTAATTAAATTTAAATAAAAATAAATAAATAAATGGAAGAGGCCATTTTTTGCATTCTGCATGCAGGACAAATTTAAAGTTACAAAAAGTTAGCAGAAAATAATAGTGTGATTTAATTGATTTCAGTCCAGTGTGGGAGAACAACAAAGTCACATGATCCAAAACTGTGAAATATCACCAGCCCAGCTCGTTGTCATTCTTGTTTCGCTCCAAATACACGTCTCAATTCTTCTCTCAGTGATTGTCTTTTCTATTAAGAGACTCCTGTAGATATTTTTTCCTTAATCCTATCAACTAATGTGAATCTGCTGATCCATGACTGTCTTGAAGGTTATCTCGTGTGTGATTCACACCCAAGGGTATCTATTATTTACATGGTAGTCCACCCTGTGAGGGAGGTTCACACGAACAGCCAAAATTTCCAGTCTATCGGTGAGCATCCACATCAGATAACATGCCTGACTGACTCAGGGAGGACACGGAGCTCAAATTCGCATCCCCTCCCTATATAACAGATTATCATTCTTAACAGCTGAGAAGGGATATTTGCGGTTTAAATCAGAGGTTTTCTGCCAGAGCGCCTGGGGGAGCTGTTTTTCGAGACCGTTGTTTGTCAACAAACAAGCAAATGCCTTTGAAAGCTATGTTTCAAGCAGCAACATTTGTAACAGGAAACCCTAAGGACATTTTCTCTCTGAAGTGCAGCACTTGTACGTAAGTGGAGAGAAATTTCAAACAATAATGCAGGACATAATATCCTGTGGTTCGACAGCCCACCATTCATAACCGTGCGTTCTTTCATAAAACCTAAAAAACATTCACTTGTTGCATTAGAGTCTTTTACCTTCCTCTAATTACGGAGACATTAAGCTTATTCGCAGGATTAATAACAACGTACGCTTCACTGGAGTCAGAGGCCAGGTATTAAAAAGCACTAATATTTACGGAGAGACGCAGAGACCACGCAGTAAATGTGTTGATAAGCACCTCTGACAATAACACCTCTCTCCATCCACCCAATCAAACATCAGTTCACACATCATTTGTGCCTATGTGTTACACAGACTAATCTACAGGCTCTGCCAGACCCTTTGGCCTTGATGGGAACGTGTGGGAAAAAAAGTGCTGCAATTACGCCGGCTTTTAGCAGCACCGGGTCTATTTAATAGAAGTGTGATGGTGCCATTTATAGAGGTATGGAGTTCTGCCTCTTCTGTGAGCTTGTTATAATCTACACAGTATTGGCAGCTTGGCTCAGTCATTCAAAAAGTCACCATGTCAAACAAGAAGCGGGAAAACATGATGTGTTAACAGGTTGTGAAGAAACTAGAACATTGTGTTCCTCTTGCCTTGGTTCACTGTGAAGTTCTGGCACACAATTACACAGGTCAACAAAATGAAAGCCTTTATAGAATAATTATTCATGACTGTCAGTTAAATACTGGTCACTAGTCACTCAAATAAGAAAATACTGTGAACAAAAAAATGTCAACACTCCATCTCTGTCAACCCTATTTTCCTGTCTGCTCCCTATAGTCCTATAAAATAAAGGCAAAAAAGTTACATTATATCTGTATAAATAAAATTGTTTAATATATATATGTTGCTTCTGATAAAAAAAAATATATATATATATTAAATAAAAAATAAAAAAGTACAGAAGGATCCAGAACAGACCACAAATTATATGAAAAACTAGTGAGAAAACATCAAATGGATTTAGATTAGTCAATTATGCTCTCTAAATGGGCTAAACGATGAGACGGACTAACAATTAATTTATTCATTAATTAATTAAATAACCGATAAACACCCCAGGCAGATTTTTATATAAACATCTAAGATATATTATGCATTACATTGCTCTTTTGTGTATGCTCATATATTTCTCCTGCAGATTTCCAGGTGTTCCTTTGGAGTTTGGAGATAGCCGGCTTTGATCAGAATATCAGAACAATTCTGTCTTTCATCTCAGGGAGCATAGTTTAGTTGAGGGGGAATTTTGGCTCAAGGTTTAGCCCAGACCTTGGCACGTCCTCGCCGTGTATTTCTTATTCAAGCCCACTCAATCCTCTCATGTCGGGTATTTGGTATCTACTACATCAATCTCCCGTTAATTCCCCACTGCATATATCTTGCTTGCAGAAGTATTGGCTGCTACCGTATTGCTCAAGAAGTGATAATGAAAGAGATGAACAGGAATAAGGGACATAACACTCGTAAAGAGCATCTCTGAATTTTGGGCTTGCATCTGCTCCCGAGCAAGTGCTGGTTTAAAGTAGGGGCTGACATTGAGAGAAAACACTGACTGAGAATTTCTTTCCTAACTATGTCAAGCACATCTCACCTTCCATAAACTCTCACATGTCTCAAGTGAAGGCCACAGGCTCTTGTTTATTATTATACATACTCTAACAATAAATCAACCCCTGTCAAAAATAAAAAGAGAACAGAATCACCACGGTATTTTTACATTCAATTACTCCAATTTAAAAAGCAGAAGGAAGCCTTCAGGTGCTAGTTTTTACTCTAGGAGAGCCAGAACAAAAAATCTATAGTTTGCTGCAGTAAATGAAAGCAATTTCTTCTGCCGACTATGCATACGCTGATATCCTGTGTTGATTCAAGAGGTTATAACTCCAGGGCCCACGTCCACAGACAACAGCACAGGAAGAGCAGAATTACAGAGGTAAACACAAAGGCAGCAATGTTTGTTTCCTCTCCAGATGAGATCTACTATGATTAGAGAAGGGTTTCTGTTATTCTTGCCACATCTGCAACTTCAATCCATCAGAATCAGACAAAACTCATGGCCAGCTTTGACGAGAGGAACTCTGGGAATGAAGGGGAACAAAGAGAAAGTACGGCCTGAGCTGAAAAACTAAATTATTTAACCTCAGAGACAAACTGATAAATTGCTACGCCGCAGGTCAATATATTACAAGGACCTGTTGACCACACCGGTGGTAGGATTTATAATGCGCTAGGCAAGATAAAGGCCATTGATTGCCTCTCGCAAGGTCACACACAGGCGGTTTTCATCTCCCAGTGTCTCTATCTGTGATAATTTTCTGGAAATGTTTGAGAAATTTCTGCAATTTGGTTAATCAAATTCACAAACTGCTGGAGCTGCAAACAGAGGGAGGAATATTTCCAGCCACTTGACAGGAAAATAAACTTGCAGCACAAACTGGTTCTGGGGCAGAAAAATGGTCTGATTTTACATTATTCATGCGAGTCAGAGAAAACGTAACAAGCAATCAGCGGGACAAATGAAACACTGACCCTTATGCGAGAAGCGCAGATACAGAGAGAATCAAGGATCTACAAACAGTGCAAATTACAGCCTTCTGTGATCTGAGTTGCATGCTGTTTATCAAATATAGCATTCATTAGTCTCCATTTAAATCTCTCATTTTTGGAAAGCTGATCATTACTACAATTTCAGAAAATACAAACTGGAGTAGCGACAGACATACAAATCCACATGCACGCTAGAGATCAAAGATGTATGATCAAGAATCTTTGACTGTGAATGCTTAAACGGACTGAAATAGACATACAACCAGCTCAACAGTTCACTTTAAAATGAAAATTTGATCATTGACTTGCACTCAATTCATTTAAAACTCACATTACATGCATCTAAATTTTGAAGAAAGTACTGGCCACTCTTTTTCATACAGTATAATTAAAATGGGGATCCAGGCTATCAAGCTCAAAAAAAAAAAAAAAAAAAAGCACAATGAAAGTGTCATACAATTGGTCATCTTCTAAAGCCATAAGATTGCTTTGTTTAATGACCAGGCTGAAATTTAAAGCATTATTCACTGAAAAGCTTGTCAATGCGATACAACTAACACCGTGTCCTAACCAGACACGACGCGCAATAAAAGGTATTTTTTCCATGTTAAACAGAGTTTTTGCTCTAACCAGCCGTGACGGCGACACGCGACGATTCTGTTTTAGAAACGGTTTCTATTTCTCCGCGACGTCGTGGTTGGAACAGCAACACAAAATATGGCAATGATAATATCTGGTACTGTTTATGTGCTTTATTTCATGTTAAAAGCGTCTAATGTGAGTTAGAACGTTCAAACTGTCAACTCAATGCGCAAGAAAACAAGCATATTCTATGACAAAAAATGGTTCAGTCACTTCGTATGTACTTTAAATAATGTTTAAATGGTGTAATATTTATGAATTTTACTATGTACTTGCCCATTTTGTTGTGTCTGTTGTGCTCTTGCCGAGAGAGCCCGCCCACACTCTCTTCTGATTGGCTGTGGTTTTTGATTGATTTTATCGCTTCTTATTGTCGCATCGCGTCTAGTGTGGACAGTCAAATTGCTCGTCGCTTGAATCTTATCGCATCGCGTCCGGTTAGGACACAGTGTAAATGTCATGTCTGACTGTGATCGATCATAATGAATTATAACAGAATTAAATTTCTGTCCGTTCAGTGTATGACTGATACAAGTATAGTGTACAGATAGTATGGACAATTTCATTAAACTTATGATGCTTTTTTGTTGTTGTTTGGGAGCTTGACAGTATGGATTCCCATTCACTGCTACTACAGACATTGTACAACATTTCAACTTCTGTGTTTCAAAGAAGAAAGTCACACATGAGAGTGAATAAATGATGACAGAATTTTTAACTGTCCCTTTAAGGTCTTGTAGCACATTTAATTGTGTCAAAACCCATGTTTTATGGAAAGACTTATTTTTAGTAATTAGCCAACAAATGAGCAGCACCAAGGTACACAACAGGGCAACCCATTCAAAAGATCTATCCCTTACAGTCTCACTTTCATCTGTGTTAAATTAAATATGGTGTCTACCTTGACTAAGATTTGTGGTCTCTCTTATTTCAAACTCAGAATGGAAGTGGACCAAAAAAGCCATGGAAATAAAAGAGAGTGAAAGAATGGATTAATGGTTTATCAACCACATCTAATGAAGATTTGTGTGTGGATGCCGGCACGCTTTAGCTGATTCATCTCTCAAGACAACACCAAAGGAGAGGGAGAGAGATTTACAGCCCTCATCACATTTGTAATTAAAGAGTGTTTTTTCTATCTTTGGTGAGAAAGCTCTTCTAAGCAGGCAAAATCTGAACTCTAATAAATGAGCAATCTTTATCGTAACTGTGCTGTACAAATTAAAATGTGACAAAACTGTGAACTGAAAAAGCCATTCACTTCAGCATATAACTAGGCTAATATAACAGTGTCACAGCTTCTGAAGTTGGTTACATAATTTAGATTCAGCGATAAGGTCAAACGGGGTAAAGTGAGACTCAACAGCATCACGCTGTTTGTTGCCAATCTTATATGGGCTCCACTAAAATGATTAATCACATAATGTCTCTACATAGCCATGGACAAAAATAACTTTAATTCACACATCTCCGTCGTGAACAACAGCGTGGGCCCTCATAAATGAATGGCCACTAATTATGTTTCTTCACCGATTTGAAACATCTAATTACTGTAAGAGAAGCCATAAATGAAACAATAGCATTTCAGAGGCTGATAGCAGCACAGAGGAATGCTGGACAGGCTTGATAAGTAAAAAATCAATTTACAATTATTAACAGTCATTTATTTTAGGAAAAACACTGTGAGCTCATTATGTAAGCTATATGCTCATGCATACAAAAACACAAAATACTTAATCCCACGGCATAGCATATGGCACATATAAATGACTATAAATCATTGGTTTCAATACATAAAATATACATGAAAATTTGCAAGCAAACAGAGAGGAGCTAGTTTTTGCATGTTAGCATGATTTTTGAATGTACGCATATCTGCATATCTTCAGCACAGTGGTCTGGGAGAGGGAGACACACCGAGTGGACTACTAACTAGCTCCTTTCATTTTTTAAAAATTGCCAAGGCTCTCTGAGAGCTTGCTAATTATGTAAACATGACTTAGAGAAATGTTCAGCAGCAGAGGGAGCAGAGAGCTATCGCAGCCCTGCATTACCTCATCAACAGATATTTCAAAAGAGGAAAGCTCGGCGGAATTTCAATGGAACCTCAAGGTTTTGCTAAAGGACAGGCTGCAAGGAGAAAAGGGGTTAGGAGAGGGCACGTTTTAATGAACTACCCGAACACACCCCGTCGACACCTCAACCTTTCTGGCTTCGACGGCAGAGCATGTGCTCGTGAATCTTGCTGGTGTCCCTGAGAGCCAGCAATGCCAGCTTACCAAACCTATTCCATAGTCTGCTGTGCAGTCTTTATTTTCTCGGACAGACAAGAGACAGGACAGAAATGCAATTTTTTGGCCTTTCTCTCTGAGATACACATCTATCACATGGTCCGAGGTGGAAGAGAAATACAAACAGGAATCCAAGGCCTCGATCTCACAGCTAAGCGTTTACAAATCAGAGCTATTTCCTGGTTGAGTGGGTCACCTCTGGATTCATTTAAATGTGAAGAAGGTCCTGTGTTCAGAACTGCTAAACACAATAACGTAAACAAGCTGCAACTGTGTACCTCTGGCTACGGGGGCTGTGCGTTTGCATCCAAAATTCAGTTCATTCAAACGGAAGGAGCATTCATAGTCTAATTAGATTTCAGCAAGAAAATCTGTATGTAAGGTGATTAAGAAGCATGGAGGCATGCTTCCCCATCTGAATAATTACTTCATTCATCAAAACAGATTCTCAGGTTTTAAAAAACTGTGAATAAGGTCACGTGCTGAAATAAACCAAAAGGAACAGTGGTGATTTTAGCTAGTGATTTAATGCCCTTCATCAGCTTTTATGAGAGTGATTGATGTCTTAAAGGATTAGTTCATCCAAATATGAAAATTGTCAACATTTACTCATCATCATGTCATTCCAAACTTGAATCTGTATGAATTTCTTTTGATTCTCTGAGTAACACAATAGGAGAAATGAATAATGGACTGGTTGCTCTTTTCCATGCAGTTACAATGAATGGGACTAGAGGTTTCGAGCTTTAAAATTATTCTAAACTCCAAGTCTTCTGAACCCATAAGAAAGATTTGTGACAAACAGACTAAAGTAAGTTAATTCTAGCATAATGGTTCTCGTCACCTCCATTGACCTGTTTTTTTTAATACAGTGGAAGTCAATGGTCACCAAAACTGTTTGGTTACCAACATTCCTCAAAATATTTTCTTTTGCGTTTTGCATAAGAAATACATAGAGGTTCGGAACAACATGAAGGTGAGTAAATGATGACAGAACTTTCATTTGTGGGTTAATTATCCCTTTAAATTTCACAAATCTATAGTATATTAGCATTGATTGTAGTGCACAACTTTTATGATACTTTTATGGTGCTTCTTAGTCATGACTTTTACATCACGTTTATACTTTGTTGGTTATAACGAAATGTTTGACAAGCGTGCAGTGCTTACACTGAACAAACTCTGGCTAATTGAGCAGATTCTGACTAATTTAAATGTCTCTAATTGGCCATTGTGTTCCCACACTCAACAAACACGTCTGTGATTGGAAACAATGCTCAACGCTGCAAAAACATGTTGTAAATACAAACCTTTGACACTCTTCACAGAGAACTCGCACAAAACGCACAGGAGAGTTTAAAAGCAGCCACCTATCAGCGGGTACCAAATTGACCCCGTCCTCTGTATTTAAGTATCGACTTGGCACCAAAGTACTGGTACTTTTGACAACACTAGTCATAAGTTTGCAACAATCTGAGGATGAGTAAAAATTACTTTGATAATTGTTTTTTTTTTGTTTTTTAAGGTAACCTATACCTTTAAATTTACCAAACTTATTGTGTATTGGCTTCAGAAGACTTGGAATATAGTCCACCACATTTAAGATACTTTTATGGTGCTTTTCAGTCATGACAATCTCATTCCTCTTTAATTATATTAAAAGAGTGGCCAGGATATTCTTCAAAAAAAAACAAAAAAAAAAACACCTTTTGTGTTCTACAAAAGAAAAAAAATCATGAGTTTGCAACAACCTGTGGAGGACTAAAATGACTTTGAAAGATGACTTTCATTTTTGGCTGAACTGTAGCTTTAAGTGTGCAAAGATCCCCTCCTGAGTATGTGAAGATGTCTGGCACCTTCGATCATCTGCAATCAGACTACAATTAGAGAAGGTACATACTGTGAGAGTATGTAGCAATCACTATGCTCTTTCATACCATATAGCATGAGTAGCAACCGGTGGTATTAACGATTATGGCCATGTCAGCCTTTTTAGCCTGGCATTTACTGACATATGGATCTATGGTGGACACTGGCCAACATCTAGCAGTGTAGGACAAAAACTCAAGTGCCGACCTTCATGAAGGACACCTGTCACGAGGCTTCAACACTCTGACCAATGTGGCAGAAGTAACATTTAAGAGCATAAAAACGATGAAGAGCGACCTTTCATATTGTGATTTAATGGAATGCTGGAAGCCGTAAAGGTCAGGCAGTGTCATCCATTGCGTTCCACAGACAGCACTACAAGTAACATGAGGTCTAATAATATATGAATCCATAGATCAAAGGCTTCCATACCCCAATAATCTTACTACCTTGCTGAAGAGCAATGAATTTCTGCAGCCATAAGCTGCTTTGTCGTAACATGAAGATTTTGAAAGAAGAAAAGAAGTGTTTTGCGAGAGAAAATGTGTTAGGAGATCCCATACCTGAAGTGTAAAAAGATTCTCCGTTCTCATATCGCTCACAGTAGGAGAAATATCTTTGTTTTGCAATCCACTTACATTAATGCAAAACAGGAATAATGTGATCTGACAAATATCATGTTACCTTGGCAAAACCCCTGCAGATTTTGACACCAGTACAATGTTTAACTTAGACTTTAATGACAGTCCAGTTAGCAGCGAGTCCAGGGAGTCCCGCTATGCTGCCAAGGCTCAGGTTCTTGGTCGAAAAACCCTGTGTAATGCTTCACACTTATGCAATGAATGCTTGCGACCTCTTGTCACAACTCTAGAAGAGGGATTTTGCCAAGAGGGGAGAAGTGCATTTGTCAGCGCAAAGTGCCGCTTTGAATTTGTAAAAATGATTACCTTCGACGACACAAAAAGGATAGATAAATGAAAATGCATATATCATGGTTCAAAACAAATGAGTGCAATGGAGGAAAGAAAATCAGGATAATGATGGGCTGAAGCAAGTGTGAGCAGAGAGAGGGCAGAAAAAGGAGAGGGAAAGAGAGCAAGAAACACAAGAAGTCCTGCTGTGTCCAGGGATGTCCGTTAGATGGAGCTGCGGATGGGCAGGAATCCAAACGCAGAGAGTCCCAGCCTGCTGGCTCTTCGTTCTCAAGGACCTTTAAAGATCAAAGCCCAGCACATAACAAGAAAGGGAAAAAGAGGAAGGATCCTGTGAAGCAGAAGAGCTCACGTGCCCTTCCAGTGATTACGCTAGAACTTCCCTCCCACTGATCTGAACGAAAAGCGCCAGAATGGGGGAGTCTATCGAAGTCTCTGTGAATCACCTCTGCAGTTGGCACCTCATCTCTCCATACTGTTGGAGCATGGTTCCTCTCATAGTACCGCTTCTAGTGTGGACGTGAAGGGCTTCCTGTGAAATGGCTAAATAAGAACAGGCCCTACTGGGATGGGCGGATGAGACCAGTATTTGAAAGAAAAGTGAAAGTGACATGTGAAGGCCAAGTATGGTAACCCATACTCGGAGTTTGTCCTCTGCATTTAACTCATCCAGTTAGTGAACACACATTAGGAGTAATGAGTAGTGAACACATGCTGCAAACTGTGGACACACACACACGGAGCATTGGGCAGCCATTTTTGCTGTGGCACCCAGGGAGCAGTTGGGGGTTAGGTGCCTTGCTTAAGGGCACCTCTGGCATTTCCTGCCGGTATTGAGAATTGAACCCGCAACATTCAAAAACATACAAAAAAAAGCCCACAACCAAACCTGATGGACATAAGAACTAGGACACTGAGAAAGCTGAGTTAGCCTTGATACACTGCAGCTCCATGAGGTCAAAAGTAAAAGAAAAAGAAACAACAATAAGGGTCAATGTCCTTCACACACAATCTCACAAGAGCATCAGTAGGAAAAAGTAAGCACTTCTGCTTTAACCTTTAAACTCTGAGAAGTAAATAAACGCGACCAAATAACATCCTACATTAAATTTTAAACAATACTTCATTAGGCCCTCCCAGTGATACTGTATTCATAAATGAAGGGCGGTTTTAGGTGTACGCCCATCTTCCAGGCAGGTCTTGGCAGTGTTGTATAGTCTTGCCTGTGAGAGGAAACCGCTAGCTTCAATAATTAATCCTGTACAAGATCCATCAATCACTGCATCTCTGAGAGTCAGGGAGACAGATACCAATCCTATTTATTTCAAGTGGGGGTGAGCGGCAGGGGTATGGATTACTGGGGTATGCGCGCTAGGCTGGCAGACTCCATGAAATGGAATAATACATCAGGCTTCAGTGTGTGCACCTCAGTTCCCCTGCCATTTGATCCAGAGAGCTGAGAACACAATGGCATTTACTTTCAAACTCTTGTAAATATTAGCTGCACAACAATGCACTGAAACAAGCATGCAAATAAGCGTATTATAACAGCGTTCTTTTTCCTTTTGCTTTGTAAAAAAAAAAAAAAGTCCTTTACAATGCAAAAAGCCAGGCCCGGCAGTTCAAAACTAAAGGTAGAAATCTATTTCTCCACCCCTGAATAACTTTGCACCTCACTGAACATATGAGGGAGAGGAAAGAAAGACAGAAGATAAGAAGAATGAGAGGGGAGGGGAGGGGAGGAGAGGAGAGAAGAGAAAAGAAAGGATGAGGTGGGGTGGCGTGCAATAAAAAATGAAAGCGCAAGCTGGGTTCAATTTAGAAGTTCCCATAGGAGGTGAAGTGACCTGTATGTGCAACAATAGAGGTCAGGCAATTTTGAGCAGGTACCCCTGTCATCAGAGTGTACTGGAGACCCCTGCCTCAGAGCCAGAAGAAAACTGCAAAGTCCTTGTAGCATTCAAGACCCCAGAATGACCCACAGGAAGGTTCTCATTACAGACAAAGGCAGCTCGGCCCAGGCTACACAACTGCCCTCCTACTGCATGCTGCCACAGTTACGGAAACAGAATGATGGCGAACTGAATGTCCAGGCAGACTTGGCAATCATAAATTCAACTTATAAATGATGTAGAAACATGAGACGATATATTAACATGACATGTAGCACATTATATAGAATATAGAATTAAGGTGGTTACAGATGAGCATATAAGTAGTAGTAGTAGTACAGTAAACAGTCTCTTATAAATGTATTTTCAAGTTTATTTTACAAATTCTACTAGAGCTGGACAATTAAGCATTAAAAGATCGCAATCTCAATTCAAACACCAACGTGATCTTACTCCTAAAAGGCAACTATTCTGCTGTGGCTATTAAACTTTTGACAAATACGATCAAAGCAAACATTCAGATCTGGCTAAGCCAGATGTAGAAATAAATCAGTTGTCATGTATAGGTATGAAAAACACAGTGTCATTATTTCTGTTACAATAATTCAAATTATCACAACAGTACTGAGATAAAGGTTTACAGTTCAGATATAAACACTGATGTAGCAGTAGAAATCAAAATAGAGTAAATAACCTTTTAAAGTAACAACGCTTCAAATAAAGATTGTATTAACTGCATCATTACACAAGTAGGTGGCTACAAGTGACTGTTAAAAAAGTATTTGTCATTGAATAATTCAAGAGATTAGTTAAAAAATGCTGATTAGTTACATTTTGATTAGTTGTCTATGTAGAATCGTGCCAGAATCTCTGTTTTAAACAAAAAAAATCGTAATTCTCAATTTATCCAGAATCGTGCAGCTCTAAATTCTACACATCAACAATAAAATTCGTTTTTTTGTAATTTGATTTTAGTAATGAAAACTGTTTTCACACATTATACAAACAACACAACCATTACTATGATCATATTGGGAGAATTTATCAACAGTCTCATTCAAGAGGAAAGTAGTTTTCAAAATCATAATGGCCTAAATGAGATACTGGCAGCAATCCTAACTTTATAAAATATTCAACAGGAAATAAAGAGAAATAAACGAATATCTATCCATATCAATCAACAAATACCAGGAAATTGTTTTGGTGTGCAAATGAAAGGCAGCTAGTTATGCAAATAGAGCTCCCCAGAAGAAGGAGGTGGCATTTGAACCTTAATCTCCAATCCAACATTTGAGAAGACATCAGCAGCTCAACCTGAGAAGCCCATGAGCACTGCATTTCAAATTCAAGTCATGCTTTGGACACCTGTTCATAAAAATGTTAAAGCATTTCTCTCACCGAAAACAAACAAGCAAACATGACCTTTAATTTCCACTGATTGCCCCAGAGAGGCTAATGAACTTCTCAGTAAACACTTGCAATTCATACGGGGTAATTTTAATTAGTCACAGTTGAGAGGAACGTCCCATTTACAACATCAAAAGAAGACAAAAATTCAGTCACAGGTAGGCTGAGGTTCGATTGGGCTTCCAAAATCATCAAACTGCGGTAATCAGCCAAACGAGTCGTTAAAAGTTAAATACCTCTCTCTCTGTGACGAGAACTGTTCAAAAATCTTAACTGTTGTAATCCATAAAGGAAGACTTTAATCCAGGGAAATGTTCTAATGAGCTCAGGCTTGTCTGGGTGGGGGATAGGGAGGCCCTCAGGAATAGAGGCACTGAAAGGAGCAGGCGGAGAAGAAGTGGAGGGAACCAGTCTAAATAACAAGCAGTCTGGGCTCTGAAAGGCACAGACAGGCCAATACATCAGCAAGCTAGCCATCTAGTGCTGGAACAAATCTCTGCCAAGCTAGATTTTAGTCTGGGATCAGACACTTTGGCATCCATAATAAGAGCAATATGAAGCAGCCACTACTGACGTAAAGAAAATATTCACTTTCTACAAGAAAAACAAGAAGAGCAAGGGGGAAAAATAAGTGTGCGCATTTGATGACACTGGAAGTCAATATGACTGCCACATAAAAGATGCAGCACCCCCCTCACTGTGCTACTGAAAAATGTGTTATTCTGTGATAGTTCTAAACACAAACAAACAACTGTCTACTTGGAGCCCCACATGGATATGAGCTTAGAAATATACTTTAATTATAGGAATGCACAATATTTATGAGCAATATCAGTGATTTAATTCTGCTATTTCTGTAAATACTGAAAATTTAGACAGCCGATGTTAGATAAGTAAAGGGTCAGTTCACCCAAAAATGAAAATTCTGTCATTAATTATTCACCCGCATGTCGCTCCAAACCCATAAGAACTTTGTTCATCTTCAGAACACAAATTAAGATATTTTTGATGAAATCCGTGAGCTTTCTGGCCTCCGATAGACTGCAACATAATTACCACTTTCAAGACCCAGAAAGGTAGTAAAGACATCGTTAAAATAGTCCATTTGACTACAGTGGTTCAACCTTAATGTTATGAAGCACCAAGGATACTTTTTGTATGCAAAAAAAAAAAAAAAAAAAAAACTTTATTCAACAATTCCCTCCTTGCATGTCAGTCTCCTACAAGGTTGACGTTCTACACACAGTGCAGCACTTCCGGATTCTATGTCAGAACACCAGCTCATTATTGGCCAGCTCCTGTGTCAGCAGCACACACATGCATCGTGCTGCTCACATGTACAGCGTCGGCCAATACTGAGTCAGCGTTCTGACGTAGAAGTCTATCGGAGGCCAGAGAGCTCACGGATTTCATCAAAAATATCTTGATTTGTGTTCTGAAGATGAACGAAGGTCTTATTGGTTTGGAGTGACATGAGGGTGAGTACTTAATGACAGAATTTTCATTTTTGGGTGAACTAACCCCTTTAATACTGGGCTTTCGTTCCCACCTATAGAAAGTCTATAATACCTAGAGATAGTAGTGCCTTAGCATCTATCAATTTCATGCTTTAAAAAAGCCCTTAAAAAAAGTAAATGCAAAATTTACCATAATACAATTAAATATTTGCAATTTATATATTGCTTGCAAAAAATTTCATCAGTAAATAAAGCTACTTTTGAATGGTTACCAATAGTGGCTAAGGAGTTGCTACCTTCTAACTGCTGTCCCTTTTTTGTCCCCCCAAAGATTATAAAAATCCATTTTCCAGAGGCCACATTTCTATTATTATTTTTTCTCATTTAAACAGTCTAAACCTTTTTCTTTCACAATCTAAAAAAGTAAATCTTTATCCATTTTCATACTGTACTTTACAATGTCTAAATTCCTTTGTAGCACTTAAAATTAGTGATTTTATTTATAATATCTGCCATTTATTTGCTAACGGCCATAACATGAAAATAATTATTGGCTTCTTGGCCAGAATTTCAATATCAGTGCAACGCCTAATTAATTATATATCAGCAGACAAGGCAATTTCACTAAAACAAGCTTGTAGCAAGTAACTGAACAACGGCCTCATATTACAAATTACTACTACAAACGAGTAACACAAAGGTTACACAGAGGTTTCCCTTTGTTCGTATGCAGCTCTTTTATTATTTGTTCAGTCTTTGCTCACAAAACATTCATTATATTTTCAAAGGTATAGCAGAGTGATGTGGTTATAATTGAAGCCATGACCTGAAACTGTTATTGAATAGATGTGACGCAGATTCCACAGGAGGGACGGCAAGTGGGGGGTCTGGAAAGATTCAGATGGGAGACAGAGATAAAAGGAAGGACGTTCCCTTTATTGTTGGACCCCAACAGAGGAGCTAAACTAATCAAAAGTAGGTAATGTGAAGTGCGAGGCTGACTTCTTAAAAGTGACATCACCTCTTTTGCTACTTTTCTTAAAGAAAAGGTGGAAAAACAGGTCAGAAAGTCATGTAACAAAAAGATAAAACATGCTGAGACTAATGTGTCTAACAAGCATTTCGTGTGAATTTAACCTCTCTATTGTAATCTTCTGGACAATTGTGCACCAGGAAGGCTCTTGATGCATTGTAATCAAAAACAGAAGATTGCTCTGATCAGTATTTAATCTGTAAATGGCTTTCTCCAGCAGGTGCATTGACTCTCATGAGGGGTATCATGTTGTCTCTGATTTGGTGGGGGAAATGCAGTCATATCTGGCCTAGTGAGCCAAACCTCTCTTTTTTTCAGCCTCTCCACATACTGCGTAATCAGAACCCTCTCCCTGGACGTTGCCGCCGGACGTGACTGTAACCGGAAGATTCCGTTCTCTCTGCCCACGAATCTCCCTGGGCTGCTCCAGTGCCATGTGCGTCCACGATGGCACCCCAGCAGGAGCAGAGGCATATTGCACACGGGCACCATGCCATGGCAGTGCCGGGCAGAGAGGATTAGTCCTGATGACAGGGCATTAAATGTGTAGAAGTCCTTAGAGCGACTGAGCTGATGCGCTCTCATCCCACAGTTGGGCTTCGGTTCAGAGCTGAGAGAAGGTTCACAGGTCTTTAGTGGCTGCCACTCATTAGAGGCTGAGAGTCACACTAGCTTAGCTCCTCTTTCCTGCCTGTCTCCCTCTCCCAGAGGGTCCCTTCCAGAGACCAGCACTTTTTTGGTCTTCTGATAGTACTGCTGACACTTTTTTGATGAGAAATTTTTTGATTAGAAATCATCTTATGAGTTTGACAAGTCATCATTCCTTCTTGAACCTCACTGGTACTCAAGCCAACTAAACATAAGGGCTGTTCACACTGCACTTAACCCTGGGTTATTGTCGTTCTAAACACCAAAACAGAACGTTTCACACTTGTAATTTAGAAGCGGGGTTAGAACCTCTTTTTCCCGGGGTTATGAAACCCTTCTCCGGAGCAGGGTTAGCACCGCTTTTGCAGTATTGAATCCGCATTGCGGTGCCAAACTTGTACAATGTGAAAGGATGCGGTGTTAGAATGTTACAGCTAGATGCTTAGCAACCCACAACCAATTGCGTGCTCATATTTGCCTGCTTTGGACAGTCACAGAAACACTGCCTATTGTATATAAAGAGTAAAGAAAATTCAGCATTTGAGAGGAAAAAAGTCAAATGCTGACTTAAACGTGACAATTTGAGTGAAGAAGAGACTGTTTCAATCTTAGCTTTATGGTCTGATATGTCTATTCAGTATAAACTGTGTTTTCAACTGTGTGACACTGACACTGCAAATGTGCAAAAAAGAACATTAACCTAGGGTTTAGGAATGTAAAATGTGAAACGTCAGCTTATAAATACCCAGGATTATTTGTTAACCCTGGGTAAATTATGACCAGTGTGAAACGTGAAGCAAGATAACCCAGGATTCCATTTACCCGGGGTTTAGAAGGATCCAGGGTTAACTATTTCAAGTATGAAAAGCCCTATCTATTTCAACATGAGAAGGCATGTTGTCTTTCCTTTAAAAATATGTCTGAAATAGGCCTGTCACGATAGTACATATATCAAATTATCGTGCGATATATGGACATGACCTCGATAATTTTTGGTGACGCGATATATTGCCCATTATGTTTACATAAAAATAAATGTCACCGACATTTTGCAGATCGTGCTGCCTCTGTCATCTCATCACCTCTCCGAGGCGAAAGCGGGGCTCAGCTCCTTCATACACAGGGCTGACATCGACAGGCGAAAAAATGCGCCATTCAAGTCGTCATAGTGTTTTCCCGACAACTACATACAGTCTGGAAGAATAAGTGCAAATGCACTCAGTTTCCGCAATCTACTGGTGCAAATATAAACATGACAGCGCAAAATGGTGCACGCTCACAGCTAGTTTCACACAGGACGCGGCAGTCGTGAGTGTCTAGTTCGTTTTCATAGAGAACGCGTTTTTGCATTCCACTGCGCCATTTTTCCATGGAAACGTGTTTGTTTGACTGTTGCGCTCGCGTCTTTCGCAGCATCTCGTGCATGACGAGGCACTAAAACACAGAGCTCAAGTTAAAAGAAGTTTTTCAAACACGCCTCTAAAAAAACAGATACCTCAACAGGCCATACCTGACTGCTAAATCTGTGTCTTTCTTCATATGGACATCTGACAATAGGGTGCACCCTTACTTTACTGAGAAAATAAGGTCAGGGAAAAACCTGTAGATGGAAAATCTTCATATAAGTGCCTTTTGTGCATTTGCAAGTGTTTTTTTCTACTTTTTTTGTTTTTGTAAGCAAAGGTTTATTTATTATTTATTCAACATTATTATTTTTTTGACGCTTCAATTCCAGTATCTAAATATTCTTAAGAGTTAAGTTCATTGTCATTTGAAAGTGTGTAGGCCTACTTGCATTATTATGCTGTTATATTATGATTATATATTCAGTGGCATAAAATGGTCTTAAAATGGCAATAATATCGCATATCGCAATTATTTCTGGGGCAATATATCGCACAACAAAAAGTAGTTATCGTGACAGGCCTAGGCTGAAAGACTAGAAATCATGTCCTGAAAGGAAGATAAAACCAAGTGAAAAGAACCTGAGAAGGAGGTTTCTAAAGGATTGTCTCAAAAGCCAGTGTATACTGTTCCCATTGAAAAAAAACAAAAAACAATGATACTGCCCACATGTGGATCAGTTTTTGTCAGATTATCTCAGAAAGGCCAAGCATGACAAACATCAGAGTTCTTCAGATACTAGATCTCTCTGTACAGGATCTCACCTGAATAAACTTGTTTCCTTGATTTCTGTTCCTGGAAGCCAATGTCAGATCTCATAGATCCCCTAATTAACTCTAATTAGTTTTTATGTCCACCTCAAAATCTGTTATCTGCCTTTATTGTAAAGCCTGTTTTCTTTGTTATAAAGTGCCGTAAAGTGCCATAAAGTGCGTTGTTATAAAGTGTGGTGCCGTGGTTGCTCCAGTTAAATAAATTGTCATTCCTTGACCCATATTGTCTTCAAATCTCACTCTGACAGTTTAAAAGCAGAGCAATGCCTTTTGTGCACATCACCTCTTTTAAACCACCTACATGCTTACCTCCTCCTCTTGCCATCTCCCTTGTTTTGAGCAGATTGGTTTATCTAACTTTCCAGCAAATGCTTGAAATTATTCCAACTAACATTCTCCCTATGAATGGAAAAGACGACAGATATAAATATGGCCTAAAGCGCTGAACATCCAGTAGAGGAGAGATGGGCTCCCACATGACCGCTGTACTCCATCTAGCCTGACTTGTCTGGACAGCATGAGAAGTTACGCTGTCATCCAAATTTGACTGCACTTCAAAATGGAGAATTGCATGTTACATGAGGGAAACTCAGAAAACAACAGACTTTGTGAGAGTAAAAAACAAAGCTCATAACATAATGTGAGGTGACAAATTTCTGAGGTTGATCCTGTATATTTCCTGCCCACATAAACTCAAATTGAACCCTCATAATTACGAAGACATTATTTCAAGAAAGAAAAGCGGGAAGAGCAGCAGGAGGGATATAGAGGAAAAACAGGAGGTGTCACTTTCAGTAAGAGTCACACAATCAGCAGCAACGAGACTGCTTAATACCTCTCAGTCTGCCATCAGTGACTCACACTAGCCTCAGTGTCTGCCTGGCACACATGACACACAAATGCCCTTGCTTTTTGGGAAAGGTTGTCTTTGCTCCTACCAATTGTACAGACCATCCTGATGCACGCAACATGAAAAAAACATCACAATAGCCGTTTTTCTGCTCTGGAAACGCAATGCTGGTGACATTAATCTAAAGCAGTGTTTCCCAACCGTTTTTGTCTTCAGTAAGGATCATATATCCCTTTTTACTCATACAACGCTAGATATCATTTCGCTTTATCATGAATAGGTGTTTCTTTAACTGTGGCCACTTTTAACACAGTGAACTCTTAAAAAAAACACTTTTCACATTCGTTTATTTTGTCCACGAACAATGTCCAACAACAACAGCAACTATGTCTAGTCTGTTTGCATTTTAAAATGTAATATTTATAGATTTTCAATTGAAAGTCTGGAACAAGAATAAAAAAAATCTATACATAACAAGAATATACAAAAGAGTGAAAAATAAAATCATGGTTAAAAGTTTCAAAGTAGTCTTCATACAAAAAAAAAAAAAAAGAAAAAATATCAGACACTGGGACATAAAAGTGCCTGTAGTTGAAAAAACACTATAATATTATAACAGTAACTCACTTTAGAAATCTTTGTTACACATAAGACTAAGTCAATAAAAAGTTGGTAATGTTTTTATATTTCATTATTTCAAATTTGCATTAGGTTTAGAGTTTGCATTTTCCAAGCATTTTTATGCAGACTGAGAAATATAGAATCTAGGTTTGTTATTATTTTATAACTGACTTTACTTTTATTTAGTAAGTGTTATGGGATTAAAATAAGAAAAAGCACTGTATTATTGTGAAGAGAAGTACAAGTGAGGTGAGTAAAAAGCGCTGCTGCAAAAATCTCCTTCTGTCCTACTTCATAGGCTATATGTGCACATCTATACCATTATGAGTGGCATTTGCACAAATTAAGACAACTTAGATACTATTTTGTTTCCTTTAAAAAAAAGAATTGGGGGAAAAACCATTAAATAACTTTCTGAAATATTACAGAGTTCCTGATTTCTTTCTGTAAACCTTTCTTTCGCTTCACACATACTAGGACGAATATGACATCATTCCACAATAAGTGCTGACATTTTTAAATCAATTCCAAAAAGCACATTAATTAATTTTGACTGCAAGCGAAACACCGCAGGTCAACCGCGTTAAACAATCAGCTTCAATTAGGAAGGCAGCTGCTGATCTGAAGCAATATTCTTGTTCACTTGTATCAGTCTAAACCAGACCACAAATATGCCTGATATAAACCGACAGCCTTTGAATGACAAGTGCACATACATAGTTCAAAATCTCAATTTTTACTGCTCTGAGCATTGCATCATATTACATGGAAATAAAGCCAAACAATCAACCATATCCCACAATGCTGTATTTGCACTTCAAAGACAAACTATTCAACAAAACGAAACTGAGTCTCTGGTTACCAGAACCGCAGAGGGAAAACATTCAGAGCTAAATCTGACAAGACACAAACATTCCACGGCTGGTGCTTTCAACGTCTATTTCAGCATTGTCATTCAGATCCATACCTCTCTCCCTTCAAAAAAGCCACTTGTCACTCTATAAAGAATACGTGGAGGGATAAAGCAGTGTATTCAATTCATAAATATCCCTTTAAGAGGGCCACGTCAGTGATTTGTCACTGGGGACTTTTGGCAGAGCTGAAATTGATGTAAAGGTGACATGTGAGTTATGTATGTGGCTGTGGCAGGCGTTTTGATATTACTGAGCGAGGCAGGCAGGCTCACTAACCCACCAGAGCGCTCCTCATCCCTCTCTTTACCTGCCTGCATGAGAGGATGTCATTAATTTGAGGGGGAGAAAAACGAAAGAATAAACCCAAAAACACTTGACAAGCACACACAAGGTTTTTCTTTGTCTCC
Source organism: Ctenopharyngodon idella (assembly GCF_019924925.1). Lineage (NCBI taxonomy): Eukaryota > Metazoa > Chordata > Actinopteri > Cypriniformes > Xenocyprididae > Ctenopharyngodon > Ctenopharyngodon idella. The sequence goes on from NC_067241.1 coordinate 20,559,213, forward strand.
TGTTCTCTTATGATGCCTGTCACTTAATGTGTGAAACCCATGCGTGCTTCAATGGGATCAATTGTAATAAAACTGCATCGCCTTCACTGAGCTATGAGTTTATGAATCTCCTTAGAGAAACTCAGTCATTTAAAATCCCTCTAGCTTACGGCAGTGAAACAATGTTTAGTTTCAATCTCCCCGCAGCCTCCGCACAGAGGGAGCCACGCCGCACAACAGACTGAACACGAACAACAAATAAAATGTGAAAATCAAGCAAGTCACCGTCTCATTTCCATTAAATGATAAAGTAGCTGCATTGAAAAGAAATGAACTAATTTAAAATGGCTGGCCTATAGGTCAAGGACAGCTGGAGCAAACAGTCTCTGATTTTTCCACCCACAGTCATACAAATAAAAACATTTCACATTTTCATTTTCAATACCGAAATCTAAGAGGCTTGTTATCTTTTCTTATTTGTTTGATGCATTGTGTCTGAAATGCCTTCAGGCTGTGATAAACGTACTTAAAACACATTCTCATGTAGATTATTAGGTATATGGCTTTGTTAGATAGCAGGGCTTCTATGCAGTGGCACAGAGGGGTCTGAAATAGCATGTCAGCGTCTACTGAAAGTCAATAAACAACTGAACCAAGCTAAACAACTTGCATGATTTTAATCCTAAATATTGTTCGATTCCTTGAATTGTTAATATATGATCACATGGTGCTCTGACCCCTGGGAAAATTTTCAAGGAGTCTTGAAAATATTACGATTGTCAGGACTAAGCTTTCCACAACTACAGTTTGAATTAGCACTATAATGTCTATCGGTTCTTCTCGTCACACCGGTTAAAAATAAATAAATAAATAATCACATCTTGTCTATATTTCCAGGGAATTAAAACATCTGTGAATAAAAGTGATGCTGGAACAGATGGGCAAAAATTATATACATTGGAGTTTTAACTTACAAACTGCTGTGCAGTTCACTACCAAAAAAGCAACAGAATATGAGCTAAAATATTGAAGTCCAAAACATAAATGTTTTACGAGTAGATCATAAACTATTGCAAATTTATGTTTGCATAAATGTAAAAATGAGATCTTTGTATATACAGAAAGCTTTATGAACCTGCTGTTTCCTAAAACACTCAATCTATGTCCGCTGAGTGAAAATCCTTTGCAAGCACAGCACGAAAAATAGGCAACTTCCTCCTGCCACAAAAATAAGGCAATCACGCAGTTGCTGTTAATATCTGAACTGACTGCAGAATCCCTAGAGAGGTTTCTATTAACACATTGTGTCCGTTTCACTGCTTAAAATAAACGAGGTTTTATCTCTATAAAGTCAGCAGGAGTTAAAAAAAGACAGCAGCAGATGGCGGAGAGAGGTGACCTTACCTCATTGGTGTTCCACCTGTGTCTCTCTTTTGGCAACGTGGAGCATTTTGGTAGACATTCAAGCAGCTTTTTGGGCAGGTATATTTTCAAATGTCCATGTTCATCTGCAAAACAAACAAAAAAACAAGCATTCAATAAAAATTAGAGATAGGAGGCAGTAAAAGCATTTCTGTCATTAATCAATACCCATGATGTATTGATGCAATCATGTTAATATATAAGGCTTAGTGCATGAATACAGTAACCACTATATGTGATTTAATATTAGATTTTCCTCTGCAGTTCTTCTACATTCTTCATACAGAGCATATAACAAGGATCATTAATTAATGGGCGCCAATTATTCTGACTGCAAAGAGCGACTAATGAGCAACTTGCAGAATGAAGGTAAAATGTTAGATGAATGAAAATGTGAATTAATGGGCCAAGTGTACTGTGAGAAAAAAATAGAAAAAGAAATAGTGACATACTGTGATGTGAATCATCAGATTTCAGGTGTTTCAGTAGTGGAAGTCCACTCTCAAGGGCTTAAGAGAAACTGATGCTAAGCTTTATTAAGACTTTAACTACCCAATAAAGTGCACAGCCACCCTGATCTTGACTGTTCAAAAGAACAGTAAAAAGCACAAATGCTGGCTAAAGATAAAAGAAAAAGGGAATACAATTTGTTCAGGGGCAATTAAGGCAGGGCTATATATCAGGCTTTCTTCCATTCTTATCTTGTCTGTCTCTCGTTCCCATTCCTAAGGGCTTGGCAGGCCAGTCAAATCACTGCCATTTAACTTTCATTGTTAAATGAAAGTTCACTTTCAGGGTGGAATTACTAAATTACAATGAAATTGTCTACAACTGTAAATGGAGTCCAATTATAATCACCTTATATGACCAACTGCTGATTATGCATTCGCCTGTCACCTGCACCCACATGACATTCACATTCCATTCCACTAAAACCCCTGCAGGATGGTAGGAGTATGAAAGGAAAAAAAGGCTTGACCAGACACCTGCAAGCAGATATTCTTTCCTGAATGAAGTGAGTATATGCAATGTAGGGCTGCCCCCTAACAGTCGATTAAACATTACTCGACTAGAAGAGGTTTAATCAACCAAAATTTTATTAGTCGGTTAGTCTGAGAGAGAAAAAAACGTGAGGGACAGATCGTTAACGGCGGTTCCTTTAGGTAATTAAACATTAACTAAACATTCATCTATCATCCATCAACGTTAACCTAGATAAATGTGCGCATATACAAGTGTTCGTGCGGAGTGTAGAAGCTAATGTATAGCGCGCTTAATGCAAAACATGGAGGCGCCGGCACGATCACTTGCAATTTTTTCTGATAACAGCATAAACAACTTAAAATACTAATTTTTGGTCATACATTTGGTAATACATCATTCAAAACTGTAAAGGGTCTAATTTTTTTTTGTGTAAACTCACAATAACAAGAAAATGTTGTGCCTTTGTAAGATAAAGAAAACAAACAGGATGTGCTTTCTGCTACCTCAGTCTCCCTGAACTGGAGCGTGCCACAAAAACGAACTGAAACTCAGCGTATAGACTACTTGCCTCACAGACAAGAGAAATGTATCTATAGAAAGCCTGAAATATCTACTTTTAAACAAACAAATTCAAATCAAAAAGAAATACTCTCTGCTTATGTAATCTGTATGAAAGTTGCAATTCTCTCTATAGGTGAGTCAGCATCATCAACTTCATCTTTGCAGCCGACACTGACTCAGAAAACACTAGTTTATTAATAAATAATTAAAATGTCTCCTTGCTCTTTTTTTCACAGACACATTCATAATCATTACTTTTGCCAGTGCTTTGTGGCAAGCTTTATGTGTGCACTAAAACGCTCATTATGGTTTAGTATTTTCCTCAGTATATATTTAAGTAATTAATTTAATATAAACATGCTATTAGTCGACTAATGGCTTAAATGAATGACTAACAGTCGACTAGAAAAATCTTTAGTTGGGGGCAGCCATAATGCAATACACAGTACGATATATACATATACACACACACACATATATATTTTATATATAATTTTTATATATATATATATTTATTTGTTCTCCCCATGGAACTCAATTTATTATATAATATCCCTCTGAATGGCCTCCCTACAATGTGGACAACTGTCTACTGAAGCAAACAAACAAAAAGTATGCATAAGATGTCTATTTTTAATTTGCTCAGATGTATTAATGTTTTATGAATATAATAAAACAAGAATGTACACAAAGCCTCAAATTCATGTTCATTACTCTGTAAGCTCAACTTACATTTCAACACCAGCACAAAGACGGAATATCTAATCCATAACAAACGTCCTAACAGCGAGTCAAAAATGTGACATAATATGCCTGAGTCACTGTCAAAAACACCCCCGCCATTTTCCCAAGGCTGTAATTGTGACAAACAATCATCTATCATTTGTGAATGCGATGCTATACCAAATCCTGTAAATGTGGTTATGAGCATGCTTGCAAATCAGATCGATTTCCTCTAAGCTAATGCGCTTACACGTCACCATGTGTTCCGTTGCTGCACACGTCACTGATGACAAATCAAGACACATATGCTGCAGTCAATTACACATCTCCAGGTCTGATGGTTTATGTTACACTGTCGGAGGGTTATGCAAAATTTAAATAACCCTGGTGTGAAGGCCTCTTTCTCCACATCAGTGAGAAAGATATTTGCTTCTCTTAAATGACAGTGGCATCATCTAAACTGGTCCAGTTGTGAATCTTTCTTCCTTCCCTAGTTGTCAGACAATCAGCTCTGATATTGCAGACATCTGTTTATGTCAAAGAATAGGATTTTGTCATCTGTTTGGACTGAGAAATATGGCCTTATATAAAATACATAATCATGTTACAGATCTCTAGTTTTCCTTCTCTTTTCTTCCACACCCAAAATAATACATTTTATTCACTGAATAAAAGTACAAAAACATCACTTATCACTGTCAGCAAAGCCAAACCAGATTTGCTTTACTTGCTATAATTCATGTTATAATCATAGGGTGGTGTGATTGGAAGAGGTTAAATATGAGGGTCATACCTTAGCTGAGTTAGGGATAACATGTCTCTCAGTCATTGATCATCACCCTGACACAAAGTGGAGGTCTCTTGTATCACCCTGAATTAGTGTTTTCACAATACTAAAATTTCTAACTTTGATACGATACCCTGAGAAATATCGATATTCAACACAATTTTCGATACCACAGGGAGAACTGACATAAATACAGACACAGATATTTAATTATTTTCTCATAATTTTTTGATAATTTGGGTAAATTTGTTGTAATAGCTTTCACACAGCACAGCGTGGCTTTATTTGAAACTATACTTACAAAAAAGACAAGTAAACAGTCAGTAATAAAATAAGAACGAATAAACAAATTGCAAACGATAGATAGATAAATACAAGAGGGGTGGGTCTAACAGCAGTATTCGGGTAATCAAGTAATCAAATATAAAATAACCCTGGATTGTATTTAATTTTTTACAATGAAGACTGATTAATTCTTATAATTAAAGTTACAAAAGTTATTCAGCATTAAGAACAGTGAGTGTTTTTCTCTTTGTCTTTTGTTCTTTGATTAACATGATAGACAGCAGCAGGTATATTAGGCTGCTGTCACTTTAAGAGCGTATGCACAGATCCAAAAACTGGCATTTTGACATAATTGTGTCTTCAACCGTTTAAGCGCAATAAGCCACAAAAAAGATCTCAATTTGATACTTGAGAGCTATTTGAGAGGCGGCTATATGTGCGCTCCACTTATATAGACCAGTGTTGTGAGCATGAAAACTGCGGGAATTAGTAAAATTATGCGGAATACCTGAAACCCAGTGCCGAAATTCAGGCCCTGTAACAACACTATTTAACCGGAGCAAACGATACAAGTGAGTGGTGTGTGTCAGTTTGCCGTCGAAGAGGAGAGAGAGCAAGAAAGCGCTGCTGGTATCAGTGTATCGATATTGCGGAAAATGAGTATTGGAATTGTTTCAGATATTATATAATCAAAAACTGTCCGTTATGCTGCTCGATACTGCAAACTTTGACTTATCATATTATTTTAATTTATTATCATAATCATAAACACACTGGTTTGTAGCGCAAATTACTTTTTACCATTTACAGCATTTTGTTATTCTTACCTTTACTTACCTATAGCGGCAAATGAATCGGAAGTGCCCACACAACCACAGAAAATAGCTTACTTCCGTGTTGCTACATAAGGTGAAAATATACAGACATTTTTTTATAGACAGACTTTTTTTTTTTTTTTTTTTAATAAAAGCATCCTCAAGAATTTTGCAGAACAGTGGGTTTCAGTTTAGAGGCACTGACTTTTAGTTGTCCTTCCTGTCTAGCTAAGCCACCTTTGAAAATGTCTTACAGTGACTGTGCTCAACAAAGCCTTATACTTTATTCAAGGAATGTGATTCTCAAGTGTGCGCTTCTTATTACCTGAACCCTTTTCAATTTGTCTGAGAACCCCACTAAAGCTTGGACTTCTGTTTGTGAATATAAAACAAAGACCCGTGTCTAAAGCACAAGCTGACCAGAAATCAAAGATGTTCACTTCAAATGGCAAACCCCCATGTCCCCAGTGTTTCTTAAAGGCAAAGTCACCCTGCCTGTCCGTTCTATAACACCTCTATTTTTAATTTGCTCAGAAGTCTGGATGTCTAAAGTTATAAAAGACAATATTGGAAAATATGGACTGGAGTGAAATCTTTAAAGAATGAGAAAAGATGGAGAAAAAAAAGCAGCTCACTGAGAAGACTGTAATCCCAGCCTAGAGCAAGGTCCTAACAAAGAGTTTACAGCTACCTGATAAGGCCATGAAACAACAATGTGACTCTCTGTGCTCTTTCGTTTGGGGCATGGAGATAATTCTGGAGATTGGAGTATGTGCTGAACATAGCATACACTGATGGGAGCGATTGTACAAGGGTAAATGAGTTTTACAGTAGAGAGCTGAGACTGGTATCTGGAATCATTTGACTCACTCAATTAACATTACCATAAAGCACCTGCTCACGAAGGACAACAAGCCAAATTCCCACACACATAGAAAACAACAATTTATCTCTGTTGCAACCAGTGCCACAATTGAAAACAAAAGGTAAAATCAAAAACATAATGGCCCAATAATTTTAAAATAAAGCCATAAGCTTTTAAACGGGCAAAAGGCCAAAAGTCAACATGAAAAGGCATTCACAACCCATTTTATGTCTAACATTTCTAAGCAGAACAGAATACCTGTCAAAAAAAATAAAAAAGTATGGTGACACTTGATTTTATCCATCAGGAATTGCTTGGGTTGTGAAAACTGGGCGTTCCAAAGCAGAATAAAGCCAGACCTGAATGCTTATTACATTTTGATGAAAGATTACAAAGACGGGCGGGTGGTGACAGGCCTTGGTCATCTCCAGACAACCTCAGATACAGATCAGACAGTGTAGGCGGAGCCCTCTAAGACCAGTCCATTTGTAATCATTTCAGACCACACACACATTCAGCCCATAACCAAGGCCTGTCACTCATCAGAGCCAACAAGCACATTCCCTCTGACACTCCCACTGATGATGACATCATTGACTTCAGAGCAAGGAGGTCTATAAAACTTAAAGAAAGGTTAGCAATAGCATTCTCATTCATCTTACTGGCAGTTGCTCAACTGGTGCAGGATCCTAGAAGTACGTGATCTGAAGTCTATGGTCCATGCTAACCAGCCAAGCTCCTGCTCCAGAGCCATTATTGCACACTGATATGAGCATCCACATTGGACAGTTAGCTCAGTGAGTTACTATCTGTTTTGAGAATAATGAAACAGAACATTATGATTATAAAACAGTGTGAGGGATGACAATTAAATGGTAAAACAGCTCAAATAAGCCGTCCACCATACTTGCTGTGAATTAAAAGCAGACGTTTATCAGTGTAAAATGCTATTAGGGACTTGAAGACAGGTACAGAACTGACTGGTGCTGAATATAAGCACACATCCAGGAGTGAAAAACATTCGCTGCTCAGATTAGATGACTGGATGTTAATTAAAAACCCTTCATACTAATAAAATTCCTTCTAACTCCTCCCAGAGCACAACTTGAAAGACCTCTTGAGATGTTTGGGCTATGCTCCTTTTTCACCAAATAAAATGAATGGCATTGAAATGAGGGCTCATTGCTCCGCAGTTAAAAGCAGACAGAGAACAGAGCAGAATGCTAATTCACTAAAGTTCTAACGCCGGCTGCTTTAATAAAGAGCAGTCTATCAGTGTCAACACACACCCTTATCTGACATTACTGCGGCTCGGGGACTGGGAATGAGCTCCAGCGTCATAAAAAATAAAAATAAAATTGAGGAGAATGCCAGAGAACAAACAACAAAAAAACATTCACAGGGTAAAGGGGCTGTTACAACTGTGAGCAGACACACTGGTGAAGCAGAAGGCTGACGAAAGCTTAGACATTATGTGTGTATATGAGTTTAGACATGAACATGGAATTCCTGTTTCACATGCAAGATAAGTCTGTCTGTAATTGCTGATCTAACATCAGTATCGCGATCCAAATCTTAATTGCTAGTAAGATGGGAAAAGCTGACTCTACATCAGTGGCTGTAACTTCATCCTATATCATTTTCTGCTTGTATGAACACAGAAAACAGAAAAATTTAGGAGCATTCCAGTGAAATGAAACAAATCTTGAAAAATTTAAACTTAGCCTGCACTGTAATGACTTTGGTGAAAATAGATTCACCAGACAAAGCACTTGAACTGGAGATTTTTTAATGACTTACTAAAAGTTTATAAATGGCAGCTGACATTGTCGACAATGACTACATTTAAATGGTTAGTTCACCCAAAAATGAAAATTATGTCATTAATTACTCACTCTCATGTCGTTCCACACCCGTAAGACCTTCGTTCATCTTTGGAACACAAATTAAGATATTTTTGATAAAATCCGATGGCTCAGTGAGGCCTGCATCGCCAGCAATAACACTCCCTTTTTCAATGCCCAGAAAGCTGCTAAAAACATATTTAAAACAGTTCATGTGACTACAGTGGTTCAACATTAATATTATAAAGCGACTAGAATACTTTTTGTGCGCCAAAAATAACAAAATAGCGACTTTATTCAACAATATCTAGTGATGGGCGATTTCAAAACACTGCTTCATGAAGCTTCGAAGCTTTACAAATCATTTGTTTCGAATCAGTGGTTCAGAGCGCCAAAATCACATGATTTCAGTAAACGAGGCTTCGTTATGTTATAAGTGTTTTGAAACTTCAATAGTTCACATGACTTTGGCAGTTTGATACGTGCTCCGAACCACTGATTCGACACTGATTTGTAATGTAAATCACTTATAAACCTAAGCAAACACATGAGAATACATATGTTTCTAAATATGCAAACTGTTCACCGTGATTTCAAAATAAAAGTTTAAACACTCGCTCTGAGTTTGCATGTTTTGATGTCCACGTGTTATTGTTCAAAAAATTACAGTGGCTGTAGCATTTACATCTTAAGGAAGTTGCCAAATATTAAAGATTAAGAAAACATTTGGCCAATATTAAGGATTTGATCTGCTGTGTAACAACAACAATCACTAGGCCGCTGGAACTCTCTGCAGACATTTGTTATATATAATGCATATATACAACATAATGCATTTTCTATTTTTATTACCACAAAAAATCTGATTACTCGATTAATCATCAAAATAATTGATCGAGTACCAAAATAATCATTAGTGACAGCCCTACTCCTTTTATATGGCTACATTTTTAAACAATGGGTCCACTGTAAACAAAACAAACTGTACTGTAAACAAAACAAAAAAAAAAAAGATACAGAAGACGATAAACCTTATCAACCTATACAATCTAGAGAGAGAGAGGGAAAACTAGCAGGGACACACTTGCACAGCAACAAGAGAGCATCAGAGGAAGAAGTCTGGTCTAACAACCCAGCTCCAGCCACGGCTATGTCTGCTGGGCCTCAGCCATAATGACTTTCCTTGCCGCTTTGATCTCATGGATGTAAACGGCACATCCTGCTGTGCAACTCCAGCCTCTAATGCCATCTTGTTTCCTTTATTTTCTTGCCTAAACAGCAGTGACAATGTGGACACTAACATAATTCTGTCTCCCTACCAGTGAACAACAATTTAGTTGTCAGATCCTAAAGTGCAAGGCAGGCTGAAACAGTAGCCTGTTATATTGGAAGATGTGCTGTGCTGAGCCGAGCTGAGGGGGCAGCCAATTACTACAGCAGTCCTCATCAGGAGAATGCAACTCTCCAGTCAGGTACATGAGGGGGAAAAAAGTACAGAAGAGATAGAGGACCAAGAGAGTATAATAGATAGCCTATAGAAAGAGCTCCCACAAACAGAGAGAGAGTTAGAGAGAAATGAGGAACTAGTGGAGGGACAGAAAAGGTTTTTCTGCTTCTGCTTGCCACCCACTCAGAAGGGAATTCTCTCATTAGAAGGGCAGGTAGGACGGAAAAAATATCACACCAGCAGGTCTTGACACAGCTGTGCCTACAGACACGGCTCGTTTCCAACTCACAACTTCTAACTGTTGGACTGTGGGAGTTGGGGGGTTTGAAGTGGGATGGGCCCCAGTCCAACACTTACTAACTGCAAACATAGAATTTCCCAAAAGACATGTTGCTGCTTTTTGAGATGCCTGTGGTGATCTTTTCAAACAGGGCTGTTTATTATCTCAAGTTTCAAGGAGGACAACCACTTTCTGCACCAGTCTGTCCACTTCATGTCAGCTACAAAATACTGATGCTTCACGTGTGACATTACTCATTTTGTCTACTCAAGTACTCAACCAAATACTTTGGGGGTCCATGTACACTATCTTAATTGTTTGTCAATGTACGTATACATCAGACATTTATTGCTGCTGTTAATTAAAACAACAGCAAAGTAAAAAAAAAAAAAACATTTAAAAAAATGTCTGAAAAAAGGGCTGGTTGATATACCATTAGACAAAATAAACTGACAGAAATATCATAAAAATATCACATTTTTAATCCTTACCAGTCTTAGCTGAAAGTAACTTGCACTTAAAATATGTCAGTGCCATTGTTTTGTCTCAATATTCACATCAGTAATGTTTTTTCCTAAGGCACATTTATAAAAGCTACTTAAATGTCCTAATTGAACTAAGGCCTACTCCTAGCTTAATCAAAGCCTTGTCTGCCAAAAATAACTCAATTCAGTACTTATAAACATCCAAAGCACACCCACATAAATTTAGCAGTTTTGCTTATTAAACTTAAATAGTCAAATACACACAAAAATATGTCAAAATTACCACCTTGGTGATTACGTAAATTCAGTAATGTCTTAAGTGAACTTAAACATTTGGAATAATATATACCTGCTGCTGTCTATGTACTTAACAAAAGAATGAGAATATTCACTCACTGCTTTTGATTGAATCACTTTAATAAAATGTTTCAGCAGTATTTCTTATTTTTGATAGATCTATCTGAAGCAGTTTATTTAATTTGAATATTTGTTCAATTGTATTTATTTGTCATATTGCTCATAGTTTCTTTGTTCTTATTTTGTTACTGACTCTTTACTCTCAAGAAAGCTTGAGAACTTTTTACTTACATTAATTAGGCTAGTATTAGTTTTTGCTGCAATATTAAAATTGATGTTAAGAATTATAAAATCTCAGATCTTTAACATTTTGATATTGCAACAACCTTATTTCAGGCGAAAATAACTATAGCCCTGTTTACACTTTGTATTAAGGGGGGGGTGTAATGCTATTTCATGCATTCTGACTTATTTACACTGTTAAAGAGTTACATTCTCATGCTAGGGATGTGACAGAAATTTTCCCACCGGTTAATCGACATGTGACAACACCGGTAATACCGGTGTCACCGGGGGGCGGGGCCTCTACCTCTTTTTTTTTTTATGGGGCCGTTCACATATCGCGTCTAAAAACACGTGGAAAGCGCGGCCACGTCGCTTTCTCCTTGTTTCCAAAGCACTTGCGCTCCTGTGGCGTCTATCATTGCTATGCAACCATTAACCAAAGTCCCTTTAAGACTATAGTCTTTGCATGAATTGCGCTCTCCACGACGAGTAATGTTTTTGACATGAAAAATAAAAACCTGCCCTGTATAGCTATGATCAGCTGTTCGGCTGAGCTTTCGATGTTTTGTTACGGAAAGGCCGACTTTCACTTTCAAATTAACGACAATTGCTTTAATGGTGGGTTACTCTTACTGAAAAACACTCGACAAAACGGACATTTTGGCATAATTTGTGTGTGTTATGGTTCGTTAAGAGCAGAAGAGAACTCGATACTGGCGTGCAGCGCACGCTTTGTGTGTGTGTGTGTGTGTGTGTGTCACATAGGCAGGACATTCACAGACAGCGCGTTCTCTTTTGCCTTCTCTTGCCCATTTGCTTGAATGGTTTAAAAGCATTAGCATGAATAAGAGCTTGATCACATAACGCAGAAAACGGATACTTCGTTAATTGTATTAAATGCAAATATTTTTAACGCGTTGAAGTGGGAAAAAAATTTACCTCGGTGTCGCGGTGGGCAAGTGATGAAACCGGTGTTGCGACTGAACATCGGTAACACCGGTAACACAGACTACCGTAGCAAGCCTATCTCATGCTAAACATGGCCAAAGTTTCAAAACATGAGTTGGATGTATGACGGAGTATTTCTGTGCCAAATCCACTACTTCCGGTTCCAGTACAGGATTCAGAGAGTTTTTTTCGAGTGTGTCCTGTATGACGTCAAAAGAGAGCGGAATTCCTTGTATAGGCACTTCTCCCTGATAAACGTGCGCACACACATCACCCAGAGCAAGAGCAAGAGCACGCCCATCAACGTGCTTCATTAGGGATACAGAAGCCGAGAGATTTTTCAACAATGGCTGTGTCCCAATTCAGGGGCTGCACCCTTTGAAGGCTGCATACACCATCGAGGCAGTCTCATTTAAGAAAAATAAGCATTAGATTGCAGCGTAAGAAAGAAATTACAGTATTTTACACCTCACAATGAATATCAGTCAATTTTATTACGGTTACTTTTCTTAAATATGACATCCTTGATGAAGTATTCAGCCTTCAAATGCGACCTCCGGAGGATGCAGCCTCCGAAATGAGACGCAGCTCTTGTCACTGAAGGAGTGTGTTTTTGGTTGTGAGGGAAAGATTACCTTTTTCAGCTTCCCACAGAACCCAGTGTTAAGGGAACAGAGGATGAAGTTTGTTTTTCTGGGGCAGCAACGGAGTTGTGCACGTATGTTTGTTTGTTCCTGGGAATTCGGTGATGAATACTTTGTAAACAAGTCCCAGTTCAGCGATGGATTTGCAGATCAGGGGTTTCATCCTCTGTAGCCTCACTACATGAGGACAAGAACGCACAAAATTCATCTCCAGAGCTACTCTGAGTCACTTCATCAGCATTTTATCGCTTTATTTGAGAAAATCTATCGTCATACCATAAACACACAGAAACTCAAAGCTCTTGGTAACCCGTCAAAATAAAAGTTCGATTTAACTTGACAGAAACATATTACTGTTGCACAGTAGAATTTAGATACGTTTCAATGTAATAATAATACTAACACTAATAGACTTAAAAATAATAGTAATAAATTATTAAAACTATATTTTTAAGGAACAATCTCAGTTTTTCTTCCATGTTTTAATTTTAACAGTAAAGCTCTGTTGTGCAGCACTTTGTTTGATAAAAAAAAGTTTAATTTCATGATTAAAAGATAAATTAAATTAATGTTATCCGTTCATTTGATTGCCAGAAAAATTAAAATATGCAACAGAATTTCTGAAAAAACAAAAAATATAAAAAATACATTTCTTAATTAATAAATTTGTTGTTTTTAAGAATTCAATTAATTAGACATTCTTTTTGATTATTAAAACTTCATTTAACCATTAAAATTGAGTCCAAAAAAATCAAATGGAAAAAAACAGAACCCAGAAAAATTAAAACGAAAAAAAACCGAATTTGGAAAAAAATAAAACGGATTTCATAGGGCCCTAATTATGTGAAAAACCCGCTAATCACCTCCAAAATGTTCCAAATAAGTATTTGGGTACTCGTGCCCATCCCTAGTAAGAGGACAACAAGTGTGTCATATAGAAGTGGACATATATTTCTGTGGGGAGAAGGCGACTGATCCTGAGATTATCTGAGATGCCACTCCTGAAGGAGACGGTTTAGGAGCTTTAACAATATCAGTCACGCCAGCTTGAGCTAGTCTCACCCTGGAGACAAGTGTGGGTCATGAAACTTGAGAGGTCTGAAAAAAACAAATCTAAAATCAATATCATCCACAACGCAAAACTCTCTGCTCTCTCTCTCTGTTTGTGTGTGTACTTCAGCAGTGAGTCACAATTGCTTTTAATTGTTGTTTCCCTCTGCAAGACAGTTTATTCAACCTTCAATCTAAAAGTTATCATCAATCACGTTTTAAAATATCAATAGCGCATGACACCAATTCAGACACTTTCAAAGGCGATTACGATTATGTGGCCCCTTTTTCAGAGCTCAGGTCTAGTTGTCAAAATTCACAAATACATTATTGGCATTTGCTTCAATATGCATTCCCCCGTAACATGCTGTAGGCAATTGGCAGTGTCACCCTGAACGTAATGAAAACATAAGAGACTATAGCATTTCCCCCCAGTAGTCCACCCATAAAATCACTAAACATTAGAAGAGACACTATTTGCAAAACCACTCTCAGCTGCGGTATCGATCCATTCAATAGTGATCTAATAAAGTTCTTGTGACCAAAGAGCAAGAGAATTGACTTGAAATAATAATCAGATTGCTATTATGATGAAATATTCCTCAGCTTTTATATAGTAGACATAATATATACAGGAATAGCACAATCATAAAATGAGATGAAAAGGGCTTCCCTTTTTTTGGAATGATCTGGTAAAACCCAATCTTTTTCTCCTTCAATGAATTTCTGGCTTCTCTTATTGAAGAGCCATTGCCATTGGGCTATTTGTTAGAAGTCTGCCATTGCACAGAACCTCTGATCCAGCTATCACAGCTCAACTGATGAACTCAATTTAAACTAAGGCCTGGTGGGGCCACAGACTTCTCAGGCAAGCTTGTGCTGTCCAGAGATTGGGCTGTCATCTAAATTTAACTCCCTGAGAAAAAAGTCAGGGCTGCTTTCAGAAGAATCAGAATAGCTTCTGTTGTATATAGAGACCTGTCTGTTGTATATGTTTACGCAGGGTTTTCTTTTTATTATTTTTAATAGAAGAGTTCACCAAAAAAAATTAAATTCCCTCATGTTGTTCCAAACGTGTTTGACTGACTTTCTTCCACACACACACACACAAAAAACAACTTCATTCAGTTGTGGACAGTGGTTCCACACATAGGAAATGGGATTTCTAAACATTAAATAAAACTGCAGCCAAATACCCAATAAATTCTAATACAGTGTAGCAGAAACCAGTGTAAACACAACAAAATCAGACACATTAAACTAACCCGATCAAATCAGACACATCAATCTAACCCCAAAAAAATATTTTGCAGTTAGCAAACAATAGCACTTGTTAGCATGCTAAATTATACTTTATTTACCTTAAGTAAAGTGTGGTGTTGGTATAAAACATGGTAGGGATGGAGAGATAAAAAGATATTCATACTCATACTCCATTTCCTCTTGCACAGTAACCGGTTTTCAAATGAAACAGCATAAGCATGAACACTCCACAACCTAAGCATAGGCTCCACTCTCCACCACAGCGGTAATTCCACAAAACACCAAAAAACTACTCTTCTAAATCCCAACATATATCAAAACATTTAACAGAATAAACAAGTCTTTCCCTTTTCTAATATTGCTTAAAAAACAGCACTTCATTTCAACAATAATTCTCCCCATTCAGTTCCTTGCAAAGCATGTTGGGAACTGGAAATCCCTGGCCTAGTTTCATCAATGCTATGTTAATACTAAGAAAAAAGATTAATCCCAAATCGATTAACTAAACTTCTGTTTTACAAATGTAAATTACACAAAATGCAGTTCATTAAAATTAGCTTTTATGAATTTTTATGAAATACACTGAGAAAGCAGATGTTAATGGTAGATGTAAAGGTGGTCATACAAATAACATGAGGGTGAGTAGGGTCCCATGAAAAATCTGTTTTATCTTTTCCCCAAATTACATTTTTTTTTTTTTAATGTATTCTATGTTTCTGGAATCTATGTGGTTTAATTTGATTTTATAATCAAAGAGAACAAGAGAATAGTCAAGTGAAATCATAAAACTTTAACAATTTAACAACAAGGCAGATAACATAATTAGCATTATTTTTTAGGGCTTGAGTTAAATATTATTAAATCGGTTATCAGACAATATTAAAATAATTAGGGGTGGGACGGTTCAGATGTCTCACGGTTCGGTTTATGTCACGGTTTTAGTGTCACGGTTTCGGTACAGTTCATTATGTGCTATGTTCAGTAAAAAATAGGACAATTGTCAAATAAAGATAAAGAAAATAAAAACAAATAATCTAACTACAAGAAACAGCACAAATAAATACATGAGAGCTAAGATACAAATACAATAAACCATGCTTTACAGGTTTTTCAGGTATCTAACAGCTTTCAGGTACAGATATTGAATAAAGTAATCAAATATAAAATAACACTGCATATAAACTTATTTGAATAGTTAAATAAAGATGAAACATTATTGAAGTTACAAAAGCTATTCAGTCAAGAGAATTTATTCGTGCTTTGATGTTCAATTAACATTAAAACACATAAAGCAGGAATATTAGACTGCTGTCCCTTTAAGACATAATTCAAAGATCCAGTACACTGATACTGATACACATGCGTTGTCTGTCTCATTTTTCTCTTGAGACATAACCTACTATGTTTGTTAGGATACTCGCTAAGTTGGGCATGTTGACATAATTTTTGTGTGAATTTGTCCGTTTAGATGCAAGACTTGAAAGGGAATTTGCACAAGAGTATTTGCACGCTGTGACGCGGCTCTTTATGTACGCACTTCGGATGAGAACACACACACAAATCTCCTCACAGCACGCGCGTTCTGTTCTCTTTCGTGTCTTACGGATGAATGTTTAAATTGGCAAGGTTTAAATGAGTTTAGTTTAAACACAGATAGCAGACTGCGCTCGCGTCACACGCTATCAACACCCGGGTGATGACGGCGTAAGTGACTGGTTATACTGCTTTTGGCACGTCATTGAACATTTTATTTATCTGACGAACTAACAAGCTGTGGACTCACCTGAGGTAAATGCTACGTGACACAGTGTTTCAAACTATTTTATTGACATTTTTCCGCTGTTGAAACACTAATTGAACGATTACACAAGATATTACACGTTTCAGTAAGTTGCACTGTATCTTTCAACATACCTTCAGATGTTCATTCATGTTTATTCTGTAACTAGCATTAAAGAGAAAGAGATGATCGCATTTACTCACGCTCCTTGCTGCCAATTGAAATGAAGCACCTGTACAGTGATCTGTCATGCCACATTAGAGCGTTGAAAACTGCATTTTTTTTTTTTTTTTGCATTTTGAGATAAAATGGACAGAATTTGAAAGATGACACTTTGTTTCTTGAAAGTAACAAAACGCGGAGCTTATTGCGATTATTGGTGGTTAATGGTGGTTATTTGTTTTCGTTGTGTAGATCCAATGATGGGCCAGGGCTGGGCGGGGCAGCAGGGGGCGGGCCACACATATATATATATATATATATGTGTGTGTGTGTGTGTGTGTAATCACTGTAGTTGTAGTAACAATAATCTTTCTTGTTTCTCTCGGGCGAAGAATTGACTCGGGTCTTCGTTCAATTTTCAATGGTTTTACTGAATGTTCTTGTACAATAAACAGAAATAAAATAAACTCCGGTCAAAAAACTGTGTAGCTCCGTCTTTCTTTCTTTCATACTAAGGGGCGCCAAAAATGAAAGGCGCTAAAGGCTGTCCAATGATAAAACGGAGCAAACCATTACGGAATAAACATGGGGGTGTTTAAGGAATATACATAAAAATCCAAACTCATTAAAATTATATCTATTCATGCACTTATAACTTTAATATTAAATTAAATTATTCAAATTATGGCTCTTATATCCCCAGCCTCTAATTGTATAGGCTGGCAAACTATATCAATTACCACTTAAAATTATATAGGAGCCATAAACCTTCAGAATAAGAGTCCTTGGAGTCACAACTTGAACTTCCATTCAAACTAAAGTCAGACAGCTTCCTGTAGAAGACATATTTTGGAGATGGGTCGATTCAATGTGCTGCTCTTTGTCTGAACACACACACTGCGAACGCATCCCTTAGAGTCAGGCATTGTCTTGATGATGCGGCCTATCATCCAGGAATTCCGAGGTGCATTGGAATCCACAATCAGGACAATGTCTCCAATCTCAAAATTTCTTTTCAACCTGAACCATCGCTGACGTTCCTGCAGGAGAGGTAAGTATTCCAGCGTCCACCGATGCCAGAAAAGATCCGCCAGGTATTGAATTTGTTTCCATCTACGCCTTGCATAGACATCGTCTTTCTTGAACACACCTGGAGGTAAGCTTACTTGTTTCCTCATCAACAACAGATGGTTAGGGGTCAAGGCTTCGAGGTCATTAGGGTCGTCAGACATTTTGGTAATTGGTCTATCATTGATGATTGATTCCACCTCACACAGTAATGTATGTAGGCCATCATCGTCCAACACCTGCTGTCTCAGCGTGGAATTCAGAACCTTTCTTACCGTGCGAATCTGACGTTCCCAGACTCCACCATGGTGTGATGCTCCAGGAGTGTTAAATATCCACTGAATTTCCCTCTTTAGCATCTCTTCTTGAATCGCTGACTGATTCAAATTCTGCAATGCTTCACGCAACTCCTTATCAGCTCCTGTGAAGTTCGTTCCATTATCAGAACGGATTACTGAGACATGACCTCTTCTACAGATGAATCGGCGTATAGCGTTGATACATGCATCCGTATCGAGAGAAGGTGCGACTTCTAAATGGATGGCTCTAATGGTGAGGCAGGTAAAGAGCACACCATATCTCTTGACCATAGAGCGTCCTTTTCTCACCTCAAACGGTCCGAAGTAATCAACCCCAGTATTAGTGAATGGTGGTTTGTCTGGTAGCAGCCTATCTTCTGGCAAATCTGCCATCTTTTGCACACCAGTCTTTGCATGTAATCGTCTGCAGACAAAACAAGCATGAATTGTTCTTCTAACTGCAGAATTTGCTTGAGGAAGCCAGTATTTCTGTCTTAGCTTTGCCAGGACATGGTTTCGTCCCAAGTGACCAATGTTTTGGTGGATGTGTTCAAGAATTAGGGAGCATATACGGAGGTCTTTATGCAAGATGATGGGATGCTTTGATTCTTCAGGCATCGCCGATCTGCTCAATCTACCTCCAACTCTTAACACGCCATCCTCAAGGTAAGGATCCAATCGGTATATGCAGCTGTCTTTCTTGACATGCATCTTTCCTTGTTGCAGCATTTTTATTTCTTCCTGAAACTTCTGTTTCTGGCTGTAACGAATTAGATCCAGCTCAGCGTTCACCATATCCTCCATGGTAGGTGTTCTTTTCTTCAAGCCTCTTTTGTAGGTATCCATTTCTTTCTGTACTAGAATGTTTTGTATATTGGGATCTCTTTCTGCATGATTGATCCTCATCTGTATCTCCTTCCTCTTGCGACTTACATCCAGCAGGATTTCTTTGAGATGTGTTAGCCGTACTATGGCCTTCTTTAGGCGATGCCAGCTTGAATAATAACAAACAAGACTTTCTAGACCTTCCTTACTGTTCTGAGTGGATATTGCGTTAACAGAGGAAGCCTTTTTGAGCTCGTTGTCATCATCTGCAAATGACATTGAATGTTCAGGTCGAACTGGCCACTCACATTGTGGCTTCAGCAGAAAACTAGGTCCTTTGATCCAGTTTTTGCTTCCAATCAAGTTGTCTGCATTTAGGCCTCTCGAAGCTTGGTCTGCAGGATTATCTGCAGAGCTCACATATCTCCACTGAGAAGGTTTAGAAGCTTCTCTAATTAATGAGACTCGGTTTGCAACAAACGTCTTGAATCTTGTGGAGTCGTTCTCGATATATCTCAGCACTGTGGTGCTATCAGTCCAAAAGTTAGACTCCTTAAGATCAATTTGAAGCTCCTGTCTCAGCATCCTATCCATTTTGACTGCGATTGTGGCTGCTGTCAATTCTATTCTTGGAATAGTGACCTGCTTGAGTGGTGCCACTCTGGACTTTCCCATCATGAACGTGCAGCTCCTTTGATCATGATCATTTGTCAACAAGAGGTATGTGGCAGTCCCGTATCCGTTCTCGCTAGCATCTGCAAAGTGATGCAATTGAAAGGTCTTGACATGCCCGAACCCTGCAGGTTTGATACATCTACTCACACTGAAGTTTGTGAGCTTATGCAAATCCTCTAACCAGGACAGCCATCTCCCAGCCTTTTTCTCTACAATTTCCTCATCCCAGGCTATTTTCTCTCTACACAGGTCCCTCAGAATGAGCTTAGCTGGTAGCACAAATGGTGCTAGGAACCCAAGAGGATCGTAAACAGAGCCAACAACAGACAATATACCTCTTCTGGTAAGTGGTTTGTTTTGCACTTCGATCTTGAAATTAAACGTGTCATTCTCTGTGCACCACAGAATTCCCAGTGCTCTTTCCATGGGAAGCAACCCGCTGTCCAGATCTAAATCTTTCATGTCAGTGGCTCGTTCCTCTTCAGGAATGGATGAAAGTACAGTTCTGCTATTACTAGTCCATTTTGTCAAATGGAACCCACCTCGATTGCAAAGCACTCTGATGTCTCTTGCAAGAATGACTGCTTGTTCTTCAGTTGCCACTGATTTAAGGCAATCATCAACGTAAAAATTCTTCAAGAGTGTCTGAGCTGCTTCTGGAGTAGTGTTGTTGATTCCATCTTCTGCTGTTCTTTGAAGAGCGTAACAAGAACAACTCGGTGAAGAGGTAGCACCAAACAGGTGTACACGCATCCTGTACTCCTCTTCATCTTGATTTAGGTTGCCGTCCGGCCACCAGAGGAACCTCAGGAAGTCTGCATCCTCATTAGGTACTCGAACCTGATAAAACATTGATTCAATGTCAGCCATCATTGCGATCGGCTCTTCACGGAATCTGGACAACACCCCAGTAAGCGTGTTGGTGAGGTTAGGCCCTTGAAGTAACTGACCATTCAAAGAAAATCCTTGGTAAGATGCATTACAGTCGAAGACAACACGGATTTTCTTCTTCTTCTGGTGATAAACCCCGTGGTGAGGAATGTACCACACCTTTCCATCACCACGGTGCAAATTCTCATCAGGTATTTTCTCAGCATACCCTTTCTCAATGATGTTGTTCATAAATCTGGTGTAGTCCTCATGGAACTCAGGATTCCTTTTGAGTCTTTTCTGAAGGCTCTTGAGACGCTGTTCCGCTACATCCCGATTGTTCGGCATCTTGATCTTGTCATCTTTCAAAGGCAATCTCATGCAGTAGTGACCATCCAGAAGCTTAGTAGACTTAGTCACAGACATCATGAACTGTCGGTCTTCTTGAGACATTTCAGAATTATCATCATAACGACGTTCAGGAAAATCAAGATTAAACTGCTTCACCAGCAAATCTTCAATCTTCTCCACAGATATACGATTCACTGTATAGCTCTGTATACCAGATTTTCTTGTCTTGATGCTCTCTTCTTTAGGTCCATTGACTATCCAGCCAAGAACTGTCTTCACTGCATAAGGCCCGTTATTTCTGCTGTTTATCACTTTCCATGGTTCCATGGCCTTATGAGCGTTCACTCCAATAAGTAGCCCTACTGCAGCCTCAATATGTGGAAGACGAACTTCACGCAGGTAAGGCCATTTCTCAATATCCTCCTGTTTAGGAATGTTTCCTTCTTTCACAGGCAAGTGTCGCTGAGTCAAGACATTGGGTAGATCGATATAAGTATTCCTTTCTACACCACACACTTCCGAGTCAGACAGCAAGTATCCACGCACCTTTCTTTGTTGACCCATAGTACAAAGTAGAAAATCAGTCTTCTTGCCCTGTATGTTCAGTTGATGCATGAGATCTTCTGTGCAAAAGGTGGTTGTGCTTCCTGGGTCTAGGAAAGCATAAGTCTCTACTGATTTTTCACTCTTCTTTGATTTCACTTTTACAGGTATAATGGAGAGGATGCACTCACCATCGCCAGCCCCAGTATATCCACAAGTTTCCTGACACAGTGAAAGAAGAGCATTGGAAACTGCTAGGTCGTGGTCTTCAGACTTTTGATCTCGGTTATCTTCTTGTTTGACGATATGTAGGATGCCTGGATGTTTTAGTGAGCAATCTGGACATGATATTCTCTTCTTACAATCTTTTCTCATGTGTCCTTGTGTTAGACAGCCAAAGCACAGACCTTTACTTTTAAGAAACTGAATTCTGTCCTTGTATTCCTGCTCCTTGAGCTTAATACAGGAATCCAGCATGTGTTCCTTGTTACAGAACAAACAAGCCCTTTGGACTGCAGAATCAGGTTTCTCAAGTTTTGAAATCACTGTTCTCATGTTTGTTGGATTGTTCATCTCATTCATGAATTCAACATCAGCCATGGTATTTCTACATCCAATAAGGAATAAGGCATAGGTCTTCATTCCCTTACTGTCCTCTGCTTTGATTTGTGGCCATTTTAGAGCTTTCTCGAGGTAAGCTGTAGTTATCTTCAGCTCATTGCCATAATGCTGCTGAAGGAGACGCTTAGCTTCTTTATATCCTTTAGCAGGACTCATATGTTCACAGCTGCGAACAAGAGCTTGTGGTTCACCACTTGTGAACTGTTCAAGATAGTATAATATATCTTGTGGATTATTAGTCTTGTTCTCAATCGTGTGCTCGAATGCCCTTATGAAGGAAATATAAGCAAGAGGATCTCCAGAAAATATTGGTACATCTCGCTGAGGTAACTGGGACAAGCTCTGCTGTTTTACCAACAATTCAGTTATTTCGTTTTGGCGTTGCATCACCTTAAACAAATATCTGCCATCATCAGTTGACTGTTGAGTGTTACCATGATCTGTGGTTTGTTGAGATGGTCTCTGGATAGAGCCGCGATCCTGGGTGCTTGACATAGTCTCAGACTTTCTACACGGGTTAGATACTGGATGAACTTGTCGTTCCTTTCGGCCTTTGAATGAATCACCAGCTTGTGACCCAGTCTGTGACCTGTAATAATCATTCATGCCATCTTGACCATCTTCATACTCTTTTAACACTTTGAGTTCAGCATTTGATGCAGCAATTTCTGTATCCAGTTCAAGCTGCTCCCTTTTTGCCTTCAATCTCAACTCTTCAGCCTCTAATTCTTGCCTCTTTCTTAAAACAGATACCCGAGCTAAAAGTGCTGCACGCTTAGCTTCTGCCTTGACACGAGCAGAACTGGTTGAAGATGCCACAGAACTACTTGTCACAGATCCACTTTTCCTTCTATGATGAGGAGCCATCACTTCTGACACACTATCACTTGGTTTAACACCATCGTCATCTTCATCATGAGGTTCATGCTCATCAGACTCGTTTCTTTTATTTGTGGTTGAAATCCATTTTTTCACATCAATCATAAACTGCTGGAAATGTTCAATCTTGGGTTGAAACCAGTTAATCTGATCTTTTTTCCCATCTTCATCAGACAACACGAGTAACATTCCAGCATTCAACTCTTCAAACTGACATAAGGTCTGGCAGAAGACATTCAGTTCCATTTCAACAGTCTTCACATCTTCTTTATCTTGCATTAATCTGTCAATTTCATTCGTTTTGCGTGTTAACTGTGCCAATTTCCCTTGTCTCTCATTTTTAAGTCGATTAATTTTCTCTTCAGCCGCCTTTTCAGTAGGCTTTGGCGCCCTCTTGTGGCCATTACCCGGCACATTCGCATGCACAGAATCATCCGCTTAATTAGAAAGCCGATCTTCACGCAAACCATCGCAGTTAAATAAAGCTGCTGCAATCATTTGTAGTCTTCTAAATATTCACAAACTCCACTTGTGAAAAGACTTCAATCACAGTACCTTTAGTCCTTTTGTACCGTCTTTCTAATATTCGCTGAGGTTCACGGAACGTCTTTCAATGATTCCAAGCAGCGTTTGTCGCGAGCTGCCTTCAACTTCCTTCATGAGCAGTTTTTTGACTTTTGTAGTAACAATAATCTTTCTTGTTTCTCTCGGGCGAGGAATTGACTCGGGTCTTCGTTCAATTTTCAATGGTTTTACTGAATGTTCTTGTACAATAAACAGAAATAAAATAAACTCCGGTCAAAAAACTGTGTAGCTCCGTCTTTCTTTCTTTCATACTAAGGGGCGCCAAAAATGAAAGGCGCTAAAGGCTGTCCAATGATAAAACGGAGCAAACCATTACGGAATAAACATGGGGGTGTTTAAGGAATATACATAAAAATCCAAACTCATTAAAATTATATCTATTCATGCACTTATAACTTTAATATTAAATTAAATTATTCAAATTATGGCTCTTATAGTAGTTATTGTTATAATTGGAATTACTCCATAGTGAAGAGTGATAGATGTCCCTTTTTTTATTTAATTTAATTGGATTACAGCCTTAGAAGCATTATACAGCATTATAAAATTGTACTATTGTACTATGCCATATCATAATTGAATGCAATTAAAGTGCAGCCCAAATTCATTTTATTAATTTCTTTGTGAATTGAGTTCTAATTTTTTTTTTTTTTTTTTTGTCTGCGTTTTGTGCAGAAATCACAGAGCCCAACGTGACCAGATTCTGAGAGAATTTTCATTTTGGGGTGAAATATTCCTTTACATATACTTGTGGGTTTGGGGAAAATTGCATACCATGATTGTTATTGAATATTGTAAAGCTTTGTAAAGGTCAATGAGAACAAATATTGAGAGTCCTGCAGGGCAACATATTTAGATGTAGCTTCTAAGCATCATGGATTAAGAGGAGACAAGCATACAAGGTTTAAAGTAAAAGCGACAGGTGTGTGTTTGTACATGCACAAGGGCCAAAAGCAAATAATAGACAGCTGTTAAAAAAGCCATTAAGAATTACTACAGATGTAAAATGAATTAATGTGGATTAGAGCTGAATGATTAATTGTTAAAAGATTGCGATCTCAACTCAAACACTCACGTGATCTTATTCCTAAATGTCAAAGATTCGTCTATGACTATTAAATCTTTGACAAAATCACACCGGAATATTCAAACTTGCATTGGCGCTGCCGCTGAGCCAGAGAGAACAGTTGTCATGTATAGGTATGAAACAGCTTCACAAACAGTCTTTTCAATCACACAGTATCATTATTTCTGTGTTACAAACATTCAGATTATCACAGAAGTAATGGGATAAAAGTTTATAGCTCAAATAGAAACACTGATGTCTATGGTAGTGATCAAAATAGAAGAAATCACCTTTGTTTTTAAACTAACTTTAATTAAAGATTGTGTTAATTACATTGTTACACCAGTAGGTCGTAACAAGTGACTGTTAAAAATGTTTATGCCATTCATTCAAAAGATTCATTCAAAAACAATGATTCATCCAGTAATGAAACAAGTGAAGTGTTCATGAGTGAGTCATTGAATCATTCATTCAAACAGTTTTTAAATAATTCACTTAAATAATTCACTTAATTAAACATTTTAAAAAAGACTGTAGCAATTGACATTTTGTCGGAACCCTATTGTCAGTTATGTTCTGTTAAATTCATTTTCATGGACTTTTAGTTTGTTTATCTTCAGTCACATGTTTCCCTTTGTTTAGTTTCTCGCCACTCATCTGTTTCCATGGACACTAACTCAATCATCACAGCTATTCATCATTAAGTTCATCACCATTGTGTATTTAAGTTCCTCCTTGCGCACTCTTCATTTGTTCAGTATTGTTCGTGTTTTAGTGGCATGCTGCCTCAAGTGCTAGCTTCTTGTTTAAATAAACCTTGTAATTGTTTTTATTAACCTGCCTTCATCTTTGGACTGTTCATGACACCTATAGTACGTTACTAGTTATTTTGTTTAGTTGTCTGTTCAGAATTGTGGGAGAATCGTGATCTCTATTTGAAACAAAATTGTGATTTTCAATTTATCCAGAATTGTGCAGCTCTAACATGGATAACAACAGTTTCACAGACTTCTCATTTTCTCCATTTACATATGACTGATATTCCACTCACTAACTCTCTGGTGAATTAGCTTATCTAATCTAAGAGATAGAATCATCACATGATATCATAAAACATCTTTGAAACCACCACATCAATAAATCAATTACTCAAAATAAACTATACATTTTCTTAAACGGATGTCAAACTAGGAACAAATGATTATCTGGAACAAGGCCCGAGACCAAGTCACAATTAGCACCTGACTGAGAGTACTTCCACATTTTAAGAAACTAGACCTGGCCATTATCTTGAAAGGAAAAAAAGAAGCATGGATTGAAGCATAAAAGCAAAAGCCCTCTGAACCAGCATAATGTTGACTAAATCATATGCTACCATTCAGTGGCAATCAGTTACACTTAAGCGAGATAGTTGCGAGAAGAAGTAAGAAAATGACTCTTGGCACGACTGACTGTGAGTGACTGAACATCTCTTGAGGGCATAATAAAGAGAACCACATCTTAAACCTTTCAGACCTGGCGTCCATTACTATGAATGTGCATGTGACGCTGCTTTAGATCTTGTGGATGAGAGGTTGTATGTTTAACAGCCAATCAAACAGCAATATAGACCTTCACATTTTATTTGAGAAAAATAAAGCACGTTGACATGATGGCATTTTAGGCAAAGTGCAAAATGTACCTTTAAAAAATGTAATATTAACAGGCATCTCATAACAGTTTGAAAGATTTATTGTAATATTAAACTGATTTGTATGGCATAAAGTCAACTGTAGCATTACAACTTTGGCCATTAAGTATTAATTTTTTGTCAGGCTCATACCATTTTATATATTTTTTTTATTTCTGGCCAATAATTTGAGTCTAAAGGAAATAATCTAGTCCACAGTATTTTGTGGTCTTTTATTGTGTTATTGTGAATAGACAGTTAATCAGTGCCATCTCTTTAAATCTAGATTACATCATTTCTTTTCCATGCTTTGCTCTTTGAAAAATCAATGCTTGATTAATTGCAAAAACCTGGTCTTTGCTGAGCAAAAGGATGATGGTGTCTAAATTAAGAAGCACAAACAACATCATTTCAGCATCTCTCTTTCACCTGATTATGTTCTTGTTCAACTTTTTGATGTATTAGAAAGCAGTAATATTGCCTGTAAAAGGACAGACAACAAAGTGAGCTCATATAAGAAGCATTATGTGTTATAAGGAATACATTAATAATGTGAACTAGGCAAATATATGGACAAACCATCTGCCTTCACTGTCTTTGAATGTTGCTAGTATATAACCATAGGAAATACTGAGACACTTTCTATTTTTCATTATTTGCCCTGAATCCTCAGACTAGACAGACTATACGCAGCAGTGTTCAGCTGTGTCTGCCCATATTGCTGTTTGTCAGGCTGGCTATAGCCACTGTGACAAATCACCGGCAGGCAGCCTTGTTAAAACACTGATGTGGTTTAATGGGTGATGTCCGAGTCTTGGGTACATCTGATGAGCTCTCAGCAGACATTAGTGACCAGCCGTATCCACTAGAGTGATCACAATTCTGGCTGAAGTTTGCCAGTAATACATTTCTTTTTCACATAGTGAAAGTTATTTCTAAACTAAATCTAGAGTGTGCAGCCTTTTTGGTTCTACGGTGACTAAATTATTACGAATATCTCATCTTAAAGTTGTCGGCGTTCAGATACAGTAGGAGACTGGCCTAAATCCACAAAGCCCAAACAGCGACTTAATTCAGCTACCAAAGTGCCTGCAACAAACTGAAGAGAAAAACGAGCCTTCTTATGTATTTTCAGCCTCAGCCAAGCTCACCCATCCATGAAAATCCCATCTCAGGGAAAGAGGAGGTGAGGACCTGCAAGCACACATGCACAGACACATACACACACACACAGCAGACAGTAAAGGACACGCCGACAGATCCTCACTAAAGCCCTTTATCCTTATCATAACTACTCCCACAATTACTCACATGATTACTCACATGCCTATTTCCACCAAGCCATGCTGCATTTTTACTGTCCTGGTGATACAAAAACCTCTAGGCACCAAACTGGGCGTTAACTGGGCCACTACAGACAGCAAACACAATGGTTACATCATGCTGGTGTATGTGTGAGACTTGATACTTAGAGGTTAGTTCAGCCAAAAATTTAAATTATCCCATGATTTACTCACCCTCAAGCCATCCTAGGTGTATATGACTATCTCCTTTCAGACGAACACAATCGGAGATATCCTGGCTCTTCCAAGCTTTATAATGGTACTGAATAGGGGGCCAGATTTTGAAGCCCAAAAAAATGCATCCATCCATTATAAGAATAATCTACATGGCTCCAGGGGGTTAATAAAGGCCTTCTGAAGCAAAGCGATGTGTTTTTGTAACACCGTACACATACTGCGCAAGTCGACTTGCGCCAAATGAGTAACCCCTGACGCGACGTATGACGCAGGATGTAGGAGTATCATAAGCTTAGCCGCCTCTCGCAACAAACTGAAGCTCCTCTTCTCTTATATCGACATTTCTCTTTAAAATTTCTCATTTTAGACTTCTAATTTGTGACCAGTGTTTTGTTTTGCTATATTCTGTGTACTTCCGGGTTTATCATTACGTTATGCATCGGGTCAGAGGTTACTCCTCCACCGTAAATCGATGCGTACGGCAGTCTGTCGGAAGCTAGTTGTTATAGTTAATACGCAGTGGTTTTCTTACAAAAAACAATCGCTTCTCTTCAGAATGCCTTTATTAACCCCCTGGAGCCGTATGGATTATTTTTATTTTTATTTTAATCTGGCCACCTATTCAGTACCATTATTAAGCTTGGAAAAGCCAGGATATTTTTAAATATATCTCCGACTGTGTTTGTCTGAAAGAAGATAGTCATATACACCTAGGATGGCATGAGGGTGAGTAAATCATGGGATAATTTTCATTTTTGGGTGAACTATCCCTTTAAAACAGACACAAATGGAGGCATGCTAACATATATACACACGCCATCTGAAATACTATCAACATGACTGCAAACAGCCTTTTCTGCCATTTACTTTACATCTCTTAAAATCTTTGAGCTTTGAAATGGCAAAGACTTGCTTGATGGCGTAATGAGCAGACAGCATAACAAGAAGATGAGGCTGATTTAACTCCACTTACAAATTTACACAAAAAATGAACGGGCATAATTACACAGATCAACTAAGTCTTCAGAGGTGCCAGGAGAAAAGATATACTGCCTATTAAACATGAGAACAGTGCCACTTCTAGGGTAATCAGAGCTCCACAACACATCAAGCCGTATTAACATACACAAGATCTGAACACAACAAATGCTTTGTGCTTAAAGTCCAACATAAAATATGCATGTTTTATACTCTAAAGGGAAAAGCTTCTAGTAGCACTGACAAATCATTTCAACAATCAGTAGAGCTCAGTCTCACTGTGCTATTGGGTCCGCCGGATGGATGTTTTTCAAAGGTCGACGCTAGCATTTGAAGCACGAGGTGTGCCAGGTCTTACCCACCCACTGTCACTTTCAGTTACTAACAACACATCTGATATCGACAACATACCCCCGTCAAAGCATTGACTCGTCAATCATCACAGAAAGCCCCAACAGGAAATCCCAAAGGAGGAGAGGACGACAAATGAAATCAAGAGGTAAATAAATGAATCGATGGATGAATAATAGATTAGGCAGCAAGTGGCCCCTTCGAGCAATGCCACGAATGCAATATTAATAAGCAGCTCTTACTGTTCGTCTCTGTGTCATCACTGACACTCTTAGGAGGAGCATGGGCCGAATAACACACAGCTGATCTGTACATTCGATCCGGATTACGGATTTTCTTCAGTCCTTCAGGAAGCAAAGAGAGAGAGTGGAAAAGACAAAAAAGAATTCTAGGAAAAGTACACATTCCCGGATGTACAATGGCTCACAACTTTGTTTTAGTCTTTATTTCCCCCATGCACATAGCAGGAACTTATAAGGATGTTTACCGGGGTCAGCAGTGTCAAGTCTGCCGAACCCTGGTCTCCCTCCCATCAGCAAGCCCATGCATCCCAAATGTGTCCATATCCATGCTGAAGAACACCTCTCCCAAACAATATGCACCGTTCGGCCTCAGAGTTCAGCATGCCTATTTGCTTCTCCCCCCCTTTTTTATCAAGCACATTCAGGGGTGCATTTAAAGGGATTACTTTGGCCTAAGGGTGCTGCCTTGTGGGGAGAAAATGCAGTTTCATTTGCAGGCAGGGGTATGGACAAGGAATGTAAAAGCAACCCGGTTCCATTGTAACTTGAGACAACATGCACATTTTCATTAACTATAACAAAGTATCATAGATGGCTCCAGCTGTTAATGGCTGTAAGGTTATACGCTGCCTAGGGAGAAAACAATCTAGACCACTGCATATAGTAGGGGTGTAACAATACACAGAAGTCACGGTTCGGTACGTACCTCGGTTTTGAGGTCACGGTTTGGTACGATTTCGATACAACAGGAAAAATGGTCACACTTTAGTTTAGGGTTGACTATTAACTATGATTTTGCCTCAATAAACCTCTAATTACTGCTAATTAATGGTTAGTAAGGTAGTTGATAAGTTTAGGTATTGGGTAGGATTATGGGATGTAGAATATGGTCATGCAAAATAAGGCATTAATATCTGCTTTATAAGTACTAATAAACAGCCAATATACTAGTACTATGTATGCTAATAAGCAACTAGTTCATAGTGGGAATTGGACCCTAAACTAAAGTGTTACCGGACAAAGGAACAAATCCACAATGCTAGGTTTCTTTTCATTTATTTTGAACAGACAGTAGTGCAAATCACAGTTTGTTCCACCTAGTGGCATTTAGTCCCCTAGTTAGTACAGTACAGCCTCCTATAGTGTATTAAGCACTAAGCAGTAAACAGAATGCACTCTTGCATAGGTCATATTTTTTTCAGGGCTGATAAAAAACAAAAGGTATTTGGTCACAATCAGCTACAAAACTGAAAAGCATCTTGTGTTATAAAAATACAAAATAAACTGAATGATGAAAAATAAAACTTGTACATTAAGAGTTTTACAATTTGCTCCACTTAAACTATATTTAAACATTCAAAGCTTAAGCCCAACCCTCCTATACTTAATTTTCTGTGTTCCGCTCCGTTTTGCACACAGTTGAGTGAGCGAGCCTTTCGAAGTATTCTCCTTTGTCCATGAGCGCAGAAAGACGCATTTGACGCGTTCGCACTACCTAGTGGATTTTGTTTTTAAGCATTCAAAAAACATTGTTCTTCTTCTAATCTTTTTCCTGTTGTGGCACCCCCTTCTGGATTGGAGTGTGGATTGCCTGTGACTGACTATATGGCCCTGTCCCAAATGGCACACTTCATATGCACTTTCGGTCTTGTGGACTTACAATGGCTGCCGCCCTCGATGCACACGTTTGCCGAGCCCGCACTGGTGCGAGCGCCGCAGCAGACTTCTTCCCGACAGTCATAGCAGCGTTACGTCACGAAAGTGCGGACTCGTAGGAAGACCGCAAATGTTTAGGGTGTCATTTGGGAGAGGGCCTATTTCGTTGTGTAACTGCATGAACCAAACCGTGACGTCCATATCGTATGGTTCAATACGAATACATGTACCATTACACCCCTAGCATATAGTAACTCCGATGCTAATTGATTTGTTCAAAAACACCTGGCATGTTGTGTGTCATGTATTTTTTCACTTTGCTCCTCAGTCTTAGAGGCCGTTCACACAGAACGCATTTTTATATTCCAGTGTGCTACTTTTCCATTGTTTTTCTATGTAAACACGCTAGACGGACACGTATGACTGTTATGCTTGCGCCTCGCGTCTTTTACAGCGCCTCACATGCCGTGTGAAGTTAAAAGAATTTCAACTTTTATACGCAGCGCCGCACATCAATGTCAGTTCCAAAACAGTGGACCAATCAGAAGAACTTGGAGGCGGGGCAAGCGTTTTGAGCTTCTGTTTACAGTAGCAAATCAGCTGTTTTATTTGTTCTTTATTGCCTTTATTGCATCACGTCTCAAAAGCACGTCTCGAGACCCTCACGTTCTGCACCGCGCTTTTTTAAAAACCATTCCTCTCGCGTTTTTAGACGCAAAGACGCATTCGGTGTGAACGAGCCCTTACTGATAAATCTTTAGGTGTTGAAATAAACAGTCAAGAAATAGCCCTTAACAGGTAGCAATGAGGGCAGCAATCACATTCATTGTGGTCCCAGGGCTGTTTGGTGAGGCTCAATTTTAGTAAGCTACACCAATCGATGAAGTTAATGTGTGTTTCTGTGTGAGGCAGGTAGGGAAAGATCGAGACAAGCCGAAAGGATCTGTCACAACTCCCCAGGAAGAAGTGCCATCTCCATCTATCCCTGCCATTCACTAATTCAATTAAAAAGCATATTCTCAAACTAAGAACTGCGGGGGGAAAGAACTATGCAGAAATCTTTTCTACATAATGGCTCAATATATATTATAAATCCTGCTTTGTAAGCTTATATCCTCCCTGTTTCTACTAAATAGTCAGTTGTTGTGATAAACAGACCCTGTAACGGCCTTTCTGCCATTCTCTGAAGGAACCACCAAACTCAAATTGATCTGTATAGAAATATGGAGCATCACTGACATATTTTGTTTAAAGTCATAGTTCACCCAAAAACTAAAATCATTTATTTCATCATTTTCTCACCCCCATGTCCTCAATATCTATTTTCGATATTTTTCTGGTTTGGAAAATGATGATGGTGAGTAAATGAATAATGATTTTTTGGGTGAACTGTCCCTTTAACTGTACAGTCCTCTCTAGCAAATCTCAATCCACAATCGCCACCTTCCATAGGTACAGTCCCAATTCCTGGCAATGTAAAAAGTGAGCTGGGTCATTTCAGGAGACAGAAGAACTCTATGGGGTGCGTGAGACATTAACCATGTTTTCATAGCAGCCTCCAGCTAAGAACAGCCTGTCCTTATGTGCAAAAAACCCTGCCAAATAATAAGGCCCTAGAGAACCATGCTCTATGCAAACATTTTAAATGCTTCAAGGACAAAAGGTTAAAATACAGGCAACAATCGGTACTAAAACTAATGGCGTGCATAACGTATAATGGAAAACTCCCCTAGCAAACATGCTGAAAGTGTGTAGGCCTAGAATTTAAATATAATGCACTATATGGGACTCTGAATTTAGTTGTAGCTATACAGTGCAGAGCACTCTATATTAATATGGAGGTGTGGAACACTAGCTCCTCCCCCATACATTGACCTGACAAGCATGACAAAAATAACCAAGCCTGTTCTGCAATGGGAGTCACAAGTCAGGGTTTCTAAAAAGCTCTTGGTTACTGAGATGCATTGGCAGGAAGCAGGCCAGTCTGAGACACGTTTCAAGGCTGGTTGTGTTTGTTTGCATCTGAAATGCACACACAGACATGCAGAGATTGACAATTAACATGCACACACCCACAATCACACATACACACAGAGAGAGAGAGAGCTAGTTTAGGTAGTTAGCCTCAGTGCTGTTTTGAAAACAAACGGAGATGTATATTTATGGTAATGCTTGTATTCTTAGCTGACACAGTGTTAAAAATATAAAAGTGAACATTTAGGAAGCTCAATACCACCCCCTTGTGGATTTCTATATGTTCAGAATCAGAACCCTGGATTTGTCTGGAGTCATGTTTTAATGTCACTTATATTAGGATAATTTATTAGTTCATCAATATGCATAATTTTCTACACAGAAGTGATATTTTATAATCAAATTTATCTTAAACCTTCTACTAAGCTATTCAGCATCATGAAAATGAAAATATCATCATCCAGCATGATTTATAAACTCATATTGCGATCTTTAAAGGGTGTTTTATAAGCTAGTTTGTTAGCTTTCAAAAACCATGATAGACTGATTGTATATTCGCTTTAGCCAATCGAATATTTTCAAGATATCTGTTATCATGATTTCCCAAAATAAAGTTTCTTTTAACTCAATGTCGCCACCTTGTGGCTAATAAAAGATTATTTGCTTTGATCCCGATTCTGAAGGTGAATTACAAACAAAAATCCTCGCAACTAATGACGACTTCCCAAAACCTCGTTGTTCATACGTTTTATATACAATAAAACCTACTATATGAGTGGTGACAGCTTGACAAAGCTGTTTAAAATCTCATTCTTTCTAAAGAGCTTCAATAATACTAAAACAATACTGTTGCTACTTCTGACAATAATAATTAGTCATTTAAAAAAACTAATTTGTATTTCAGCCAAATACATACTGTGGACATACATTATATTCAACTGTATTAGAGTGAAAGCAACTATTGTCTTATTCATACTAGAGACAAATCTGAAAAGTGTACAAAACAGTGTTAAAGAGAAACAATCTTCAATGACACATCTTCTTACGTCCTGACAAAAGAATAAAAATTATTTTTGCGTTATTGTCGCCACATTCCATTGGTTCTGTAATGGTTTCTCTTGGGTTATACAAGAATCTAGTTCAGAGATTTAAACTGCTGTTTATGTCTATCTGACGTAAAGGGGGCAAACTGGTATGGAAGAATGTGTCCTTGAAGCAAATTTGAAAGTGAAATTGCTTTGACCACACATCACAAAACCGCTAAAAAGAAGGTCAGTTGGAGTCTATGGACGCGTGAAAGTGACTGAGAGAAAAGAAATACTATTAAACAAGCTTACCAGTAGCATTTTATCCAGGATATAAGGTAGTTTTAAGTCAAACTACGGTCTCCAGAACTCTATACCCGCCAACTCAGAAACAATTTACGCAACCGAAGAAGCTTGATAAATCGAAAAAAGAAGTTAGAAATCGACAGCCGTTGCAGCTCACAAGTTTTGCTTTGAGCGCGACCGTTAAGGCTGAAGGAAACGGATCGCGAGACGGATTTTTGAATTTTCAGAGGCGCTCGCGCTTTTGCTCCGGCTTGTTTTTAAATATATGTGATGCACACTGCTGGCTAGCTACCGATGCTGGCTAGGGTGATGTGATGTGATGTCTCCGTGCTGGAATAACGAGTGTGTGAGGATAAACACAGAGGCTTTACAATCCCAAAAGCTCCTCGGTTCTCAACTGGCGGCTCTTCCTTGCCTGCCTCCAAATTTTTCCCCTCGCACACTCTTGTCGTACAAGTAAAAAATATCCCCGATGTTTCTGACTTACCTTCCGGCTTGTTTTCGGCAGCCATTTCCCCTCCGCGCGCCACATCCTCCTCCTCTTCACGAGCGTTGGGTACCACGCGCGTTCACGCAGAGGACAGCAGCACGAGAAGGGACTGGAGAGGCAGAGGCAAGCCCAACCAGAGCGCACTCACCATTGGCTGTCGAACTATGACTGACCATGTTGTTCTAAAATGGCCTGCGAGAGCAAAGCAAATATCCTCCCCTTTAAAGTGTCTCTGAGAACCATTGGGTAAAGTGTGATGTGTAGATACACCTTAAGAAGAACCGAACCAATCCAAAGTGAGCGCTCGTGAGACGTTCGCGTGCAAATGAAAAGGCGATGCAAATGTTTCAAGTTGCTTAATTCAGAGGCAGAAATCGTATTTTCTGAGCTATTTGCGCTGACATTTTATTCGTAAGCGATTCACGACAAGTTATTTGTTATGTATACGTTAAAGGTGATAATGTAAGCTATTTAGCCTATATATAAATGATAACGAACTGTTTTTGGCATTATTGTATTTTAAAATCATAGCTCTGCTACCTGTGAAATATGTTCAACCCACTAAAATTGAAAACGTAACCTTTTCGACCACTTTACATTTAATTATGAAGGAAATCAAGTTAAAACTCATAAAGGCACGTAAAAATGGCAACAAATGATTGTGACAAGTTCAATTAGGCGTATGCAAATATTGTATTTTTACAGTTTACACACACACAACTGCTTTTTATTTTGTTAAAGCAATGTATACCATTAAGATATAGCCTAGAAGTCCATAAGTTAACCTTGAAGATGAAGTAACGTTGGGTTGAATGCGCTGAATAGCTGCGCCATGGTGCTGAACGGACAGCTCCAGGTGGCAGCAGCGTTCTACTCTCACAACCCAGACCTCCAAAAAGTCCTAATGGTTCACTAAAAGTATCCTACACAGCTCAGCTCGCCAGACAAATAGTTTCTGACAGCCTGTTATGATAGAATATGAATAATCCTGTGGTTTAGGTCCCATCTGAATTGCCTAGAAAACCTCAAAACTGCGTTTAGGAATATGGAAGTCGCATTATACCCAAGCTGATTAATTATTCGTTAGATTAAGCATTCGTTAATTGCATTGAGCGTATAGATAATGCCTTAAATGTCTCTCCGCCCGCAGCGAATACCCGCCATGAAATGTTATCTTTAAAGCGTCATCTTTATTGCTTGCAGTTGCTTGATAACATGAGTGCTTTCCAAATCCTTATCTGTTCATTTTCTAAGAGAAAAATCTTGGA
Source organism: Ctenopharyngodon idella (assembly GCF_019924925.1). NCBI lineage: Eukaryota > Metazoa > Chordata > Actinopteri > Cypriniformes > Xenocyprididae > Ctenopharyngodon > Ctenopharyngodon idella. The sequence goes on from NC_067241.1 coordinate 20,595,380, forward strand.
TTGTTGAATAAAATATTCTAAATGACCCGTGGAGAGGAAACATTCGGGCCAGTATCAGACGATACATCTGGTAATGGAAATAAACATAACATTGTGACTATTTTGAAATAGCATATTTGGTGGACCTAATAAATCAAATTCAATGCATACGGTTTAATTTAGGATTAGAACGTGTTCTAATAATAATACATGAAGCTTGAAAAATGAACAACTTTTGAGGCACTTGAATTCTCTGAGGGACTGAAAATTATACTACAGCACTATTCCTTGCGAACATCTGCAATCTATTCTTGACAGTATCACATAAGGGTCACACATGACATTACATAGAGACTACTCGATTCTTGTTATTGTTACTTCACGACATATTTGTTTCCATCTTTTCAACTTGCTTTCAGAGGTTCAAGTTGATTTTATTCATCAGTAAATACATTCGAAGTGGACTTATTTAATGATTCCACACATACTGACACTGATTTAATGTCTATTTTTTCCAACACTAATGGAACTGAGGTTGGGTCTGACGTCAATTAGTCCATTTACTAACCGAATGTTAATTAAGGCCAAAAGAGGGCGCCTTTTGAGTTTTTAAACTGAAAAAAATAATAAATTAACCCTCTGTATGGGAGTAATTATGAAATCACAGCTAGAAAACAATTAATGACTTTATATTTTACATATATTTAAGGCTAAAATGATTTTCCAAAATCTGACCTTTGACCTTTTTTATGGTGCCTTTATTTATAACCGACATTGTCCTATAGGGTAAATTATTTTTGGCAGATTGTCTGAAACTTCACACACATTCAAATGGATTTTCACTGTCTGAAATGTAGTAAAAAGGTCTTAGTGTTTCAAAAAACATTAAAAAGCTTTCATCTTGTGCTGCTGTATTTCATTTGGAACTGACATGTGAAAATGTTAAAAAAAAAAACTTGACAAATTCAGATGCAACTTCACTGCATGGAAAGTAGTGAAACCATGTCTTGGTGTTTCAGAAAGCATTAAAAACATTGTTTCTTTCTTAGAATTCCAAATGATTGTAGCACAAGTGAAAATCAACAGGACTCTTTCCACATGTAACTCGATGTTTAGTTGTCATTTTTGGAGCATCCCTGATTGTCAGTGTGAGGCCAATGGGCAATGGCATCTGACCTTTTTGTTGTAGAATGGATCACAACTTCCAAACTGGCATAGGATAATGTACCCAAATGCCTGACTTCCACAACAATCTATGACTTATATTCTTCATCTCTGCCATCACCATCACTGCTTCCATCCTCCTTGATCCTCAACTTCTTCCTTTCTTACTACAACCTCATTTTCTGATGCACTCACTATCATCAATACTTTCTGGAAAAGGTAGCCTACAGCTTTTTCTCTCTGTCTTCTATAAAACTTAGTAACATCAACCTAAAACACAGGCAAAAAGACATACTGCCTGCCAGTAATGAACAGAAAATATGTATTCCCTAAAAGAACTTTGTCATTTATGCATGACACACAGGTTTTTTGATCTGTGAGTTATTGTTTTTAAAAAATGTGCATTAAAAATGACCAAAAACTTAAATGAACTCACTATGGTGCCTTGACAGCATGTGACCTAACATGTGCTAATGTCTCCTTCACTTCCCTGTTGCCAAAAATGTCAAGCATGTGGCAAATACATCTTAATTTTATTGGCTGAAGGGGATGTCATATGATATTACTAAAATTTAAAAAAGAATGGTATACATTGTTATTGTATTTTAAACCCGTCATTTATGACGATGTCATATAGATGGTTAAACTTCTTGTGCGTGGAATTTAGTAGGGACGCTAGGGACATGTCTCTATCAATAATCAGCGATACTGAATTGTCCCTAGCAATAATTTTGATTAAAAATATATATAAATGGTACGACCCATTTCAGATGCGTCCAAAATTACAACAACAGTGGTTACATATAAACATATGTTTATAAAATTACAACAACAGTGGTTACATGTTTATATGTAACCACTGTTGTTGTAATTTTGGACGCATCTGAAATGGGTCATTTCCCAAGAAGTAAATAAGAAAACTGCGCTCTTTCGAGGACGTGCATTTAGTGGACAGAGTAAGTGTTTGAAACATAGCCTACGTGCACAGTTTCAGGTGAATAATAAAGTTTACCCTCTTTAAATTTAACTTAATGCTGTTAAACTGAATGTATGAAGCAAACTGTTTGCTAAAATATCCACAAAATTAAAAACAACACTGAGCGCGCGGTTTACCTGTCAATCAGATGCGCGTGAAAGTTGTGTTCGTTTATACGACAACATCAGTCTCCCGGTCGCGTTTTCTTTCAGTATCATCATTGATTCAGTTCATTTTTGACATTAAAAAAAAATAATGTGCATTAAGAGCGTTTTGACCCCCCCAAAACAGTGTACTTCACAGTAAGTGCTCTAGATATTATATAGACTCATTAGCAGCAGAGTATAATGTATATGTAATACTATAGTGTACTGCATATACATTATGTACTCTGATGCTGATGACAGATGTTGACGATTGCACAGAGTAAAGGTAAAGTTAAATCTCTGTTAAGGTGCCTTCTTGTCGTCTTTAGCCTTTAACTTATCACATAACAGAATTTAAGTCAATATAGACTAAAAATGTAAATCCATGAATATTTTTTTTCTTTTGCTGCATGCTTTTATGTCCCCACCAATGTCAAAATCAAACCTACTCCCCATGTCATCTTTGAAGGAATTTGTTTTAAAATAAACTAAACAATATTCCCATAAAATATGGATACATATTAAGTCAACATATTAAACCAAAGTATTTATTTTTTTCTAGATATTCTTGGATAATGAAAAACCTACTAAAGATTGGAATTGCATTGCATGTAAAAGTATTTAAATTAGTCAATGCTCACTACATCCCATCAGTAATAAAAACACACTCAAGATATACTTGGACAGAGCACACATTGCAAACAAAGGGCTTGTCCCAATGCCCATACTTGCCTTGTCCACTTGAGATCGTGCGCATGTGACAGAAAGTTAGTGTGCAAAACTGTCCAGGGTCTGAAATATGCCAAAGCTTTTTGCCCTTAATGCACACTAAATCCAGACTACCTCATCAGAGCAGTCCTCGGCCTGCCCCAATACACACACACTTACAGTCTTGGTCACTTGAGAGAGCGTGTGTATGTAACAGGAAGTTAGTGTGCGAGACAGTAGAGGGTTTTAGTAGAAATTTGCAGTGCCTTTAATGCACACTAAATCCACACTATAGCTAATACCTCACCAGAGCAGTATTGGTCCTGTCCCAATATTGCATTCTTGACCTCTTGAGAGCACATGTATACATGCAACAGGAAATAAGTGACTGAAAAATGCCAAAGAGTAGTACACTTAGCGCACACCAAATAAACACTAACTCTAATACTGCTTCGGAGAGGTATTTGAGGCGCATCCCATCATTCATCACGTTCAGAAGTGCCTCAGTTTTGCGTCATGTCTCGGAAAACCTTCCAGTGTAAGTTAAATTAATTAGATGTCACATATAATTTGGTTGTAAAATGTTTTATTGGTGCAGAGATTGTATTTTGTAAAACTTTTGCAAATGAAGCACCACAAGCATGCACTGGTTAAGTATGTCCCATTGAGTAATCAAAAGTCTTAAAACACTTGCAGTCTTCACACCCACTTTGGCCAAACTCTGGGTTATGCTTCATGTAAGTAAATGGTCAAGTGCAGGGAATGCAAGTGTGGGTATTGGGACAGGCCCATCATTTATCAAGGTCAGGAAGTTACGTGCACTGAAATCACACAATGTCAAGGAAAACTTTGCAGTGTAGATGAAAATGAATTTTGTAGTAAAATGTGAAGCGTTGCATATTTTATTGGTACAGAGATGCGTAGGCCCATGTGTACTTTATAAAACTGTGTTTCTTCCGTTTGAGAAGCACCCCACAAGTGTGGGTATTATACATATCTATGATTTGGAGTTGGACAGTCCCAAAGTAGTCACCCCGACAGCATTTTGGTCAGTGTTCCTCCCATCCTGAGGGGGGCGCTAAAGACTTTCATGCGCTCCGACTCTACACACCAAAGATCAGCGTAGTTTGATCGGGCGCTGGGGCGGGGATGAAAGGTGGAAAACATGGCGGCGGCCTTGGAAGAAGATGAAATCGATAATGATGACTATTATTCTTTGTTAAACGTCCGCAGAGAGGTATGACATAATCCTATTTAAGGAGAAGTTTAAGATGAGAGAGTCGCAAGTGAATAGTAAAAGCACGCGCTTTAGATAGCGCGCTTTTAATCAGGATCCTACAGCATGTCGTTAAGCTATGGCTCAGTCAGCAGCACACCGTGACCCTTACTTAACATTGGCTTTATGCAGGAATTTAACTGCATGGTCACTAATCTGACGCATATAATACGTAAATGCCTTCTGTTCTTTTTAGACTTCAATGAGAAGTAAGTGATTCTTGTTGACGCTTCACAACTGTAAAAGTGAAACTGCTACTAAACTGTTGACTTCAATCACGAAAACTCTACAAATTACATTAAAACATTAATCAAACAGTTTTTCTGAGATTATTTTGTCTTTGCCTGCTGTTAAGGTCATTTTAAGGTATAGCTCACCCAAAAGTAAAAACCTTCAGGTTGCTCCAAACCTGTGTAACTTACTTTTGTGGGGGTGTTATGCAGAATTTTAGTCATCTTTTGCTATATAATCAAATCAAATGGTGACTTTGACTTTTTCATTTTGTCTAACCTATGTGGAACAGAACAGAAGAAAAAAAGTTATGTTTTTGGAGAGGGTGTAAATGATGACAGTTTGCATTTTTGAGATAAGAACTGTCACTTTAGTGTGCTTACAGAAGTCTTGTAAGGTTCTTGATTGCCACTTCTGGACTTGATTTTTGCACCTTTTTATTTTATATTCTTCTCCAAAGATCAACGCTGTTGTTTAGGTTTATGATGATTGATCTGTAAGATGAACCATTTCTCTTTAACTGTATATTCAGGCCACACAGGACGAGCTCAAGGCTTCATATCGCCGACTTTGCATGCTCTACCACCCAGACAAGCACAGAGATCCAGAGCTTAAGAGGCAGGCAGAGCAGCTTTTTAACTTGGTGCACCAGGCATATGAAGGTACAATGTTTTTGCACACTCAGCCTTTTAAAGCCTCTGACAAAGCCACTTTTGTTACATTATGTGGAGAAAGTGTTTTGTAATGTTTTAACAAATGGCTTTTCTTTACTGAAAACATATGTTTTTAATACCAACTCACGAATTTTTGATGACTGTGATTTATTTGCTTCTGTAGTACTAAGCGACCCACAATCTAGAGCAATCTATGACATATATGGGAAGAGAGGCCTGGATGTGGAAGGATGGGAGGTAAGTTGAAGATTCGGCATTTGTTAGCGCTCATTTAGCATTTGTTCCATAGTTCTATAACATTTCAAGCAAATAATTTTCCCAGTGGGCTTTTGTGTCATCTTCTTTTTGTGCTCACTACACAATAAAATTTCTAGGTAGTAGAGAGGAAAAGAACGCCAGCAGAGATACGTGAAGAGTATGAGCGACTTCAAAGAGAGAGAGAGGAGAGAAGACTACAGCAAAGGACCAACCCTAAGGTTTGACCTAATGCCTTCAAAGCAGCAGTCACTGTCAACATTAATACAGGTCTCGCTGATTGTTCGCTGTCTCACTCAGGGGACAATAAGCGTGGGTATTGATGCGACAGACCTCTTTGATCACTACGAGGAGGATTATGAAGAGCTCTCTGGTGGTGGTGGCGGCGGCTTGCCGCACATTGAGATCAACAGGATGCACATATCTCAGTCCATAGAGGTACAGTCCTTACATGATGTTTCTTCTAATGTATAACTTCATAGATGCATTACTGTTTAAAGGTTTGGGTCTGTATATTTTTTAAAAGAAATGATTAGCGCTGTCAAATCGATGAATTGTGATTAATCACATCTAACATAAGTTGTTTACATATTATATGTGTGTGTGTATGTATACACACAATTTTATACATGTATGTATATATATTCAAACACACACATACATACACACATATATATATAAATAACATATATTATAAATGCAGCGTGAGTATACATAAGAGTCTTCTTTCATAAACATTTTTAAAAAACCTACCGACCCCAAACTTTTGAACGACAGTAGGCCATCTGTTACTAAATTATGATTAGATACAATGAAAGTATTTACATGTAAATATTCTTTCAGAATAAGGGTCAATGACGTGACATTCTTTTTTTTTTTTTTTTTTTCCCTATTGTATTTGTTAATATTTTTAAAAATACATTTTATATATATACATTGCATATATTTATATTTGTCAATAAGCTTAAACTTTTGATACATAAATACAAAGAGCACATTTCTAAGAGAGAAGTGTTTTAAACTAGATTTTCCTTCCTTTTACAAGATTTTTTCTTTATCATGGAAACACATACAGTGCCATAATACATAAAAGATGTTTACATATAATTCACAAGACAAAAAAATAGCTGAATTTATTAAAATGACCCCATTCAAAAGTTTGTGAACCATTGATTCCTAATACTGTGTGTGGTTACCTGGATGATCTACGACTGTTTGTTTGTTTTGTGACTGTTTGTTTGTTCTGAGCAGTTAGATTGCCCAGCGTTCTTCAGAAAAATCCTCCAGGTCCTGCAGATTCTTCAGATTCCAAGCATTTTTTCCATATTTGAACCCTTTCCAGCAGTGACTGAATGATTTTGAGATCCGTCTTTTCACACTGAGGACAATTGAGGGACTCAAACACAACTATTAAAAAAGGTTCAAACATTCACTGATGCTTCAGAAGGAAACACGATGCATTAAGAGTCGGGGGGTGAAAACTTTTGAACAGGATGAAGAGGTCCAAATTTTTCTTATTTTGTTTAAATATCAGTTTTCTTCATTTAGTACTGCTCTTTGGAAGCAACAGAAGATACCTACATGTTTCCCGGAGACAAATTAAGTACAATTTACCTTGATCTTCAAATTCAAAAAGTTTTCACCCCCCATCTATTAATGCATCGTGTTTCCTTCTGGAGCATCAGTGAATGTTTGAACCTTTTTTAATAGTTGTGTTTGAGTCCCTCAGTTGTCCTCAGTGTGAAAAGACGGATCTCAAAGTCATTCAGTCACTGCTGTAAAGGGTTCAAATATGCAAAAAATGCTTGAAATCTGAAGAATCTGCAGGACCTGGAGGATTTTTCTGAAGAACAGAGCTCAGTTTAACTGCTCAGGACAAACAAGGGACTTATGAACAACCGTCACACAACAAAAAAACAGTCGTAGATCATCCAGGTAACCACACACAGCATTAAGGAATCAATGGTTCAACTTTTGAATGGGGTCATTTTAATAAATTCAGCTATTTTTTTTGTCTTGTGAATTATATGTAAACATCTTTTATGTAAAATATCTTACTCAGGACAGTACTAAATAAAAAATAACATGCATTTTGTATTATCTCTTTTATTTTGTTCATTTTTCACATTTTCACGGATTCTGCAAGGGGTTCACAAACTTTCAAGTGGCACTGTCTATGTCATTAACTCTGATCTTCTGATCTGATTGACTCTATCGTTGCTCCCACAGGCCCCTCTGACAACCTCAGACACAGCCATTCTTTCTGGCTCTCTCTCCACACACAATGGCAACGGGGGAGGAAACGTAAACTTGGCCTTGCGAAGAGTTACCTCGGCTAAGGGGTGGGGAGAGGTGAGGACATTGAGTAAATGCTTTACATACTAATCATGGACTGGATTATAATGTTTGCTGAGCATGAAACCGAACATGATTTATATATGTTTAATACAGGTTGAGTTTGGGGCAGGAGACACACATGGCCCTCTCCTCGGGTTAAAGATTTTCCGTAACTTGACTTCACGCTGGTGAGTCCAGTGCATATCACTGGTGTTTGAGCAAGTTACTTTAATTATGAAACCTTTATTTATGTTTTAGCCGTTTTTGAAAAATGTATGCTATTTTTTTGTTATAAGTTGCATACTATTGAGTATATTGTATACTGAGATATTTTTGTGTTTTTCAGCTTTACAACAGCTCATTGTGGCATGCAGTTTTCATCCCGTGGTATACGGCCGGGTCTCACTACTATGCTTGCACGCCACCTGGACAAAAACACTATGGGTTATTTACAGTGGCGATGGGGAACTCAGTCTTCCATGAATACCAGCATCGTCAGGGACACCAAAAGCAGCCATTTCACCTTTGCTGTGCAGGTCAGTTGCTGTTTTGCACAGACATTGCCTGATCTTTATGCCAAAGTTTTTTTTGTTTCCCCCCCCCCCCAACCATTGTTTTTAGGACTTACCACTTTTTTTTATTGCCATAGTTGGGAATTCCACATACGTTTATTATGATGAGCTACCAGTACAAATTCCAGGATGATGATCAGACCAAGATCAAGGGCTCTGTCAAGTATGTATCTCTGGATGCTGCCTTTTGTCTTTTTGTGTTTTACATATAGATGTTTTTTTTTTTCTTTGGCTACACTTTTAACCAAAAATCTCACACTTCCAGTTTAAAGTGTAATGGTAAAATTTGTCTACCAATATTATTTTATTTTTGAGTATCATTATGCAAAATATTTTTAATAATTATCTATTGACAAGTTTTATTCATGGTTTTTATGATGAAATTAAGATTCTCCCAATAGTATATGTTGGACAGTTTTTTTTTTAATTGAATTCCCTAAATGTGAATTATAATTGCATGCACAAATAAAATGAGCAATAAGAGGTATTTTAATTTTATTTTAGAAATCTAATGTGTATCTGTATGTAAAATTCACCTTTCTTTATATTCATACAGCCTATTTTGAGTTTTTAAGCTTTGTTTCAAGCTTTAGTTGAAGTTAAAGGGTTAGTTCACCCAAAAATGAAGATTGTCGTGTTGTTCCAAACCCATAAGACTTTCATTCATCTTCAGAACACAAATGAAGATATTTTTAATGAAATCTGAGAGTTTTCTGTCCCTCCATTGACAGTCTACGCATTCTCGTGTGTTACGCAGCACGTTTGAGCTTCCGAAAGATGTTTGTTCTTGTGCATCAAGGAGGTTCGGTTGAGCTTTTGTTTATGTTCGCTGATCAATGTTTATCTGTGAATAAAAGCTTAAATTCAAACTGTTCATCATTTAAAGTGTTCGAGTCTTTTCAGAAAATTTGGTCTAAACCAATCAATTCATATGGATTACTTTTACGATCTATTTATTAACTTTTTGAAGACTTAAAGTGGTAGCTGTCAATGGAGGTACAGAAATCACTCAGATTTCATTAAAAACATCTTCATTTGTGTTCCAAAGATGAACGAAGGTCTTACAGGTTTGAAACAACATGAGGGTGAGTGAATGACGACAATTTTCATTTTTGGGTGAGCTATCCCTTTAAGTTAACATTGTATTTTTATTTGATCCATATTATAAATTAAACTGCAGTATTGTTGTGGACCCCCTAGGGGTTGAAGTCTAAAATGAATGTAAACAAAGAGGATCTGTGCATTTGGCCTTGCAGTGTAAATGCAGACTGTGACTGATATCATAGATTCTGTGTTCACATGACCTGCAGTTTATTTGTGGCTAGTCACAACCAATCATTCGTCCTCTCAAATGTTTGATGATTCACATTTTCTGTTTCTAGCCTGTCAATCTAAACAGCACTTGTGTTGCAGGTCAGGGTTTTTCGGTACGGTGGTGGAATACGGTGCCGAGACTAAGATCAGCAGGCACAGTGTCCTGGGTGCTACTGTCAGTGTCGGAGTACCTCAGGGCGTCTCTCTCAAGATCAAGTAATATGCTTTTGATCATTTTGAAGCAGTGTCTCATTAGCAGTTTTTCAGTAGCTCTGAAATTGTGGTGTTTTTGTCTCTCAGGTTGAACCGAGCGAGTCAGACGTACTTCTTCCCCATTCACTTAACAGACCAGCTTCTACCCAGCGCCGTGTTTTATGCCACTGTCGGACCCCTTGTGTTCTACTTGGCCATCCAGCGGCTGGTTATCAGACCTTATGTTCGTGCTCAGCAGGAACAGTAAGCCTTTTTAGCTGATTACATCTGCAAAATTGCAGTCACATTCTCCACCTGTTTCATTTTGTTGTCTTTTATGGGCCAATTGACTTCCAAACACTCTTCTCTGAACTTTATCCCCCGTGAGTCTGGAAAATAATAGACTGAAATCCTTTTAAATGGCTGTGAAACTGAGTTGAAGAGCAAATGGTAAATTAACATTGAACCTTTTGTTTAGGGATCTTGAGAAGCAGCGGGAGAGCTCGGCATCAGACGTCGCCAAGAAAAAGCAAGAGGCAGAAGCAGCTGTGAGTTCATAATGTCTAAATACACTGCAAATAATTTATAATGCATGGCCGTTTAAAGTGGTCATAACTTTCACGGCAGGCGCTTTGTGTTTGGAGAAACAATGAGTTAGCGTCAGGCTATCGTTTCTATCTGCACATCAGTCGCTGTGTCAGGGTGATAAATGTGTGCCTTCACTATGTGCATATACAAGCAGTCTTACTTGAAATCTTTTCTCTAGGTTCTGCTGATGCAAGAGTCGGTGCGTAGAATTATCGAAGCAGAGGAGTCCAGAATGGGTATGACCGCATAACTCCCAATAGCATTGGTCATGACCAAACTATGATTTGAACTTTCTGCTAAGTGAGGATTGGTGACTCAGTGTTCTTGTATTCCAGGTCTGATCATCCTCAATGCCTGGTATGGCAAGTTTGTGACAGACAACAGCCGTAAACACGAAAGGGCAAGGGTCATTGATGTCACGGTGCCTCTACAGTGCCTGGTGAAGGACTCGAAGCTCATTCTCACAGAAGCCTCTAAGGTAAAGCACTTTGTCATTTGTTTTCTTACAAAAGAGAAATAAGGGATGAGAGTATTGAGTTTTTGGAACAGCAATTAATTCACAAAAAGGTTTCTCTAGTAGAAGGATCATGTGACCCTGAAAACTGAAGTAATGACTGCTGAAAATTCAGCTTTGTCATCACAGGAATAAATGAAATATATAAAAATAATTTAACACAAATAAATGACTGAAGCATTAACGTAATTTACGTCACGCAGTTAGATGATCTTAAAAGTCTGGAGTCCACTAAGCATGGAGTCCACTGAGCATCTACATTGTCGCAAACACCTGTAACCCTGGTAGACGGAAATTACTATTCAAACCCTTTAACCTGATTTCACTTTCGAGAGACTTGCGTTATATTTTCAGTGAATTATTCATTCCAGTGTGTTTCGCTTTAAAACACAAGCTCTGTCATATTCTGTGATTGTTTCTGAAGAGCGCGAGCCCTAATGCATCGCGCTGTGTGAAATACAGACTGAACGGAACATCGCTGTATAACCAGATGATACACAAACTACGTTTCTCGGCTGGATAAAGCAAACCAGTGTCTTGCTAGTAAAGTTTTGCAAAGATTGCAATCAAGGTAACGACGATCATGATGATATACAAGAGTTGTATAGTAAGCGTGCATGAGCCCGTTATATTGATGTGCAAACAAACTGTGTATGTTTGCTGTCGATGCACTGATCACACATTGTATTTATGCACAGACACATTTCAGTACATTGTTTCCACACACATTCAGGATAAAGTTTTGATTTGTCACGTGTTTAGTAATTCTGAATTGGGTCCGTGTTATGTGTATGCAGTCAGGTCGAGGTGGTTGGTTTTGTTTTGTTGTTGTTGTTTTTAGCATCCCCATGTGGTCCTGTTTGGTATGGCAACTTGACTTGTCTAAAATGTAAACAAGCTCTTTGCTTTTGCACTGTACATATACTATACACTGTGAATTCAAAAGTTTTTTTTCTGTAATTTTTTTTTTGTTATCATGTGTGTGAATAAATTTAAGAATTATATGGACTCATATCATTTGGTTATTAAAGTGTCCTTTTTTTGGAAAGACACCTAAATTTACTAGCTTGTAGAAAGTACAGTTTTGTGACAATCACCCTTCAATCTGATGGTTTACTTTGCTGGATATAGCAAATTATGACAAAATGAACGTGTGAAGCAAGATAAATGGTGTATGCTTAATTTCACATTAAGTATGCAATAAATTGCAATTAATCACACAAAACGGGTGCGATTAATCACGATTAAAATTTGTAATCTATAAACAGCCCTAATTAAAATTACATTTATTTTACATTGTAATAATATTTCACAATACTACTGTTTTTACTTTGTAAAATATAAGACACTTACATTTTTAAAAAATCTTACCAACCGCAAACTTGTAAAAGGTAGTATGTTTCCTTTATTCCATTGAATGTTGGCATTGTAAAGTGTAGCTTAATGCATTTAAAAGGGGTTCTTTGAAAAAATGTCAATCTCAACATATTGGCCTCAAATGTCCTAATGTTGCACTTCTAATAGTTTTCTACAAAATATTTAACAAACTTTTCCGAAACCCACAAAAAACAAACCTTGAGAAATTGGATCTGCTGCACCCCTAATGTTAAGCGCTGTTGCAGGCATTAATTGGTTGTTTTTGCATGAATGTCCTCAGGCTGGTTTACCAGGCTTCTACGACCCCTGTGTAGGTGAGGAAAAGAGTCTGAAGATGCTGTATCAGTTCAGAGGTGTGATGCACCAAGTTCTGTGTGGTGACACAGAAGCACTCAGGATACCAAAACAATGTGAGTATGCAAATCAAGCACGACAGTCTGCAATTGGTTTTAGAGCATTTATTTTAATCCATGTAATCCTCACTTCATGATGTGTTTACCAGCAGTGAAGATGAATGCTGTTCCCAATTGTAATTCAAAATCCCATGTTCTTTTGTCTTCCCTCTCTCTTGTAGCCCACAGGATTGATAATGACAGTTAGGAACATGTATCTCTTGAGCTAAAAGGGACAGCTTGGACTGGTATAGACTGATGAGACACAGATGTTCTGGAGTAGTGCCCTGGAAAGCACTCTGTGCCCTTAAAAGTCTTCATATACCTATTTATCCTTTATTTTGTTCTGTTTTAAATATTATTCTACATGATGTCTGTTTGAAAATTAGAACATTTAATTGGAACGTTTAATTTGCTGGATTTCCACTAATAAAATGATGGCCTTTCCCAGAAAAAGCTAGACAAAAGATATATATTTGTGTTGGTAGGCCTCCATAACCATTTTTAAACAAAGCCCCTCTTCAAATATGGATCCACAACAGTGCCTGTAATCAGCACTCACCAGAGAGAGCTATTTTACCCTCATTACATCACAGAGAAACCATTGCTGCTTGATCCGACTCACTGAATCCCACAGGAGCTGGTGTACCCCAGCTGTCAACCTTCTTTCTATGTCTGACATTTTGTACCACCGGCTTCTAAATAAAAGATCTTGCAAGTGTTTAGGAGGCAAGGCATGTTCTTAGTGAAACCCTGACTGCTTAATCATCTGCATTATTTTTCTCTTTCATCTCACTCCCTTGAGTCTAATATTTGGAGGCCCACCTCTCGTACTCCACGTCTGCCAGCAGTGTCATAGGAATTGAAGGGGCCAATGCACACAATATGCCGGTACTGTCAATGTGTGCTGGTTGAAGAAACAGAATGTGAACTGTGTACTAAGTCTCATGTAGGGCTAGTCTCCCACCTTGTGTCCAAAGACTTGAATAGCAGTGGATGAAGGAATAATAGTGGATTTTTAGGCTCAATCTCCCTTAATCCCTGCATTTTAGTGCCATATTTCACATAGGGAAGATCTACACCCTTATTACAGTCTTTTGTTGATTTAAACTTTTTGTCTTTTTGGTATTTGGGGTCTTATGAAAGAGAATAAATTTTTTTATTTGAAAAACTGGCTGTACAACACCTCTTCGTTTCCTTTTTGAGTAATATAATTTATATGAAATGTGTTCATTCTGCACACTTGCCATTTGAATGATGATAAAAAAGACAATCTATAATTGTTGGCTGGAGTATTGGTTTTGTTCAAAGGTGTTTATTGTTATACTTAATGGCCAACCACTTGCAGCAAGTATAGACTGTCATTTTTAAAATAAATCATCAAGGAACGACTGAAATGTGTACTGTGTTTGAATGGTATATACAAGAATCAGATTTGTTATTTAAACCTTACATAATGTTTCCTCGACGTAATTAGCAGTGTGATATTTGATATAATTTTATAACTTTACAATAAGATTATATTAAATATTACTTGGCATGAACTAAAAATGAAAAATACTTCTAAAGCATGTATTAATCTTGGTTAATTTCAACATTTACTAATACGTTTTTAAAATCAGAAGTTGTTTCTGTTAATATAATGGACCAAAGCTAATATTAACTAACATTGAACAGTTGCACTAGTAACTAACATTAACACTGATTAATAAATACCGTAACAAATGTATTAGTGTAAAGTGTTTTCTATTTAATCTAAAATATTCTTTTTTTTTTGGGGGGGGGCATAAAATGTTTCATACAAGTCCTATCAAAACCAAAGTACAGATTTATTTGGACTTAAATGTCCAATTACAGAAAAAAAAAAAAAAAAAAAAAACACTTTTCTTCCTTTTGAAGAAACATATTTGTTGCACACAATAACCCCTTTCCCATGACCAAAGTTCAGCCTTCTTTATAGTTCAAAGATGTTTGTGCAACCTGAGGTCTTTATTGCTGCTTGACTAGGTCTTGGAGCCACTGCCACACTGTATTGGGAGCTGTGAATGTCTTTGACGATGTGTGTATCTATAGCTGAGCTGTCGACGCAAAGTCAAAAGTTTTCTTTGAGCATCTTGCAGTTTAATTTTCATTCTTTTTATCACTCTGCATTTGGTCTGCAACCTTCTCTGTAGCCATCTGTTGGCATCTAAAACATTAAACAGACGGGCTTTGGCCATGCATGGATCCGAAAGGGCATAGGTGTGGTCTGCGGCAGCTAAATCCTGGTTAAAAAAAAAAAAAAAAAAGCATTTAATGCATAAGTATTGTATATACACAGAAACATAGGAGTAGGTTGTAAGATAAAATATTCACCTTTGTGTTTTGACAGTAATCCTCTACATTGCTGTGAAAGTCTTGAGCATCCTCATGCATCTCTTCAGTTTGAGTATCCTCAGTGAAAGGAGGTGTCCTATCAGGTGCAATGCCATCACATTTATCAGCAGCAGATTTTAAAGCCCTCTTCAGCCTCTTCCTAGAATTATTTTGCTGACGGTAGAAAGATGACATTGAGACAGATGAAAAGCACACTGTGTATTAGTTGTTTTTAAAATGACTTGATTTACCTTTGCATCCTGATGTGGGGCTGCAAAGAGAGTTGGCACTGCGTTCCACAACAGATTTTTGCGGTTGCCCAAACCACTAAAACAGTCCGGGGTGAAGTGAAGCGAACAAATAACCATGTGCTTCCTTGGCTGGAAGTCGTCACGTCCAATATTATCTAACCATTGTTTCAGAACCGATGGTTTGCTGAAAGGGAACCTGACAAGGGATGATGGTGAATGTCTTGCAAAATATATTTAGCACACCTTTTTTTATATATAATGCCCTAAAAATAATAATGACAGTGAGCTTATCTATCATTACCTACCTGTGGAACGTGATCTCGGGATTTTTGTTATTGTACCTATTTGTGCAATTATATGCAGAACAACTTTTCGGCATCTTTGCCCCGAACAAAGATGGCGGCTATGAAAAGCCCCGCAGTGTCTCAAAAGCTATGACATGAACATGTTCTTTGCTGTATTTTTTGATATATACACATTATATTACAATCAATAACATCACTCTGAGCCAACATTTCCTTACTCACTAAAACAATCACTGTAACGAACTGAATTATATTTATTTCAGTTATGTTTTCCGGTTATTCGTTACTCAAGCTTTTCAAAATAAAAGTCTAATGGTTCTAAATGCACTTTAGTAACTAATTTAAGCAAAGCATATTGGCCTATTTAACACTTCTGGAAAACATTATGATAAATAAAATAAAAAAAACTTTATAGTCAACTTTAAATGTAAGAATAGATTTCACTTGAACATTTTTATATGACACATAATCAGAGCTGTTTAATTAAAGATCCCCCTTTGTCAAAGCTCCATAAAATGAAGCTTGTAAAACAGTTTCCATATTTAAAACATGTAATTATCATTTAATTATAACGCTCATTTGCTTAGGTAACAATTGTTAAATTGGTCGAGTTCGTCCTCAGGACCTTGATATTTTCATTTTCTTTGCTGTATTTTACTTTAAATAACGCTTTGAGATCGTTTTATGTAGTAGACACCCATAGAGAAATTTTAAAGCACAAAAAAATAATAATTCTAGTATTTTCATATCTGCGTCGTGCTGCCTAATATGAATCACGTTTGATGTCGCCGCACATAACAATGGGAGTGGCCTCATCCCGTCAGATGCGTCAGATGAGCCGCGGCTGTAGGAGCGACTGAAGAAGAGGGGGATGGGAAGAATTGTTTTTGTGTTGCATTCCTGCAGTGTGTTTGACCTTTGACCTCATTGTTGTGTTCTCCTCGTCGTCTTGCATTCCAAAGTGAGGATTTCCTGCAGTATGCCAAAAGCTGCTGGGGCTCGAGTCTGTTCTGCGCCCTGTCTGTGTTTACCACTATTTAACCAGTGAAACGTTACAAAAAACTCCCTGGACCGCCGCTGCTGCAACAATCGATCGCTTTATTGGCAAACCGTTTTACGGAAACGCGTGCGAGTTTAAACGGAGCGACTACGCAAGTACTAGAGGTGGAAAGGAATCAAAGACCCATTTGGTGTTGCAGCTAGCCTAGCACGCTAGCGGGCTTGCCGTGTATCACGCACACGTTTCATATCCGCTGCAGAAATCCGCACCCGCGCGACAACATGAAGGACAAACAGAAGAGAAAGAAGGAGCGCACGTGGGCAGAGGCAGCTCGTATGGTAATATATTAATAATTTTTAATGAAATTATAGCGGTTTAATTCCTGTGCGTAGGGTTAGGGGTGTTGTACGAGAGCCGCGAACAAAGCTGTCTCGCGCTGGGCTCGAGCTGTTGTCGGGTTGGACACATTCAGGCGCCGCCGCTGCTTTTTGTGTATTTATAGACAATGTGAGATGTTTCATAATCTTTGTGTTGACATGGCTCTTAATACACGATGCCTGTATTTACATTGACAACATAAGCGTTACATTTCTAGTGTTTGTGTCCCATTTGAATGAAAGAGCCCTTGCTGGTAGCCTAGCGTATTAGCAGCAGCTCTGCCTGTTTGACCCTTTGTTTGCAGGGTTTCTTTTAACGAGCTGAATAAAATTCTGAAAATACTCAGTGTGGTATCGCTTCCTGTTATTAAAGACCAGTTTTAACAAATGTGTGTCTTAAATACTCATTTGTGCTTCTTGTTTGTTTTATGCAGCACCTGAGATAGTAGGCCATAATTCTGTTTTTATCTAGTTCGTAATCAATTGATCTTCTTTGTTAGTTTTGGATACTAAACGTGAAATTTATTAGGAACATTGAGTATTTTAATGATTTATATTTGTATCAGTATACATCTGTTTATAGTTGTAAAACGATTTTCGTGTCTCTTATCATGTAAAGACAAAACACAGCTATGCTGTTATGATGGGAGGGTTTCTTCTTTATTCTCCACAGTGGTGATCCATTGGTTTATGAAATTGGTCTGTAGTGCATATATTAAGTGAATTATTCATTCTGCAGTTTATGCTTCTGAGAAGATGCATTGTTTTATATGATATGTGTCTTCATAGTTTTTTTTTTTTTTTTTGTTGTTGTTGCATTTGGTGCAGATTTAATGGAAAATGTGTCTAATCTTGATGCAATGACTGGCATTTAAATGAGATACATGTTTGACCTCTAGACCTTCAGCTTAGTTTCGTTATAAAGAGCTTTAGTACAAACTGAGCTGTTATGAGACCACATCAAATAAAATGCTCTCCCTTATCAGAATCATGTTAGAAACAGTGTCACAGACAAAATACACCCGTGCAGCTGAATTCATAAGCGTTTTTGCTTTCTTTGATAAATTTTGTGTGGTTATAATCATTGTCTGTCAGGTCTTTGTCTGCTTTTTTTAGGTGATCATAACAGCATTCACTCTTGAATTTGATCCACCCAAACAGACCAGACAATCTTTGAATTTGGGTATTTCTGCAGTTTTGCTTATGGCTAGTTTGAGATTAAGCGCGAGAAAGGTTGGACGAAGCTACAGACGTGATATCTGGTAAGAGTAGATCTCGAAACTCAAGTGTGGTCGTTTTGGGTGGGGATCCCATTTGCTAGAGAACCACTGTTTGTATCATTTATCACAATTATCTGTCACAGTTTAGAACCTGTAAATCATATTAAATGTGATGCCAAATCTGAATTAAAACACATCTAATGTTAGATATCTGTATTACTTAAAGTATTGTTGGTGATCTATATCTGAGAATATTATCAACTTATACCAACAAAACAAATTTCAGGACTGTGCTCTTTTGCAGGTATCACACATAGTGATTGAGCTTTGGGAAGCAGGTATGGGCATGTCTGTATACCAGGAAGAGTAGTCACCTACCAGCTCCTCACCTGTAGTAATGGGACAGGCTCTCGGGGAGATGTGGGCACGAGCACAATCAAAACCAAATAGACTGAATACTTTGAATGCAAGTGCTGCTTACTACCTGCCATCAAATTTTCAGTTCCGTTAATTATAAGACGATCGGGTCTTTTAAATGATTCAGTTGTATGAGTGATTAAGAAGCTTCAAAGAGCATTGCAGCATTATATAATGACATTGAAACAAAGCAGCAGTGTGAAATGGCAGCTTTGGGAGTCAGATGCAACCAGATACTTAGGCTTAAGGCCAATGTATATCTGATCATCTTGGCGATACACTTGGTTGCAATAGGAAATGTGAAGCAGGCCACCTATTTTAGTATTTCTGGTCATTCATGATGGTTCCTTCCTTAAGGTGATTGTAATGGTGTGTAGCCGTTTTTGGTGTGTTGAAAAGACATGACTTATTTTGTGAAAGAAAATTTGGTTTTCATTAGTCCTGATGCTGGATGTGGGTGAAGCTGTGGTTTGCTTTTTGTGGCTGTTTTAATATTGCATTCTCTACAAAATCAAATAGGATGTTTGTGGGAATGAGGGGAAACGTCACTGACTTAAATGAGCTTCAGAGCCTTTTTGTGCAGAAAGAGTTTTTGCTAGTTTCTCAGAACATATTTGGCCAGTACTTCAGACATCCCCAGATCTGTATCTTAAAGGGTTAGTTCACCCTCATGTCATTCCAAACCCGTAAGACCTTCGTTCATCTTTGGAACACAAATTAAGATATTTTTGATTAAATCTGAGAGGTTTCTGATCCCCAAGAGAAAGCAATGTAAATGTCACATTCAAGGTCCAGAAAATGAGTAAAGACATCATTAAAATAGTCCACGTGACTATTACGTCAGTGGTTCAAACTTAATGTTATGAAGCGACGAGAATACTTTTTGTGCGCAGAAACAAAACAAAAATGAATGACTTTTTTCAACAATTTCTTCTCTTCCCTGTCAGTCTCCTATGCTGTTGACATTGTAAACACAGTGCAGCGCTTCCGTGTTCTACGTCAGAACGACAACTCGGTATTGGCCGGCTCCTGCGTCAGCATCACACACATGCGTCATGCTGCTCATGTAAACAGCGTCGGCCAATACTGAGTTGTTGTTCTGACGTAGAACACGGAAGCGCTGCACTGTGTTTACAATGTCAACAGCGTAGGAGACTGACAGGGAAGAGAAGAAATTGTTGAATAGTTTGTTTTTTTTTGCGCACAAAGTATTCTCGTCGCTTCATAACATTAAAGTTGAACCACTGTAGTCACATGGACTATTTTAATGATGTCTTTACTACTTTTCTGGGCCTTAAATGTGGTAATTATGATTTTGTCAAAAATATCTTCATTTGTGTTCCAAAGATGAATGATGGTCTTATGGGTGTGGAACGACATGAGGGTAAGTAATTAATGACAGAAATTTCATTTTTGGGTGATCTAACCCTTTAAAGTTGGCATAAAATGAAAATTCACCGTATCTATTTTCTAAATGCATGTTATTGATCTTATTGTGACACGTGAACAATTCATCATTGCATGTTTCAGTTAAAAAAAAAAAAAATGACAGCATAATTTTCTATTAAAATGTCATAATTTGATGTTCCATTGAAACGACAGACTTCAGTTATTTTATCTGCCCCTTTCTTACAATCGACTGCAAGCTTGAATTCAGATGTACCTCCATCCAATCTGCAACCAATGGATAGAAGTCCTCTCCTTTTTTTTTCTTTTTTCATACTCTGCTTCACTAGGTTGCGCATCAGTGCTGAAGAAAAGATGTCACTACTTTTGTTTCATCATGACTTCAAGAATCCTAAGCCACACATTTTTAAATGCATACATGTCAGGAATAGCGTCTGCGCTATAAATTATGGTAGTGTATAATATTGCTCCATTTTTCATTCCCTATGGCACCATGAAATATCTGGGGTGAGAGGAATAGAGACCAGTCTGGCACAATGCACGACTCAACAGAAGCAATGCATAAATGTGCCGCGCCTTTCAATTGCACTATGTACACACAAGCTTTGGTGCCTTGTCAGGACTGTGTTATAAATAACTGAAGTTTGTCATAGTAGTTCGGTTGAAGTTCTCACAGCTTGACGTTTTTTTCGTGCCTGCTTCCTTGCAGGAAGTGCACCTGGTATTTTATAATTTAATTTAGTGCACATTTCTTTTATAGCTTGTGCTCTTCCATTTCCTGTTTCAGTGTCCTTGATTCTAGACTTAGCTGAGCACAGTGGAAGTGGATGCAGTGCTTCCCATTTTAACCACCAAGTGGTCAGAAGGTTACCTGCTCTTGTGCACTAGAACGGGGTGGAAATTATTTGTTCTGTATCAATGGGGAGAGAAATGTTTATAATATGGTATTATGATTAATACACCCTTCCCCCATTCCACATTTTCTGTGAATAATGTTATGTTTCACACATACTACATAATTTCGTCTGTGTTAGTGTCAATTTTTTTTTTTTTTTCTACTTTCATATAGGCTAAAAGCCTGTCTGGAATTGCTCTTCTGTGTGGAGCTGCTGCAGTTCGATGTTATGCTTGCCGAAACATTGTGCAGAACCTGTGTAATATGGACCTAAAATAAGAAAGCTGAGTGCTTCTGTTAAAACTGGCATGAAGGTCTTAAAATAAGTATGAATTGCTATGGTGTTGTAATTGGCAAGCTGGCGTGCTGTGCTTAAACTGTTAAGCGGTTTTCACATTAAAACCCTCACTGAAAGGTTGTCTTTTTTTTTTTTTAATTCATCCTCTTTAAATTGCTGCTACGTCCATAGATACAGGTGGATGTCTTTGACAGTCACAGTGCATCTGTTTTTGAGTCTCTTGTACCAAGTTGTTTTTAAAATTGTGTGTCAAGTTAAAAATAATTTAAAAAACCCCTCTGGATCATTCATTCGCACTATGCCTGGCTGTTTTTGAACACAAAAACGTAATGTAAACATCCCCAAAGAAATGTATTTGATTGGGGCTAGATGAACCCAAAACCAATTACACTGATGGCCATTTAATAGACTAATCATTAATTTAAAAATGTGTATTTCACAAGTGTAAAAAAAAAAAAAAAAAAAAAAAAAAAAAGACATACTAAATAGTCATACTAAATTGGAAAGCTGTTGATTTGATTTCCTTTGTTTGACCTCTTGCAGGTTCTGGAGAACTTTTCTGATGCCCCAATGACACCCAAACAGATTCTGCATGTCATCCAAACAAAGGGGCTGAAAGAAATGAGGTCTGGTATAAAGCATTCATATACATAACTGTACTGTTTCTGTTTGAGCAGTGATATTCATGCTTGAAATTTGTTTCCATGTTTGAGTAGCAAGTTGACTGGCTTTATTGGAGTATCTTTATAATGGGATATTTTGTGTTTCTCTTTTTCTCAAATCATTTTCACCTCAAAATAGAAGGTAAGATGAATTTAATGCTCTATATATTGCATTTTTAGCATCGTCAAAATCGTTTAAGTGATACTTACACGTTTCTACCCCTCTTTCACCTTCTCTTAGCGGCACAGCTCCACTGGCCTGCCTGGTCACCATGCTTCACTCTCAGGTCAGAGGTGACCGAGTGAAGAACAGTATTTTCTTTAAGCTGCCTGGAAGGATGAGTCTGTTTACCCTAAAGGTAGAGAATCCATAAAACCTTTTAACGTTCTTTCTGTGTCTCAAACATTTTCACTCTGGTTTTCAGGGTTCCTACACAGTTTGGGAAAGTATGGAATTAAATTTAAGTAATTTCCAGGTCCGGATAGTGTGGAAAAAAGAAAACTGAGTATGGAAAAATGTGTTTTCAGACAATTGTACCTCAAATATAAAATTAATAAGTTCTAAAACGTAATAGTAATAAATTTATCATACAAGTAGTGTTTTCATGGCAAAAGTTTAGTGACAAAATTAATTTTAAGGTACACATTTTCATTACACAAAACCTTTTGAACTTCACTAAAAGAATGGAGCAAACGATCATCTAAATCAGACTGTACTTTGCTGTTTGGTGATCATGCAACATCATACCACATTTACAGTATCAAACTGATGTATCAGGTGAATATATGCTGCTTATAAAGCATTTAGGTTTCTTCTCATATAGACCTTATTCAGAGCAGCGCCTTGACAGGTATGAAAGCGAGGCTGTGAGGGAATAGACTTGATGTGTTTTCAATGGCATCCGCTGTAAAAAGTTGTATAAAGCTCCTAGATCTTATAATTTTCCACAGCTCATGTTTTCTTGAGGGTTTTTTTTTTTTTTTTTTTTTTTTTGTCTACAGAAATTTATTGGAAAGATATTATGGTTGCACTTTATTTTACAGTGCCGTAGTTACATTGTAGTTACTCAAATAAGTATTAAGTACTATTAACTACATGTACTTGCTATAGAGTTACAGTTAGGGTTTGGTTTAGGGTTAGCTACTTGTAATTATGCATAATTTACTGTTACTACTATAGTAAGTACATGTATTAACGTGTAACTATGGCACCAAAAATAAAATGTTACTGATATTTTTGCAGTGTTTCGTCAGCTGAACAATCCCAGAACACATTAAATAACAGTACAACCCACTGAAGAGATGTATGTCTATCCTTGACAGACTTGCTTTCTTTCCTGTTAAAAATCAAAGGTGGCACTGCTGTGAATAAGGTCTATAAGTGCATATATAAGCACATAAAAACAGAAAATAAAAATATTTACAATGACATTACTATATATCAAATATAATGCTGAAAATAATGCTGTATGAACCATTTATGTTAAATATGGATGTACCCACTGATGCCTACAGAAAAATGCACTTCAGTGGACAAAGAGTCCGACAGCGAACGAGTCTGGAGATGGGACTGGCACTCCAACAGCATCCACCACAGCAACAGTTGAAGGAGCAGAGCAGGAAAGCTGTGACTCTACAGAGACGGCTGCTGCTAGTGGTGAAAATGATGGTGTGTGGACTATTCATTCTTTTCAATTTTTTATTTTTTTTTTTTCCCAGAATTGATTCATTCAGCCTCTTTTCCAGTAAGTGAAACAGGCTTATAAATTAAAGAAGCGTATAAAAGAACTGAAAAGTAGAGGCCCCATCTTTTCGTTTTTAAGAAAAGCTTTGATTCCAAATGGTGATGAGCATTAAATACCCTGAGCTTAAGAAGCATGTAGTGCCTGAGAGACATTGATTTCTTTTTTGCTTTGGATGTGTGTGTTGCCATGGATACTGCGGCACATGACGCATCCAGCAGTGACCTAGATGAGAGTGGTTTAGAACATGTATTTGTGTGTGGCGTGAAAGAGAATACATGCGATAATATGCCTGGAAATTACAATGTATTTCACATTTGCTCCTTTTTACACACTTGTGTTGGGGGGGGGGAATTCTTTTCATCCTTGGTAGATGTGGTTTGATGTTATTTTGAAGCCTGATGATTCTAGACATCAGCTTTATTTACTATTCTTCCATTTAAAATGCATTTTCCATAATTAAATATGATGCTTATGGTGTCTCGTATTCTTCTGCATAAAGCAATTGCCCTAAGTGTATCTTTTTCTTTTGTTTCGGAATAGAATATTTGCATACCTATTGCAAAGTATATACTGAATACTACTACCATTATTAATTATAAATGGTGCATGAAAGTTTAATATGGTTGTATAGTACTGCACATCTCATCTTTTGCTCAGGAAGTAGCTGCCATTCTATTTGGGTTCCCACAGGTTCTTAAAATGTCTAAATATATGTGAATTTTGCTTGTTTCAAAGTAAAAATGTGGCACTGTTGCACATTCTGTAGGCTTGCAGTTTCAGAGCAGTTTGCAATCAATAAATATTGTGCATTTATGAGTAGTGAGTGCTTAGTCACAGAGAGGCTAGGTAGTGTGTGAATTCATTCGTGACTTGGTTGAAAATGCTCTTCCTTTACAATCGAATGCAAAATTGATTTATTTTGGTACATTTTATTGTGATGAAACATGAAGACAAATGTAATGTAAATGCATAAATAATGTAGCCAAATATGTTAAAATAGTCAACTTTTGCACTATTCACCCCCTTCCCAATACCAAACAATCAGCCAACAAGCATAATAAAGGAAACAGAAGTGTTCACCTATGCCAAGTGAATAACCAATAAGAAATGACAGTGAATTACTGCCAAATTATGATATTTTACTGCCGTATATGTTGTAGTTTGTTGTAAGAGTGAATATTTAGTTTCTTTCATCTTTTTAATGAGCAACTATAAGTAGAAATACTTAATCAGTATTTTAAAAATTAATTTAAAAAAAAATTGGTGACATGTTTTTTTTTTTCTTCTCTCTCTATCACATTACCACATGAACAAAATTAAAGTACAAATTGTTGAGGTAAAATTATTGATGGATGTTCTGCTCATTTCCTCCTTTGTTCTAGCCTCTGTGGATGAGACTTCCTCCAGTGCCTCTTGTTCCACAGAACCACAGACAAGACTCAGTCGCTCCTCACAGGTACCTGCAGTGCCTAACTTCACTTTTACAATGAACCGTCACCTTCATAACTAATTTTTACATGCAGGACCCTCCAAGCATGGATTTCCATCTCACCATCATCCTTATGCACTGCACTCAACTCCTCCTCAGATCACTAGTTATGCCAGGAAGGCAGCTGAATACATGACTCCAGTATGTGAAAATGAGTCATTAGTGAAGTGCAGAAAGTTGACGTTATGAGTCATATCAAGAAAACCCCATAGATAACACTGACAACATCAGTCATGACAAAGGACTTTTTTTGTCTTTGCGAATTGTTTAGGTCAGGGATTTCCTGATTTGAATTTGTTGTCAGATCCTAATCAGATCATTTGCTTTGTTGATCATTTTCAGTAAATGCAGTACAATTGTTTGTGATTTAAGCACTGAATCCACAAGAAACCTCAGTGCTAATCAGCAGATTTTGAAACTTATGACTGCCTTCATGCTTTTTCCCTCTCATTTGCATATTGAAAATTGAAAGTTGAAAATTTTCTGCATAATGTTGAAGTTTGATGCTCTTACCACTTGTCAATCCCACAATCCACTGCTCAGGCCAGTCACTCAACTCCCATTGAGAATGAACTGAAAATGCCCACTCATCTCCAGGACAGTTATACCTTGTCTTTTCCTTTTGTATTTTTTGTACCTGCATTAATCTTTTTCCTTTTTTTTTTTTTTTTTTTTTTTAAAGACGAATGTTAGG
Organism: Ctenopharyngodon idella; assembly: GCF_019924925.1. NCBI lineage: Eukaryota > Metazoa > Chordata > Actinopteri > Cypriniformes > Xenocyprididae > Ctenopharyngodon > Ctenopharyngodon idella. Next base: position 20,621,190 of record NC_067241.1, read on the forward strand.
ATTTTTTTAAATCCGTAACATTCTCAAATGTTATCAGATGTTATATGCATTTCAATTTAAATTCTCTTCTGAGCATACTGTTATTTTCCATTTCTGTGGAGGACCTGTGTGTATGTGCTCATGATTATTTCTCCCATCTCTCTTACAGTCAGGGAGACAAAGGAAGAAAGCGGTGATGATGCCCCGTGTAGTGCTCACTCCCCTCAAAGTCAACGGTGAACACGTTCCATCAGGTTACAATAGCTCTTTTTCTTGTTCACTTTTTTTCACCCCCTCCCCCTTTCTGTATTTCCCCCCCACTCTGCAGTGGTTTGTATACCTGCTTCCTCTGACTGTGGATGCTCTTTATCTGAGTGGCCTGACAGTGTTTGTAATTTTACACATTGACACTCTCTAATCATTTATAGTGCAGTCTCCTCAAGGGCTGTTTTCCCACAGTTCCCTCTTGTTGACAGCCGCCGCCTCTTTTTCTTGGTTAACTTTGCACTAAAAACAGCATCTTTTCTTGAAGCCACTGACATTTTTGTCACTTGAACGTCAATACCCCTCAGTGTGAAAGCAGTGTTTCTGGTTTGTCCTGTCAGCCCTGCTCTGTTCCCCTTGGATATCTGCTTTGCATTTGTGCCTTAGAGATATCCATTCACCCCTCTTCCTCTTTGTCTCTGTGCCTTGGGATATCCGTCCCTTTGACTCTTTGTGTTTCACGCACATGCCTGTCACTTTGGCCTCTTTAGTGCCACTAGCCTTCATGCCTCAGCTGCCCTACCCACACTCACTCGTTCTCAGAGAGTCTCACCAGCCTCCATCCTCCCCCCACCTTTACCCTCAGGAGCAGCGGGGAGGCGCAGGGAAGGCTCTAGGGGGGGTCCAGGCCCTACTCTCCGTGCCCGCTCCGAGCTGGGCTGGAAACGCACCCAGCACTTCAAGAGCATACGTGGTCTTCGTTCAGGTACAGAGGATGAAACCAAGGACCCCCATGTATTAATTACTTCCCCTAAGCCCCTTGCTCACCACTGTCCCCCACAACATCAATAATTAACTTCTTTCCAGGTATTACACTGAGTGAGTGAATAGCTAACAAGTTTGTGTCAATCTAATGACAATGTTCCAGTCTTTATTTCAGCCACTTTATTCCCAGTCATTTATTTCTAACCAGCAATTAAGCCATCTGGAGGAAATAGTGAAATAAACAAATAGCCATTTTTTCATTTAGTTTCATCATTTACTATTTGCAGTGGATGGTTGCATGCAAAAAACGTATTGTGTAGAATGTTTTTTTGTCTTGATGCTATTGAATGAAGCACATAGGTTGCTATGTGAATCTTTTGTCATGCTGGTTTCTCAAATGTGTCAGTTTACCTAACTGACTTAAACTTCTAAAATTAAAGGTATCAATATCTGCATATATCAATTGGGAAGTCAATGTTTATTCCTTTGCTTCAGCTCATTTTATTGCTTTTACCTGTGCATAAATGGGACAAACTCATAGAAACCTGAATCATTTCAAGCCTCATTAGTCTATAGCAGAGTTCAAACTGTGGATTGTCTTTTGCAATTTTTTTTGTCAGTGTTTGTTTCAATGTACTGTATTTTATTCTGTAGAATCTGGCTAAGATCTAAGATTAGCTTATTGAAAGACTATGTTTGAATTTCATTGTAGACTTGTTTTGCAGTGTGCTTCTGTATGGACATTATGATTTTGGTTATTAATAGCAGCATTAGCTGATGTAATGTTGACCTGATAATAATGTAAAAGCTGTGTGGATTGATCAATGGCTCAGGTGAACTTAAAATAAGACTATTGTTAATGCTTTACTAGAGTTCTGCTATAACATCCTCCGATTATACAGCTATACTAGCACTTCATATATGCATGTATCATATACTCATAAATATATGTGAATGTAGACCAGATTCTGCTCTGAGGATATTACATAAATATGTCTCTGCCGTGCACACATTCTTAGGTTTCATAAAGAAACATTCTTGCTTATACTCAATGTAAGACTGTATTTTGCAGGTCCCATGAAAAGGAATCGAGGAGGAGTGGAGGTGGATTTTGAGACTCCAGGCTCCATCCTGGTCAACACCAACATTCGTGCTCTCATCAACACGCGCACCTTCGCTGCTTTTCCCTCTCACTCCCAGCAGCAACTCCTCCAGCTCTTACCAGAGGTGGACAGACAGGTATATTTCTTAAAGACTTTTTTAATTTTCAGTTGTTACAATTGTATAAATGTTCCTTTTTTTTTTTTTTTTTTTTTTTGTCATCTAATTTCCATTCTTTTAATGCGTAGGTTGGTCCCGATGGCCTTGCTCGGCTAAGCAGCTCAGCCCTTAATAATGAATTTTTCACTCATGCCTCTCAGAGCTGGAAAGAGCGTCTTGCTGAGGGTGAGGCTCTTACTACTGTCCTATAAAATATGAAAAGAAATGACAGAAACTGACTAAGACAAGTGGCTCTAGGCAATGTACGATATTGGTGGATAAAGGGGAAATATTTTTACATTCTTGAAGGTGAGTTCACTCATGAGATGCAGGTCCGCTTCAGACAAGAGATGGAAAAGGAGAAGAAAGTAGAAGCATGGAAGGAGAAGTTCTTTGAGGAGTACCATGGCCAAAGGTTAAATATTTTGAATCTCAGAATTATTAAGATGCTTAAATTGAATATTAATGTTAAATTAAAATATTTTATTCTCTATTTTTTTTTTTTTTTTTTTTTTTAGGTCTGGCTTGACAAGAGAAGAGTCGTTAAAGCTCACAATGAGCGATGCTGGAGATGTTGCTGGTGCAGTTCTAGACTCTGATTCTGCTACAGTGGCTACACCCAAGAGGCGAAGTGTTGGAAGAAGACGGAGGGAAGGCCGTATCAGACGGCGTTCACGGGCTGACCTCAGACGTAGAGCCCGGCGCTCACTTTGCAAAAATACAACGGCAGCTGTACCTTCAGCAGAAACAACAGAGAGCACTCCAACTCCAGATGTTGTACCATCAGTTGCATCACCAGTCCCAGAAGCAACAGCGGTTCAGGGAGAGGTGGTCCTCCAAACAGACATTGGACTGGAAACTCCAGAAGAAAACCTCTCTGCAGAGGCAGTCCCCTCCCCTGTTCCTGTACCCACACCTCCTCCAGAATCCACAAGTTCTACCTGTGATGAACCAGAAGCCTCCACACGCCTGTTGCCTGAAGTACCCGAACCAGTTGTTGCATCCACCTCCTCTCCTTCCTCTTCCTCCTCTTCAACGTCATCATCATCATCGCCTTCTTCCTCTCCCTCCTCTGCCTCAGACAGACAGACTTTTGCTGCAAGCTCAGACTCGTCTTCTTCCTCTTCCTCCTCCACTGCTGCTGTTGCCACCGATCCGCTGGATGATGGGGCTTCAGTCATTACCACTGGTACAGCAGGCACTGGCGCAAGCAGCAGGGAGAGCAGCCCCGCAGCCAGTCCTGCCACATCAAGTCCAGCAATTCAGCTCAAGGAGCAGAAGAGAAGGCCAGACGAGTCCCAGGCCTTCACCAGCTTTCCCGAGAAAAGGGCGCGGCTGGATGAGCGTCAGTCCTTTCGTAACACAGTTGACTGTGTGCACTCAGAAAAGCCACAACCTACAACAGAGGAGCCCAAGGTCCCGCCAATCCGGGTATGTTGGACATCTTATTTTTTTCTTATTAGTTCTTTGTAAACCTATGTAGTTAATCTCCATGAGTGTAAACCTTGTCTCATATGCGTGTTTATCTTCTACCCACTCCACTAGATACAGCTCTCCCGGATCAAACCGCCCTGGGTCAAGGGGCCGCCAACGTACCAAATCTGTCCCCGCATCGTCCCCCCCAACGAAGGGTCGCGGCGCTCTGGGACAGGGGCGCGCACCCTGGCGGACATCAAGGCCCGTGCACAGCAAGCCCGTGCCCAGCGAGAAGCCGCTGCTGCTGTTGCAGCCTCTGGGGAAGGGGGAGGGCCTGGGGGGAGCGGCCCGGGGGGTGGTACTGGGATACCGGATCGCTCCAGCGGGAGGCGTTCGAGAGAGCACCCAGGTCCCGTTGAACCTGGAGGAGGAGGAGGAGGAGGAAGACGAGGAGGAAGAGTTGATTTGGAGGAGCAGGAATCGCCTGCGAGCTCTCATTCGTCTGGAGCACAACTACAGCTGTCCAGTGTAGATTCAGCAGACAGGCCTCAAACCTCCACCCCACTGACTGAACCATCTCCCTCCTCTGTGTCTTCAAACCCATCTCTACCACCATCAGAGTCTCCGAAAACACTCACGCTATCTCCGCCTGCAACCGACAGCCCTGCTTCCCAGGACCAGGTGGAGGAGATTTGTGGAGTGGAAGAGGTGACTACCGGCCCAAGTGATAAAGCCTCGGAGCAGACCTTAGACACCCCAGTGCCTACGCCAAGTGAACCAGAGTCTTTTTGTAGTCACCAAGAGGGGAGAGGCGAGGAAGCAGAGTCCAGTGAGAGTAGAACGACTACTCCTGTTTGCACCTCAGCATCAAATGATGCCATTTCTTTAGTGCCCACCTCTATACCAGACTCGTTGCCAAGATTTGGTGCCCAGGGTGTGGATGTCATCAGGACCTTGGCAGCTTCTTCTCAACCCTGGGAAGGTGAAAAGAATGGTGGTGAGCTTCACCCAGGGACAACTGGAGTTATCCAGCATGGCTCAGACTTGAAAATACCCAAAGAGACACTTGTTACAGCCCGAAATGGATGGGTAGAAAGTAGTGAGGAGCATTCCATGAGAGGGGGGATGCTACAAGAACATAGGAATGGAGGGAGTGATGCTGATGGCAAATATGAATCAGGCTCTCTACCTTGTCTACAAAATAATGCTGGCGAGGAAGACACTGGAGCACACAGTGATTCAACAGAGACAGCATCTGACTTTGAAAATGAAACTCAAGAGGATGAAACCGTGGATTGGCATGGAACCCAGATGGATAGTAATGGCATGCAAGCTCAAAATACAAAGTCACAGAATCAACCTGTCATTCAGACCTCAAGTCGACTCACTTCATCAATGTTGAATTCTTCTCAGAACCAGCAACCAGTCATACAGGCCCATATATCTAACCCCAGCCATACCCAAACTGTCATACAGGCTCGCTTCCCTAATGGTGTGCCAAACCAGCCAGTCATTCATTCCCACAAGCAGCATACAATTCATACCCATGCTATAAACCATGCTCAGGAACAGATTACCACTGCGCCCTCACAAGCCCAAGTGCAAGCTTACCTGACACAGGCAGAGAGGGACCAAAGCAGAAATCTACGGCTGAATGATAATAGTAATGGTGTGAAGCTGTTTGTTTCAACAGAGGATGACACCAAACCTCTGAGCAGAGGTCCTGGAGAAGATTTTGTTTTAAAAAATTCTGCAGGTCCTCCAGTTGGCAGAAGACTCCAAGGTTCATCTCGGCCAGTTTCCTCTGTAGAGGCCAACAACCCTCTTGTCACCCAACTTCTTCAAGGCAGCCTTCCCTTAGAGAAGGTCTTACCCCAGCCTCACTCAGTCAGCAAGCTGGAAATTAATCGACTTCCAGGTTCCCCTGCAGGTAACTCAGCCAGTCGTCAACCTCCAAGAAATCTGGGACCACGTTTTAGAGGCCCGTCTGAGTCAGGAGGACCTATAGAAACTGGTGTCTCTGACTTCCAACACAAAGCCCCATCCGTTCAGTTGTCTCCTGGACCTGGTCGAAACTTCGGTTCTTCCCCGCCGGGTTCTGCTCCATCTCGAATGGCATGTTTGTTTGAGGAATCTAGCCCAAGATCCTCACATGTTCAATTCAGTTCTCAACAATCAGGAGGTGCAGTGCCCCCAGGAGCGGTACCTGTCATAACATCCCTTCCATCAAACTCCTCTGCTAGAACCTCAATGGATATGAACTCTCAGAATGCTCCAGTTTATGAATCAGCTGTCATTAAAGAGCACCCTGGACCTCTTCCTCCACGGGGTGAAACTCCAGAGAGGCAAGCTGGCTTTCAACAGCATCCTAACAATCTCTCCCAGTCCGTGTGCAGAACTGCACCTGATGCTCCCTCACCTCCACACGGCGATCTTTGTCCATCAGAGGTTGTACCTACTGTTAAGATTAACTGGCGCCCAAGCAAACCCCAACCACCTCAGCATCAGACATATCAGCAACAGCTCTCTCCTGTAGCTACAGTAAAGAATGAAGTCTCCTCACGCCCTTCGTGCCAACAAGCTCTGACCAAAAACTCACCTGCTCCTATCAGTGGCAATACTTCTGTTGTAATAACCAAAAAGGAGCCTCTGGACAGTTTTCATGGAGGTGGTGGAGCTATGGAAGGACTGCTAAATATGGAAATGTCTCTTGTCAGAATGGCCAAAAAGGAACAAGTGAAAAATCCATATGCCCGCCAAGCAGACACCTCCGCTTCCCCCGTCTCCTCCTCCCCTTCCTCATCTGCCTCCAGTCTCCCTTACCAGCTATATGGCAAGCTACCAAAACTACAGCAGAGTGGGGGCAACGGAGGGTCCTCATCCAGCTTCAGTTACACAGCTAACGTGTCTGTGGTGGATGGTAGCGGCTTCTCCCGCAGTTTAGCCGATGGTGTACTGCAGCTAAGGCCACGTGTGAGCGTCAGCAGTGGTGGAGGCCAGAGCGCCACGCTTAGCATTCAGGCATTTGCAGACAGTGCTGCAGAAGAAGTGGCTCTCAAATGTTCCTGCCGACTTAAGGCTATGATCATGTGCCAGGGCTGTGGCGCTTTCTGCCATGACGATTGCATTGGCCCCTCGAAACTGTGCGTGTCATGTCTGGTCGTCAGATAATTTGTTGCAGCTCCTCAAAACTGAATCAACTGGTCAGAGCAAATACTTTGACCACTCCAGACAATTCTAGCCCCTTGCTAGTGGTTGGATACCACCACAAATCTTGGACTCTTGTGAGCAAAGAATGAGGACACTGCAGTGTTTAAACGGGCCAGATTTTTTTTTTTTTTTCTTTCTGATGGGCCAGGCAATACAGTAGGGCTGGAAGATGACTTGTAAGATAAAATTCAGTCTGTATTTTTGTTGCATATTTTTTCTATTGCTGTTATGATGGTGTTTATTATTATTATTATTATTATTATGATTACAATAATAATGATATTGTTATTATTGGTATTATTGCGTGAATTTACATGGCACAGTTGATTGTAAATTGTGCCTTTTTTTTCTCCAACAAAACATTTACCTCATCTACTTGACACCAGTCATCAGTTCAGTGTGAAAATGGTGGCGTTCCTTTTTGTTTTCTTCTCTTGATGCCTCTCTGAAGAGAGCTTTAGGAGAATTTTGTGTGTAATGTCTTGCAAAGAAATATTTTTTTAATCATTAAACAAGAAAATACATTTTTGTTATTTTGTAAGTGCTTTCACTCTTCTTTTTTGTTTCCATTTTTATTTTCTTATCCAAAGTGAAGTCCAGTCTGTACTTGGCGGTTAAGCACAGTATTCAAATCTAATAAAGCTGAAAGTGAGCGTATTTTCTCTATTTGAACTTATTTAACTGAGGGTAAGGTGAGCCAAAGATGTGTTGGGGTGCTATCGAAGAGAATCATGATATTTGTTTCCCGTAAGACCTTCGTTCATCTTCAGAACACAAATTAAGATATTTTTGATGAAATCCGATGGCTCAGTGAGGCCTGCATTGCCAGCAAGATAATTTACACCTTCAGATCCCCAGAAAGCTATTAAAGACATATTTAAAACAGTTCATGTGACTACAGTGGTTCGACCTTAATGTTATGAAACGAGAATACTTCGTTTACCAAAAAACCCCCCCCCAAAAGAACAACTTTATTCAACAATATCTAGTGATGGGCGATTTCAAAACACTGCTTCATGAAGCTTCGAAGCTTTACGAATCTTGTTTCAAATCAGTGGTTTGGAGCGTGTATCAAACTGCCAAAGTCACGCACCCCCCAGTGGTGAACCATTGAAATTTCAAAACACTTATGATGTAACTAAACCTTGTTTGCTGAAATCACGTGACACTGGCAGTTTGATACACATTCTGAACCACTAATTCGAAACAAAAGAGCCATCGGATTTTATCAAAAATATCTTAATTTGTGTTCCGAAGATGAACGAAGGTCTTACGAAGGTGTGGAACGACATAAGGGTGAGTACTTAATGACAGAATTTTCATTTTTGGGTGAACTAACCCTTTAATGTCACCCATTTAGGAAATATTTGTCTCCAGCCCTCATATAATATGATGCATACTTTTAGAAATCTAAATTATGCATTTATTCATTTAATCTGTCTCACGTGTGACTCCCATGTTTAGACTTCAGTTTTACATTAAATGGTTGCAGTCTGTATATGTATCAGAATACATACATACATGCTTTGGTTTTTGTGTCCTCCAAACTCATTTGGAAAATGCAAACTGATTCATACGGCATAACAATTTGGACCGTCTAGTCTTTGCTATGTTTTGGCACCTGATTAAACTGATAAACTTTTGTGTGCCACATTCATATTTAATATGCATGATGATGCATTATAGTTAATAAGCAAAAATGTTGCATAACATTTTCACTGAACATTCCATACTTTTAACTTAAAAAAAAAAAAAAAAATCTGATATTTCTAAGATGAAGTGTTTTGGTCATGATATAGACAATATAAAAGTTTAATTTAAAAACAGTGAGTTATTCAGTGCATTCTACATCGCTTGAAAGAGCATGACCACAATTCTGAGCACCATTTTATAACTGATTACACAACTATAGACTATACCTTTTATATTTTTAAATAGCAAAAATGCAAACACAAAAGCCCTCTAAACAGTACAAACCCAAGACAGTTTTAAATTGGCAAAACACTTTAGAAAATCAAAGTCTTTTATCCCAAAATTTTACTACAGAGATTGTTGGACGATCACATTTTTTTTAAACGTGCCTTTGTATTTTCACACAATATAAGTGTAATTGAGCACACAATTAGACATTTTTTACAAATCCATATACCAGAAGAATATTTTGATTTTCACTTTTCATAGTAAATCTAAGAACTGAAACTATATGGTATATAACACACACAAAACAAGTGAGACTACACTGAATTTATGATTTAGTAAACTGTTAGCCGAATGTGAAAGTGTGTAACTAAAGAGCCATGGGCTCTTAATGTAACAGTGATAGGTAGCTGTGGGTAGTCTATAACAGACTATGCACTGAAAGGAGAGGTCTACTTCTCTCTGTAGTAAAGAAGATACATCTTGAGAGGCTCTGGCAAAGGCAGGCAGAGGATCCTCTCCCTTAAGAGGTTTATTGGAGTCTCTATCACCAAAACACTGCCCTCCTTCCTCCTCCCATTCTCTTCTTTCTCCTCTAGTTGCTCACAAACCCTTCTGCAGTCTTCATCTTCATCCTCATTGTCTGTGGATGACTGGTTGTTGCTGTTGTCCATGGGTCCGGGAATCAAGCGACTCATGAACAAATAACTATTGGTCAGAAGAGGGGTGTCACGGTGCTCACGTTTCTGTTTAAGGTGATTTCTTCGCTTCAATCCAGTTCTCCGGGATAGTGGCAAGGATCCAAACCCAGATTTCTTTAGAATGTGACGGATGGTGATGCGGGCCAAATCCTGAAGACTCCGCACCTCGAACATGGCAGCTGCGTTTTATTTTATTTTATTTTTTACTGAATTCATACATATACGCAAATCTTATTATTATAAACTAAATCTATAGGTAAGATTTTTTAAATGTTTTTGAAAGCTCACCAAGGCTGCATTATTTGATTAAAAATACAGTAAAAACACTAATATTGTGAAATATTATTACAATTTAAAATAACTGTTTTCAATGTTAATATATTTTAAAATGTAATTTATTGCTGTGGTGGCAAAGCTGAATTTTCAGCAGCCATTACTCTAGTCTTCAGTGTCACATGATTCTTCAGAAATCATGTTGAAAACAGTTGTGCTGCTTCATATTTTTGTGGAAACATACATTTTTTCAGGATACTTTGATAAATAGAAAATTCAAAAGAACAGCATTTACTTGCAATAGTTTAAGTTTTTACTGTCACATTTGTCAATTTAATGCATCCTTGCTGAATAAAAGTATTTCTAATACTGTACCTTAACAAATAAATTATTTTATTAGGCTAAAAAATGTAATATAGTTTTATCAGAACAATTTATGTGTAAACAAAATACAGCAGGTTACTTACGTAGGGACACTGCTCTCGGTTTGCCATTTTCCCTGTGTTTAGGGAGCACAAGTGGTGCGAAGGACACAGCAATTATCTTTCTTGTTTCCCATGTGTTATATCCTGTCCGAGTAATTTTAGTGAGCTACAACAAATGAGAAATGCAAATACATACATTTCACACATGTATCTCCTGGATTACCTGAGACCAGATGCATTGATTGCTTTGAGTTTCAATTATTCACCTTTTCTTCCAGTGGCAGTACTAAGATTCCCCCAACCTTCAACAACTTCTTCATGTAGTCTTCATGTTCCCTCTGGACCCCTGCGCCACAGTAAACCCTGTCATACTGCTTACTTTCTGGGGCAATCTCCAGACAGTTGCCCACTACAAAGGAGGGCTCACAGAACTCGAACCTAGACCAAAAAGATTAGAAATGTCAGTCACTTATCCATCATTTTGCACACTAGTCTTTCAACAAGGGAATGAGTTTATTTTTAATACAAAAGTAAAAACCCAATAGTTACTACACCTGTCAAAACTATCATTCATCTTGATGAAGAAGTCCAGCTTCTGATAAGCATATTCTATTACATCTTCATGCAATTCAACACCATGATTCACACCAAATGGCCCTAAAAATATGACACAGAAAGTCAGTGATCACATAGTAGGTATTTTATAATGTGCAGAAAATGTACTGAAAATGTTCAATGTCAATAACTCAAACAGGATAGTTTACCCAAAAATGAAAATTCTGTCATCATTTACTCGCCCTCATGTTGTTCCAAACCTGTATGACTTTATTTTTTTTAATAAGGTATTATGAAGAATGTTGTTAACCAAACCATTTCGCTTTCCATTGACTTCCACTTTATGGACAAAAAATACAATGGGACTCAAAGGGAAGCGTAACTGTTTGGCTACCAACATTCTCCAAAATAAATTATTTTGTGTTCCCCAGAAGAAAGAAAGCCCATGAGGGTGAGTAAATGATGACTGAATTTTCATTTTTGGGTGGACTAACCCTTTTAAATCAGCGAAAATAAGCAGAACAAAAAATCAAATCATTCAAATTCTCTATTAACTCACCCAGTATAAGTCCCACCATGGTGCTGAGGTAGCCTGTGCCACTGCCTAGGTTAAGAAAAGAAAGGCCAGGCTGCAGGTCTAAAGCCTCCATCACCTCAGAGTAGATACAGGGTGCAGAAAGATGGATGTTGCCGTGTCTCCAGGCCAGATCCTTGTAGGCACTGTCACGGAATTCTTCCAGATAGTAGTCAGCACGATCAATGGCTCTGAAGGCATGTTCGACCAGATCAGAGCGAATGTATTGGGCTTCTTTCAGGTTGTCAATCAACTCATCATTGTCCTCCCCGGCACTGACCGCACCTCCCATTTTGTCTGGGACAAAACAGACAAGAAGAAAATTAAAGACATGTAAGTATAACCGAAGAAGGAACACTAGCAGTATTGGGGAAAGTTACTTTTAAAAGTAATGAATTACAATATTGTGTTACTCCCTAAAAAAAAAAGTAACTTTGTTAGTTACTTTTTATGGAAAGTAATGCGTTGAATTGAATTTTTCTCACCTGGGCTGGGCTTGCTTGTTTGTTTTTTAATAACAACAAAAAAAAAGTTATTTTTTTGGCAAATGTTAAGGCCCTTTCACACCAAAAGTGAAATGAATAAGCCTCAGGCTGAAGGAAATTCATATTTACTCCTGTACAGTAGAGGGCGCAGCTCAAACATACCTTTCAGATGTGCTGCCATTCTGGATTAAAGAAAAATAAGATACAGGGGAAGGAAGTTTAACACTCTTAACAGTAATTTTTGCTTATTAATATGGTTGAATTGGATCATTGAAGGTCAGCAGCAAAGACATTGGTTAATAAAGTGAGATTAAATACATAAAGTAAATTTGTGTAATTCAATATATTCAATTATTACAGGTTTGGATAAAATTCCGATATTGCATTTCACTGTTTTTATTCATTTTGTGGAATACTGAATGTTTTCGTGCGAGTGAGATGAGTAAATGCATGTTCACATTTAGTCTAGAACTACAATAACATGTTCACACACAGCGCACACAACAACTCTACACTTTATTTCTCTCAACATGGGGACAGGAGAGCTGTCAGTCAATAAATGTGAAAAAGTAACTCAGATATTTTGTTGTAAATTAAAAAAGTAATGCGTTACTTTACTAGTTACTTGGAAAAGTAATCTGATTACATAACTCAAGTTACTTGTAATGCGTTACCCCAACATTGAACACTAGTAACATACTTCCTGTTGATTAAAAAAAAAAAGATTAATTGATCATCAACCACTTTACCCTGTTTCTTGCGTAGCTCTATAACAGTGGTTCACAACTGGTTTCGCTTGAGGACAGTGGTTCCCCGTCACAGTACCAGAAATGATTAACATACAAAAGTAAACAAAAATATCTTTAAAAACAAATACTGAAATACAAATTGCCATGATATTAACAGACCCAATAATGTGCAAAATTATTAACATGACATTATTTTAAAAATGTAACATTTTATTTATTCCACTACCATTTAAAAGTTAGGAGTGTTTTTGGAAGAAATATCTTACGCTCACCAAGGCTGCATTTATTTGATCAAAAAATACAGCATCATTACTCCAGTCTTCAGTGTCACATGATCATTCAGAAATCATTCTAATATGCTGATTTGGTGCTCAATAAACATTTCTTATTATTATCCATGTTGAAAATAGTTTATTTAAAAAAAAAAAAAAAAATCGTTGAAGAAGCATTTATTTGAAATAGGAATCTTTAGTAACATTATAAATGCCTCTACTGTCACTTTTGAACAATTTAATGCATCTTAACTGAATAAAAGTATTCATTTCTTTAAAAAAAATATCCAAATGACCCCAAACCTTTGAACATTAGTGTAGTTTCAGTAAAATATCTCTTGAATTTTGATGTTACTATTCTCTTGGCAGCCAATTATTGACCTCATAAAACAAACTGTGGTTGACACAATGTTGTTATATTATGGTTACAGTTAGTTGCATATTATTAGTTGAATTCTGCATTGTTTTCATCCCAGCTGTCCGCTAACAGAACAGACAATAATCTGGATTGTGACCCACTTGTTGATAACCATGTTTTACAAGATGAAGGACTGCATACATATATATCTGGGCATTTCACTGTTGCTCGACAACCAGAAACTTTCCAAATACATTTGGTAATCATTCTGAACACTGTATGTTCATAAGTTTAAGAATTCTTAAATAAAAAAAGTGTGTTTGTCTTGTATTTCTTTAAAATAAATGCCACTCTATTAGCTATTCTGTTATGTAATCTAAGGCCACTCATGTTAAGAGTCCAAATACTTTCTGTAACCACTGCACATGGTTCGGACCCAACAAAACAGCATTTTTGTCCAGTTAACGGATGATGGCGCTGGGCTACACTGTTGGAAAGTTAAAGCTTCCCCAGAGACGCTGTGTAGAAACTGCAGATGTGAGGAATGTTCCCACCAATCACCGCGCGCTCAAATGCAGCTGCGCCATTCGCTAACAAACGCATATTGTGCAGTGTTTTTGTTGAACATCCGGGTAGTTTCTCAAATAGAGTTAAATATGAAATAACACACATATGCTTGTTATTTTTAATCACGACCTGCCGTTCATTCTGCATGCGGGACTATAGGTTATGCTCAATAAAAAAATATAGAAAAAAGAGTTTATAATTCTATTATCACGTCAGAATCATACTTTATAGCAGCGAGCACGACTCGTATAATGCGCTTACCTTCGAAAAGTAGTCAAAAATGAAGACAAAGACAGGAGAAATAGGGATGGACTGGATTTTGGGGAGAAACTCGTCACGGGAAACACCCAGACGACTTCACAGTCGACCGAGACGAATCGTCTGACACCCTGAGGCACCCTGGCTATGGTCTGTTGATGATGTCCACTCGGTTAATTGTCTCCTGTTGTTTCTGTGTCTCGGTTTCTCCCCATAAACGTTCACGGCGAGCAGCGCTGGATGTAAACATTGGCCAGCTGACTTCGTGACGTCAAGCACACAAACAGAAATATGGGCCATAGAGCACATGGGTCCTGCACTATATTATTTTATGACATTCATAAACACAACAAGAGTCTCTGGTCTTGATAAGGATGGGAGAAACCAGGAATATTTGACACTTTCACTCCTGTGAATAATTATATGTAGTTTTAATTTATGGGCACATATATAGTCAATTATATATACAGGTGCTGGTCATATAATTAGAATATCGTGAAAAAGTTTTTTTTATTGTAAATTATTTTAAAAAATGAAACTTTCATATATTCTAGATTCCCTACATGTAAAGTAAAACATTTCAAAAGTTTTTTTTTTTTAATTTGTTGATTAGAGCGTACAGCTCATGAAAGTCCAAAATCCAGTATCTCAAAATATTAGAATATTTACATTTGAGTTTCATTAAATGACCATCCCTACAGTATAAATTCCGGGTATCTTTTGTTCTTTGAAACCACACTAATGGGGAAGACTGCTGACTTGGCAATGGTCCAGGAGACAATCATTGACACCCTCCACAAAGAGAATAAGTCACAGAAGGTCATTACTGAATGGGGTGGCTGTTTACAGAGTGTATATCAAAGCATATTAAATGCAAAGTTGACTGGAAGGAAGAAATTGGGTAGGCAAAGGTGCACAAGCAACAGGGATGACCGCAAGCTTGAGAATACTGTCAAGTAAAGCCAATTCAAACACTTGGGAGAGCTTCACAATGAGTAGAATGAAGCCGGAGTCAGCGCATCAAGAGTCACCACACTCAGACATCTTCAGGAAAAGGACTACCAAGCCACTTCTGAACCAGAGACAACGTCAGAAGCATCTTACCTGGGCTAAGGAGAAAAAAAACTGGACAGTGAACAGTGGTCGAAAGTCCTCTTTTCAGATAAAAGTAAATTTTGCATTTCATGTTGAAATCATGGTCCCAGAGTCTGAAGGAAGACCGGAGAGGCACAGAATCCAAGCTGCTTGAAGTCTAGTGTGAAGTTTCTGAAGTCAATAATGATTTGGGGGGGCCGTGACGTCTGCTGGTGTTGGTCCATTGTGTTTTATCAAGTGCAAAGTCAATGCAGCCATCTTCCAGGAGATTTTGGAGCACTTTATGCTTCCATCTGCTGACAAGCTTTATGGAGATGCTGATTTCCTTTTCCAGCAGGACTTTAGCACCTGCCCACAGTGCAAAAACCACTTCCAAGTGGTTTGCTGAGCATGATATTACTGTGCTTTATTGGCCAGCCAATATGCCTGACCTGAATCTATGGGATATTTTCAAGAGAAAGATGAGAAACAGTCGATCCAACAATATACAGATGATCTGAAGGCTCAATAGTGCCTCAGCAGTACCACAGGCTGATCACTTCCATGCCACACTTCACTGATGCTGTAATTTGTGCTAGGAGCAAGTCATTTGCTGTAATATGTGCTGCCGACCAAGTATTGAGTGCACAAAAGAACATACTTTAAAGAACTTGAACTTTTCTGTTTTGCAAATCCATTTTTTGATTGATCTTAGGAAATATTCTAATATTTTGAAATACTGGATTTTGGACTTTCATGAGCTGTACGCTCTAATCATCAAAATAAAATAAAAAAACTTTTGAAATGTTTTACTTTACATGTAGGGAATCTAGAATATATGAAAGTTTCATTTTTAAAAATAATTTATAATAAAAAAATGAACTTTTTGATGATATTCTAATTATATGACCAGCACCTGTAATATAACATTTCCACCGTTATTGCACAGGAGAAAAGGGCATGTTGTCACACCATGGGGTAAGTTGTCACAAATGAGCCTGCTATTAAACATGTATACAGTAAAATAAATGTATAACATTTAAAAGATGTGACAAATAGCTCTGGTCTCTTCTAAAAATTTACAATTTTAAATTTAAAGGTTAAAAATGTTGTTGTTTTAGGGTTTTTAGTTAATATTTGGCTTGAATATTATCTATCATTTTTCAGTATCGCTTAATATTAATCTTGTCAAAATACAAAGACATCCTTTATGTTTGTAAGTTATATTTTTTATGTAGCCATAATCAGCTGAAGAGAAATCGTGACTGAATCACTGTCTATCCAGCAGATGTCAGCCAAGTATCCTACTGAGAGAGTGTTTGATTTGTCTTTCATCTTTGGTGTGATAAAAGTCAGATAACTCAAAATTAATGTGACAATATCAAAGGCAAATACAAGCCTGGTTATAATACATATGACATACTCTTTATTGTAGGTGATAGAATTCCCATTTATTTTATCAACAACATGGGCAAAGACTATCCATATGCAGCAACCACTAACACAGAGACATTTACAAAATAAATATGCAACAAGATCTCCATTCAATTTGTTCTTAAATACTAAATAAATAACAATAAATACATCATATCTGTTCAACCCACTTCACTCTGGAGGGTGTCAAAATACTTTTATGGAAAACAGAACTCATTAAATAAATGAGAATATTAAAAAACAATATAAAAATTGTTAGGTAGAAAATATTTGCACTTAAAAAAGAGATTATAAATCTCTGTCTTTAAAATAAATAGGAAGGTTTATAAAACAATTTGCTGTCGATATTCTTAAAATATTGCCTCTTTCACAGCGCAGAGGGCAACGTCTCTCCTCTTAATAACTGTCTAAAAGCTGTGTATAGAATTTTGCTTTGTGAAATAAATTAAGTCCATAAATAGACACTGATTAATAAATAAACAAAATAAACCTTAACATGAATAAATAATAAATTAAACTTACATTTCAAGGACCCAATTTAAATAGCCATAATAATAATAATAATAATAATAATTACAATAATAACATGACGATGGAACTACAAACTATTCATGGTAGTGCAATATCTATGTTCTCAAATACGATAAATATTACTGAATGGAACAGGAACACATTTACACCAAATATGAGACAACATTATCATACAGGGATCGAATGTAGCAGTGCTGCATACTAATCTTATTTTGTTGAGGGAGGTCATTAATCATCAATTCACCTTCGGACATTACACATAAAGCACTCTGTTACGCATACACACATAGACTCACCCCCACAGACACACGACAATCTCATGACTTATTGTTCACGGCAACCTCCATGCACTGAGGGAAGTAAGAAAGGCAGATCAGTGTCGGTGAGAGTTGCTCTAGAAAACAGTAACAAATGGTTTGCTCCAAAAAATACCCCAAAAGAAGAAGAGCCGTCTTGGTTTAAGAGGCAAAGGATCTCGTATGTCATCAAAATTGCTAAGCAGCATAATTTGGAATTTGGTCCTTTTCTCTGTCTTCCACGGGTCTCGTGACGATCCTCGTTTTCAGAGGGTGCCACATACAAAACCTGAATGTCCTTAAACAGTATTTTTATGTTGTTGGTCTGGTTATTCAACCCACAGTGTCTTGCAGCCGCCGCTCCTCTGCTCACACCTCGATGCCTTTGACGGCCTGGTTGATCGACTCGAGTAGGGCTCGGTTCTCTGGGTTCTGATAGCACTCCTTATCGGTGAACATGTGGGTCAGCGTATCCACGTATGTGTCAAAATTCTGCTCAGTGATGGGCTCTTGCTGTGGTAAACAATAGATTATGAATTGTTAAAAGCAAGCTATATAAAAGGAAAGAAAAGTATAATGTACAATACTTGTGTTTGCTGGGCATAGTCATAAAAGGTAATAGATAGCAAGTGGACTGACCATCTGTGGTAGACGGATGTTGGCAAGGCTGCGGATAAGAGCCTGGCTCAGGCCTGACAGTTCCATGAACAGAGCCTCATTCTTCTCCTCTATGAGCTTATTCTCTTCCTCCATGCTCTTGAGGTTCTTCTCCATGGATGAGATCTAAGAATAGAAACGCTTGGATGAACAGCAGCTCCAAGATAATGCTTTGTAAAATTGTATTTGAAGTGTTGTAAATATTATCATTACAATACACTCTCAAAGAATGTGATGAACATCAAGAGGATTTATCCTTAAAATTGCTTCAAAATGTTTGTTCGTTTAGCCTTTCCATGTGGTTATCAGTGAAGGGCCAAATGCTATATGCTCAGATTACATTTAAACCATATATAGAGTGAAAATGTAACATATTTGGCTTTATTAGAGTTTCAGAGACATTTACCGTTAAAAAGTTTGGGGTCAGTAAAATGTTTTATTTTGAAAAAAAAAAATTTTCAGCAAGGATGCAATCATTATGGAAGCTTGTTTCCACCATAAAATAAAAAATAAAAAAGGTAAGGACTTTTTTTCTTGAAATTGTGAGTTTATATCTCCCAATTCTGACTTTTTTCTCAGAATTGTGAGATATAAAGTCAGAATTGCGAGATATAAAGTCAGATTTACGAGATATAGTCAGAATTGCGAGATATAAAGTCAGAATTGTGAGATATAAAGTCAGAATTGCGAGATATAATCACAGTTGCGAGACATAAGGTCAGAATTGCGTGATATAGTCAGAATTGCGAGATATAGTCAGAATTGCGAGATATAAAGTCAGATTTGCGAGATATAGTCAGAATTGCGAGATATAAAGTCAGAATTGTGAGATATAGTCAGAATTGCGAGATATAAAGTCAGAATTGCGAGATATAATCACAGTTGCGAGATATAAGGTCAGAATTGCGTGATATAAAGTCAGAATTGCGAGATATAGTCAGAATTGCGAGATATAAAGTCAGATTTGCGAGATATAGTCAGAATTGCGAGATATAATCACAGTTGCGAGATATAAGGTCAGAATTGCGTGATATAAAGTCAGAATTGCGAGATATAAAGTCAATTGCGAGATATAGTCAGAATTGTGAGATATAAGGTCAGAATTGCGAGATATAAAGTCACAACTGCGAGATATAAAGTCACAATTGCAAGTTATAAAGTCAGAATTGTGAGATAAAAAGTCGCAATTACCTTTTTAATTTTTTTTATTTAGTGGCAGAAACAAGCTTTCATAAATAATTGATAAACAGTGACAGTAAAGATTTTATCTTTTTTATTTATTTATTTATTTTTTACAAAAAATTATATTTCAAATGCTGTTCTTTTGAAATTTCTATTCATCTAGAATCCTGAAAAACACTGATCACGTTTCCACAAAATATCACACAATGAGGACTGGAGTAATGGCTGCTGAAAATTCAGGAATAAGTTTTATACGTTTTATTATATATTACAATATAAAGAGTAGTATATATAGAGTAGTAGTGTATATGATGTATTTGATAAAAGCAGACCTGTGTATGGAGGTTGGCCATGTCTGCTTCCATTTCAGAGTTTGACTCATTCAGCTCATTGATCTCTTTGTTCAGCTGTTTTATGTCTTCATCATTGTCAAGAACTGAAGGGATAGAAAAACGGCACGCATGTTAATAAAGAGCGCAAAATGAACATATTGTGGACGAAAGAAGAGAAACAGATGATATTTGATCTTACCATCACTTGCCCTGAATTTCTTGCTGATGTAGTCATCTCCTGGGAACCTGGTTCTCTTCTTGTTAGCTGAAGCTCTAGGGCAACCTGATAAACTGGAAACACATTGTGATCATGAGATGTGACACAAGACTTACTGTCTTGATTACATCATCCTTCAACGACCCCAAAAAGTCAAAAATAGGCATTACTAATATTTAAAAGCATATTAGTATTGCACTTCCAAAAATGGTTTTAGTTATATTTGTTATATAGGAAAATATATAACCTCTTCATGAAAACATGACTGCACAGTTTTAATAATTGTCCCATATCTGGACCAATACTGGGTGGTTAAAATTATATACTAATATTTATCTGTATATTTCACTAGGCCTCGTCTGTACCTGCGATGAGTGAGAAAGCTGCCGTTGGCATGTCCTGATCCATCACATCCTGGCGTGGGGCAGGTCGGGCCCTCAGTCTTGAAGGCCTTCCAGGAGAATGGTGTGCCATTTAACATGCCCTCCTTCTGCCGGCGTGCTGCCAGCGGGCACCCATAGGCACTGCGGTGGGTGGCGTATTTCCCACTGATATGCCCCAGACTGTCACAACCTGGCACCGGGCACCTATAGAGAGGTAAGTGATGAACTGGCAGTCAGTTTTGGCTTTCTCAAAAGATACAGGCTGTGCTCAGCAAATCCACTGGTTTCGTACAACAAAATAAGACTGTTTCATTAAAAAAACACAAACAAAAACAAAACGTACTTTAGGAGTTCAGAATCTTCCTTGTCATCCTTTGTTGGGGTTGTTTTGATTCCTCCCTTCTTGGCACGTGGACATCCAGACAGACTGCAACAGAGAAACTTATGTCATTATGTTGCTACGTGTGCAGGTTGATATTTTTTATACAATTTTTGACACTGAATCCAAAAGTGCATCTTGTAATGCTGTTAATTAACATACCTTCTATGGGAAGCATAGTTTCCAGTGATGTGTCCTGATCCATCACAACCTGGAGTAGGGCATCTGGAGGTCACCAAGAGAAAGTGAAAGACACATTAGCATGAACAGCACTGCTTTAGACAGATACAATTCAAATATCCCACACACAATCATGCTGGAAATCTAAATAAACATTTGGGCTTCAGCCCGGATGCTTAATATCTCTCAGCTGGTTTGATGAGTCTCTAGGACACTGTCCAAGAAAATTCTGTTTTTGACCACTGAAAATGTAAAGTTATTGCTGGTTCAAAGAGTGCAAGAATAGCCAGCAAAAGGGACAGTAAACAGTGTTTGGCAGTAACAGAAGTGTTCAGTAGAGTCATGTGAAAGCAGTAATCAGTAAAGTATAGTGAGGATTCATTAGAGGAAAAATTAGAGCACAGACATACTTGAGTTCAGCAGTGTGGGCAGCCATGAGGGTCCGAAGACTTTTATCAGCAAGGGGACAACCAGAGAGACTGAAGAGCAGTAGAAAAACACCAGAATAGAGAATAGGGGGAAGAAGATTTAATTGAAGACGGAAGATATTGCTCTGTAATCTATGTCTGTATTATAAATGGATTCTTTGCTAAAATACATAAATGTAAATTAACCTAAATAAACTACAAAGAGACGTGAGTAAATCTTGGCTAATATGGAAAAAGTAGTACTTATGTTAAGGTACAATGTGTAGTACATGCTAAATGCATTAAAGAGACGTATAGTATTTGTTTTCACTGCAGTCACTAATATAGGTTTATGCTATAGAGAGCAGGGGCTGTGAGGGTTCAGCAGAGAGAAAAATAGGTAAAGAAAAAAGAAAACATGAGTGGGGCTGGTCAGACTAGAAATACCATGCCATAGCTTCTGGCATACCTGCGGTGAGATGCATAGTTTCCAGTTATATGTCCACTACCATCACAACCTGGGGTGGGACATCTGGAGAGAGATGAAGCGTGCATTAAATCTCTTTGGAATTATTCCTTTTAAAGGGGGTGTATAATGCTTGTTTACACTGTTAAAGAGTTGGATTCTCATGCTAAACATGGCCAAAGTTTCAAAACACGAGTTGGACGTATGACATTTCTGTGCCAAAAATACTCTTCCAAATCCTCTTAAATTTCAGGATCTTTTTTTCCAAGTATGTGCCTGTGTGACATCAGAAAGGTCGGAATTCCTTGTACGGGCATTTCTCCCGGAAGAGCGCGCACGTACACGTCGACCAGAGCCAGAGCCCATCAACGTGCTTCGTTCGGGTTTACAGAAGTCATTGGCAGCCCTGCACAGGACTTACTCGAGAAAGATTTATCAATTTGTTTTTAGACCACGAAATCAACAATGTCACCAAAGAAGTGTGTTTTTTGTTGTGAGGGAAAGATAACCTTGCTTCCCAAAGAACCCAGCGTTAAGTGGAGCTGAGAGATTTGTGCTCACGCATTACATTGATGCGCTCTCGATATTTGTTATTAAAATAACCATAGAAACTGATAGTTGCAATCACTTTTTATTGGTTAAAATGAATGGAGAATATTTCGTGTTTTTCCGTGGCTGTTCGAGCCCTCGGGATCTGTGCTTTTATGGTTTCATAAACAAGGCCCAGTTCTACACTGGATTTACAGATCGTTTGAAACTGAAAGATGGAGCGGTCACAGCGGTAATGATCCCAGTCATGAGTTGGAACCGCAGGTGGTGAGTAAAACTGCTTCAAATGTCTGTTTTGTTGGCAATAGGCGCCTAAGTGTATATAATGTAAACAACACGAACGTAGTGAATTCATAAATTCGTTATTCATCATTCACTATTGCTATATTCATTATAGCGATTCAAAAGTTATCCATGGATAATGCGATGGTGTATTGTGTGTGTTTAAATACATTTGTTTAGCTGACCATTGATAGCTTGCAGACGATCACTATGCAAAAGCTGCGCGTGCACGTCACTCTTTAGCTCTGCTCACACGGCACGCCTCCAGGAGCTCGGCTGTTTTCGGAAAGACTCGGTACAGCGTTTGTATCTTTTATAAATATGATAAAACTAAAGATTTTTCAGCGATATGAAGGATGCTATACTATTCTATAGGTACTCAAGATTAACATGAGATTGGCAGAAACTGTGTGTGATACCCCCCCTTTAAGATTAGTGTCTTAGCAAGACACTAGTTATAAACTACTTTTATTAGCTTTGCTCTATGTGTGTGTGTGTGTGTGTGTGTGTCTGTGTGTTAAATAAAGTTGTTGCAGCAGACACTTACAGCAAGACCTCTTTCTTGCAGTCCTTGGGCTGAAATTTGACTTTGAAGCTGGAGGTTGTGACCTCACCAGGGTACTTCCTGTCCTCCATGCTCTCCTGAGTGGCATCATCATCTTCTCCGTCAGAGGAGGCATATGAATGTGTGGTGTACTCCACCTGAGGATAATGGCACATCAAACCAAAAAAACAGCTGAATTCATAGAATGTATAAAAAGACTTTCCTTTTTTATTTTTTATTTAAAAAATACATTTTTATTACAACCATGAAGTGAGAATGAGAATGTGTGAATATATCTTACTCAAATTGATAGACATTTACCTCCTCTGGCTCCTCCTCTTTTTGTCGGTTTGACTTGGTGTAATCCAGAGGCCCCTCCCACTCCTCTTGTTTATAGGTGTGGCTGGAGTGGGGTGAGGTGACGCCATGATGTTGAGAAGATGATGACGAGGATGAAGATGGGTC
Organism: Ctenopharyngodon idella; assembly: GCF_019924925.1. Classification (NCBI taxonomy): domain Eukaryota; kingdom Metazoa; phylum Chordata; class Actinopteri; order Cypriniformes; family Xenocyprididae; genus Ctenopharyngodon; species Ctenopharyngodon idella. The sequence goes on from NC_067241.1 coordinate 20,644,536, forward strand.
TGGTGACCTGACTCCTTCCCTCTTGGGTTTCTTCATGCTGAGGTCCAGAGTGCCATTTTCATCCACCTCAATGTCCATGTCCTAGATTGTAGAAAAAAAATAAATTAGAATATAGTGTATATAATGCAGATGTTATGGAATTCAACCTTCCTCTAGACTGAATGACAGATACAGATAGAGAGGAAGAAACTCACTTTGCTGGCCTGATCTGGCTGTCGAGTGCTGAGGTTTTCAGGTCTCTCCCAGCAGCGGGTGGACAGGTTGAGAATGGCAGTGGCAGCCATGTGTGCGGCTTCGGCATCATGGGTATAATCGTACCCACTGGAGGTGGAAGAGGAGCTGCTTTTGGTGTAGCCTCCAGACAGGCTGTGGCTTGGGGATGGGGCTTTAGGGAATGGTTTGGCTGTTAATTATAATAATATGTGTTTCAATTTGCTATCAATAGTTCATTATCTGTTGATATCTATTGTATGTGTTTCTTATTCATTATTTTAAAAGGAATGAGGGATGTGCTTACATTTGAAGGCTTTAGGTGAGGTTTCGCTGGTGGGCATCTTGGGGGCAAGCATGCGCTTGCCAAATACCTGTACATCAAAGCTTGCATAGTCAAAGGACACCTTGGAATACTTCTCCAGCTCCTTGGCCAGGTTGGCCCGAGGAGTGGCCGGCATGGCATTGGGCCTGTAGCTACCGTACTGAGGGATCTCCAGCTGTTTCACAAAACACATTGGCCTGTAGAGGAAAGAGTGTTTAGTCACAATGTTTACCCAGCAAGCTATTTTGTCTGTAAAAGCGGAGGAAAACACTCACCTGAGAACTCTGTCAGAGTTTGAGCCTCCAGTGGCTGGATCACTGACAGAGGTCTGCGGCTGTGCCTGCTTTTCATGGCTTTTGTGTTTCCCTGCAGCAGCAATAGGGCAGCCAGAGAGACTAAAAGTGTAAAATGTAAGAAAAGCACATGACTTTTGGGAAACATTTGTGAACAGAAACTGAGGCCTCAAAAGGTTAAAATAGTTAAGGTGCAGTACCTGCGATGTGTGTTGCGGTTGCTGTTCACATGTCCCTGTCCAGTGCATCCAGGTGTTGGACACTTCAGTACGTTCTCATGCATTGCCAAGACTAGTGGCAAAAAAGACACATTAGTATATAGAGTGAATATATATTACCGTTCAAATGTTTTTTTAAATAAATTAATACTTATATTCAGCAAGGATCCATTAAATTTGTCAAAAGTGACAGTAAAGACATTTATAATGTTACAAAAACTGTCTCTTTAAATGGTGTTTGTTTGAACTTTCTGCATCATGGAAAATGTATCATGGTTTCCACAAAAATATTTAGCAGCACGACTGTTGATAATAATGAAAGTTTCTTGAGCACCAAATCAGCATATTAAAATGATTTTTTGAGGATCATGTGACTGAAGACTGGAGTAATGGCTGCTGAAAATTCAGCTTTGCCATCACAAGAATAATTACATTTTTATACTTTTTTATTTAAATAAATGTAAATGTCAGTGTGTTCAGGTATACCCTAGATTATGGGAACAAAAGATGGTAATATCCAAAATCCTTGTCCTTGTGGGGACATTTTTGCTCCCCATGAGGAAAACAGCTTATAAATCAGAAAAGTTTTCTGTGATGGGTATGTTTAGGGGTAGTGTAGGGGGATAGAATATACAGTTTGTACAGTATAAAATTTATTACATCTATGGAAAGTCCCCATAAAACATGGTGTGTGTGTGTGTGTGTGCTTGTTTATATGATTTATGAGAACACAAATTTGTATAATGACAAGGGTACTACACTGGTATTACAACGTAAACATGGTTAATGAGGACAGTTCCTGAGTCCACGTAATTAAAATGGCTTAAAAACATACTAAATGTTTTATTAAAAATGTAAAAATGCAGAAAGTTTTCTGTGATGGGTAGTTTTAGATGTGGGGTTAGTGGGGTTATTTAGGGGGATAGAATATACAGTTTGCACAGTATAAAAACCATTACGCCTATGGAATGTAATCATAATGATAGGTGCACCAACATATGTGTGTGTGTGTGTGTGTGTCGCATATTATGGTACTAGTGCAAGACAATGCTTACTCTCTGGAGGGATTCTGTCCTTGTGTGGGCACCCAGAAAGGCTGCGGTGGTGTGGGTATAATCCAGTCACATGACCTGTCCCATCACATCCTGGAGTAGGGCACTTTACTTCCTTCTTCTCTGATCTAGAACCTTCTGTGTCCAAGAGTGAAGAGACAAATGCAAAAAAAACAAAAAAACAAATGAAACTCCACACCCCCACACACTGTACCTGCACGTTATCTAAATTTAATTGAGGTCATAAAGGGTTACAAGGGTTAAGCATTTCCTGTCACCTTTGCCATAGTATGCTCTACGCGCGGCGATGTCCATGGCCTTACTCATCCTCTCCTCTGGGCTGTGGTAGCGCTGCTGCTCAGGAGAGCAGCTCTCTTCAGAACTGCGGCCATTTTGTTCAGCTTTCAGTGCAATGGCCTGTTCCAGAAGTCCCAGGTTCCCTCGTGTCATGTCGTACGTCTCTGAGTCATCTGTGACCTCTGACCTCTGTGACATGCTGTCTAACTCGTCATCGTCTACTTCATCTGCCTCCTCTTCTTCTCCGTCATCTTCCTCTTCCTCTTCTTCCTCTTCCTCTCCCTCTGAACCCAGCTCAATGACTACAGTTGGTGAGTCTTTCTCTGAAGCGTCATCCTCCTCCTCCTCCTCTTCCTCCTCCTCATCTTCACCAAGAGGATGGATGTTGCTGTGTGTCATCACATCTAATTCCTGAGCTGAAGCAGCGGGGGCAGGGGCGATTAGGGAGGAAGGCTCTACCTGGGATTGTTCCTCCTCCTCATCTCCTTCCTCATCATCATCTTCACTGTCCTTCTGTGTCTCCCCAGTCTCTTTGGTCTGGATTTTGCCAAAGTCTCCACTGAAGTACTGGTGGTCCGAGTTGTTCTTCTGGCTCAGACATTGTGTTTCCTCTTCACCCTCTTCCTCGTCCTCATCATCCTCCTCCTCTTCTTCCTCAACTGTTGTCACAGGCTCGTCGGTCTCTTTCAGTTGCTGGGTCACTCGCTCCTCTTCCGTAATCTCTTCTGCTTCCTCCTCTATCTCTTCTTCTCGAGCTTGAATCTCTTCGGCGACCTGTAGCTCCTCCTCTGGCTCGGTATCCATTGTGATTTGTTGGATGGGCGTGGCCTCAATATTGGCTTCCTCTTTCTCAATTTCGTTCTCTGGCACTGGACTTGATGTTTCTCGGACAGGCGTCTTTTTCTCTTCTAAATCCATTTGTAAACTTTCTTCTAAGGAAATTACAAAACCAATTATTAACTAAAGGAATTTGGATGTTGCTTGACCAGTTTGGAGAAAACTGTTGAACTAATAAACTGTTGAACTAATCATTTACCCACCTGTCATTGCTTCTAATGTAGGTGTCTTTTCTTTCACCTCCATCTCTTTATCAACAGTGTCCTCTTCAGACTCCACTCCATCATCTTTTGCTTCTGTTTCACTGTTTGTGTCGCTGTCTGCATTGAACCCATCATCCATGGCCAGCTTTAGGGGGTTGGGTTTCTTTTTTGGGGCTGGCTGATTCTCCTCAGCCTCCTGGAGTTTTCTTTTCTTAGCCAATGGGCAGCCCAATGCACTGGAAAGGATGAAAAGGTTTGGTAAAAACTCAGTTTCTCCACTTATTTCTGTTTTTGGTATTGGCAGTTATAAGAGACAGAATTCTTACTACTAACCTTCTGTGTCGTGCATACTTTCCGCTGACGTGGCCTAGGCCGTCGCATCCTGGAGTAGGGCAGCTGCAAAACAGGGTTTTCAATTAGCTGCATTCATTAACTTACTAAACTGTGGTCTTTCTAAACATGAGTAACACTATATAAGCATAAAAGCTCATTATCTCACCTGTAATCTTGTCCAACAAGCTCAAGAGGAACTGATATGAGGAGAGAGATACAAGCTCCGTCAGTCAATAAATTCACTGAAAGAGACAGAAAATTATTTTTTTTTTTTTCGAGTTTTTAAGAGGCTCTTACCTCTGATTCCTTTTGAGCGTGTCCTTGTCCGCTTCTCATCTGCGTCTTGGCTCATCTGAAACACAAACGCATAGGTGGTTACGAGATTATTATGTGTGAAGTATTTATTCTCTAATGTGTCCCTAAAATCATATAAAAAGTATAATATCACTGTTCTCTGGCTTTCAAATGACATATTTGACATCAATACCTTTCAGATTGGGATTTTTATCCTCAGATCTGAGCGGTTCTGATTTCACAGACACCAGAGTAGCCCCCAATCCTCTTAAATGCTTTTTAAAGAGCTCAATCAATAATACACATCCAATAAGTTCTTTCAATTGCACATCCCTCCCAATCCTAGGTGGAAGTGAAGTGAAATATAAGAAAGAAATGGGGCCCTCCTGGTGTGAGAAAGATGTCAGAGCTTCAGAAAGGGAACTATACTTTTAGCCTGTTAATCGATGAAATAAAGCTACTCTGACACACACACACACGTCTCACTTTGAGTCTCCTACTCCTCTTGTTCTCACAGCTGCTAACTCTATCCCCTCGTGTCCACCTCTGGCTCAGCAGCTGCCCCCTGAACTCATTCTCTGTAGGATAGAAAGGATAAGACAACAATTTCAGTCTGACATGTCCAAATATTTTACACATTTTGGGGGGAAAAAAACAAAAAACTCATTAAAAGTCACACTAAAGCAAGTCTTGATAGTGGATTCCCATTAGTGAAGCATAATAAAGTACTATTTTTTATATATAAAGGATATTTTATAAATAAATATAAGTTTGAAAACACATATTTATGCTTTGCGAGCAGCTGAGCTTCTAAAATCAGAAAGTAAACAAATCTTTGCCTGTAATGCTCATTTTCCAAGGGATGATCACCAAAAGATGAACACCCCTAATCCAGAAGCAAACATTAAATATCCCCCAGAGGACACATGCAGTTTGGTCACTGAATAGGCTTTCAGCAGTACATCACGGTCTGACAGAATCTGCGTGCCTTCATGGCTCTGGTGTTGATTATTCATCCTGGGTGATGCGGCCGTGACCCAGCTGTTTTTATCAGGGCGTCATTACATGTGGTCTGATTACGTTTTAAGCAGCACCTGGTGCTCACTCACGTCACTCACGTAACAGGGGAGGGAATTCCCGTGAGAACCGCAACAATTGTGGCACTTGCCATATATGATGCAATACGCAATTCAAACTCACTGTCCCGTGTCTGTTCGCAGGGAAACAGGTTAAATTGATTTTAGTGCATTTGCTGAAAACCTTGTATAAAAGATTAACACAAAAGGGGAGGAACATAAAAATACTTCTGAAAAGGAACTATTTTTAAAAAATTTGATGATGTTCTTCAAAATATTGCTTTCATTTTTCATTTTACAGTTTGGAATTTCCAAAGACATTAACATGGAAAATTTACATGCTGCCATTCACTTGACCTGAGTAGTTCCCTTTTCAATTTTTTTCTCAAACATTAGGCCCACTCTCTCAAATGATTTAGAGGGCACAAAAACATTGTTTAACTCCCATGTAGTAGGCCCATGCATCTATGAAATGGACCAATGGGAGTCACAAATTGCTCTTACGTTTTAGTATAGACTAATATTAGTATTTCTTTTGTCGCATCAGGCCTTTGGCTTCGAAAAAGCACCATGATGATGCTGCGCATAACCTCTTCTTGCACACCACGCCTTTCAATTACTATCAGCCAAACCCTCCGCCTTTATAACACTATCACTTTCATCGAGGAGAAACAATATTCAGCAGAACATGTTTACAAAACTTGACTGTATTATCATAGTAAAAACGGTTAAAGCCCAACCTACAGAGGTCCTATAACAAGCATAAGCGATGAATAAACAGTAACTTAAATGTAAAACTCAAAGATAATCTAATAAATGAATAGTGTATTATGTAGGCCTAGCCTGAAGTAAACAGATGGTTCGCTCGCATTGTTTTGTTTCTCGTAAATAACGCACGCACACAAGACGAAACATATGCCGCTTTTGCGTTGCTTAAGGGTTTCTAATGTCTGTCTGTCCACTCCCATAAAATACATTGCATTTATACATGTATCCGACTATAAACAAACTTCCAAATGAATACTCCGCTTGCATTTAAACTTCCACGTTTTCGATTCGCTTGTTTTAAAAACAAGCACAACGCTGAAATTGTAATTTGACAGCATGAATATATTTTGTTATTGATACGACAGAGGCCCTTTTAAGTTCTTGGGTTTCTTGAAAATAAATCCGCGATGTAACTTGTTCGGAAAACATTGTATAATCGTCCTTTTACACAACATAATTGTGACTTATTGCACGCAAGCAAAACTAAGACAAAATGTGCTAGAAATGTAAACACGGTGGAATGGCACTTCTTCTTTAAGAGATTACAAGTCCGACGTCCATTTGGCTTCAATAGTAACGGAAATTCAAACCAGCAAACCTTTCCAAAACTGAATCTTTCATCCACATCAGCATCCGAATTGGTAAACAAAAAAAATACCATAAGCAAACGTCGTTTTTTCAAGGAGATGCGAGCGGCCTCTTGCTCTTTGTAGGCTCTGTGTGTTAACTTCAGTGTTGTACACCTCCCCTTCAGAATGAGTCTCGTGCCGCTACCGTTAAAATCCTCTAATAATTCGCTCAGGACCGGTCCGAAACCTCTTCATGTTGTAAGCAAGACGCATATATCCATTAATCGACAGGTAATGTGAGCACAAATGCTGCCAAAATTATCTCTCCACACGCTTTGTCGAACGATACTGACTTACCTTTCGTTCACAGGCCCATTGTCCACCCCTCCTTACCCTGCGCCGTGACATCATCATCATCATAGTAAATCATGTACAACACAAGATGGAGAGTGGGCCGCTATTGACCCCCACCCAACCGATATAAAACACTCACACGCAGTCGTTTGACATTTCAGGTACAACCTAAACTAATTCGAGTTATTTTTTGAAAGAATCTCTACATTTAGACGCTTGAGTTGAGCTGAAAGTTCAGCACCCAGAACAGCGCTGGTTCAGTACCATGGACAAGAGCGCTATCCGTAGCAAGTGCCTAGTTTGAAGAAAAAAAATGCTGTTTTTAATGAGTATTCAGCAGTGTAACGATTAAAGCACAGAGTATTGCATTAAAATAAGTTTGCGTTTACGATTGTCGTACACTACAATATTCAGTATTAACACATTTCACTAGAGACTGTACTGGAGAGAGCATCGTTTCTGAAACTGAAGCCTTCAATATGGATCTATTTTTTCTTGCGTAATGACACATTTGCCTCGCTTCAAAAGCGTTGAACTACTTTTCTTTAATATCCTAACAACGTGACCTAGTTTTGTGGAATATGATCGAATTAACTTCATCTGTCTCACTTAAACTGTTAAATTATTGTAGAGGTTACCCCACTGTAAAAATGTCAAATAAACGTGAAGATTTAAGTTTAATTGATAGCCTGATTTTTTCGAGTAAAATCAAAGAGGCGTAAAAGCACTTTTCTTTATCATTAACGAAAATCAGACAATAAGTTCTTTTTGGGATACATTGAATGTCTGTACTGATGGATAAAATCAAGAAACTCTTTTATCTAACAGAGATGTTGTTAACATAATTATTTTCAGAGTAACCAACCAAACACAGTGAAATTGGTAACTTGGATTAATGATTAAATATTAATGTCAACCTATAAATAGCCTAAACTACTAATATATTATTATAGGTCACGTGTCTTTCTACAATAGAGTGAAGGGGGAGGGGGAAACGCTTTACCAAACTTCAAACAAAAAAGTTTTGTATCATATAAGAAGTTAGCAGAAGCCTTTGAGAGTTTTGCATATTTAATGAGACCGAAGTTCTTCGGTTACCAGCTGGAACTTTGCTTACCCCTCATCCTAAAGTTTCATACAGATGGATAGCCCAGCATACAATTAAAGCCAGAGTCTGTTCCTACTGGCCAGACACTGTGTATAAATATTACATAGGATGCCAGCTGAGCGAATGAGAAGCACAACACCCCCATAGCCAGATGGACTGATCCCTCCCAAATACAAAAGTTTTAATACGCCAGAAGTCAGGCAGCCTCTGAGTTTAAAGCACAACTCCCACTGGGAGACAAAAGTTGCCTTTGTTTAAAAACTGTCTGGACAGGGATTTCATTTCGCACGTTTTTAAAGATACAAAAATCCGGGATCTGGGTCAATACTATGCGTTCGTCAATAGCAGAGTATTTTGAAAGAGATAAACGTAATCCAGGTCTATTCAGTCAAGATTAATAATTTTAATACTAAAAATGAAAGTAAACAAAGAAGGGGAAACATGCTTGCTTGCACTGCGCAGGTTTGAATTCTCATAGCAGATTACACGAGAGAGAAAAAAAACATGGCACAAAACGTATCATTCGAGTTTTAATAAATCACAATAATGAACTTACTGTGAATTATTGTTAACAAAAAGTTAAGCAAACCCAGGATATCAACAAAACCACAGCGAACCAGACTAAGTTTGACGCGAGCAAAATAAAACAGTAAAGAGAAGTCCAGCACTCACCGAGAAAAGTTTTACACAACTTCATCTTTGCGGTGATTTCTTCGTCTTCGACACCGCAAAACTAGTCAACTTCATTAGAGAAAGTTACTTTAAACAAAACTTACAGACAGAGGTGGGCGGTCTTATTTCGTACACGCTTGCGTCCACCAATCAGCGGCGGTCGGGGTAGTGTTTGTTCCTCTCGACAAGCCAATGAGGGCGCGCCTCACTGCCTGTGTCCCCACACAATGACCTCTGAAAATGAAAACAAAAGCCTGTCTTGTGCGCCTCGAGTCATGTGTCAGAATTTTTAAATGAAAATCTCTCGATAAAACTTTTTACTGAGTGATTTTGAATTTCCTCAAAAAAATACATATTTTAAGCACATTTAAACACGGTCACTGAAGCTATTTTCCTTCTTTAGTAGAGATAAGTTTTGTGCCATTGTCTGCCACCTGCCTACTTTTTTGTACTACGTGCCTCAAACTGGTCAACCATGATATTTCCATTTTTGAAAAGCTTTTGTGGATGTTCGGATTAAACATTATACTAAATTATAAACAAGACATGAAATTTTATATTCTTACTTAAAAATAGTAAGTAAATCTCATGTAGCTTATTTTACACATAAAGTTTTACAGCTTATATTCTAACATCAGATTTCATCCCTGTGGTTTCTGTTTGGTTAACCTGATAGTGTTCACCCATGAACAATAACTTCATTTTTACATTTTGAACTAAATAGCACCTTTCATGACCTCAAGATTGCATTACAAACCATTTTAAAACACATTTTTAAATAATTTTTTCTTAGATATTTTAAAGAAATACATAAATTCAGCATTCAGTGTTTAGAAATTTGATTCTTTAAAACTAAATCTCAGTTTATAAATCAGTTAATCAATCAATGAAACCTCAGATCTTTCTCATTCTTTCCCAAACTCAATCTGGTGCACCTCGCTTCTCCCCCACCCTTTCCCCTGTCAGCCCAGTGAGAAGGCATATGTGCTGGGTTACTGCTGGAGCCCACGTAGGCCTCTACGTGATCTGAAGTCTTACCCCCCATGACAGATGGGCCTGCTGATAATGATGCTGAGAACACCCCCCCCCAACTTGCTGTTACCATGGTGAGTAAGGAGGGGGACCATGGGACGTGTGGAGGGGGCCGGGGTGCTTATTAAGGCATTTACACTTAGTAGACACCAGGCCTGTAGAAAGTGTGAAAAGCTTTCAGAGCTTTATTTGAAAGACTCGTATGAACATATGAGCACTTGGAGCCTGTCAGACTGCAGACTGTATAATGTTAGTGAATATTGATGATAGGGCATTTTATGGTGTCTGTTTTGAATCTGTCGCTTTGAGAGAGTGTTGATTAATTATTTACACTCTTCTTCTCATACATAATGGTTGATGATATCTGTTTAAACTTTGCAGGCTTTAGTAATCAGTTTCATGTTGAATGAAATCTGAGGGCTAAACTTGTAGTTGTGTGTGGAATATGTCTACGGGGAGGGAAGACATAAACCCACTCTCTCCTTTATACACATGCACACGGCCCCATTACAATAACAATGGCTGACCACACTTTAGGGCGGAGCTTAGAGTGTGATTTCCAGGCCACAGAGCGAGGCTCTCTAAATGAGCTTTGTGTGTGCGTGTGCGTGAGTGTGTGTGTGTGTGTGTGTGTGTGGTGAAGGGCTTTTTGGCACAGCTGTCACCCTGGAGGGTGATATCAGGCAAGCCCAGCTAGTCTCCTTTTTTTAAGAATCTTGTGAGAAAAAAATGGGGGAAGGGATTGAAAGAAGAAACAACTAAAGTTTAGATGAGATAACAGGAAAACAAATTATGACTGAACAATAAGTGATATTGGACACTGAACAACATAAATAAACAAAACATATGGCAAATTAAGCATTTAACTGTGTTTATTTTTGTGGGTGTACATTTGCAAAACGTTTGCAACTTTCCTTGTAGTATAAATTAAAGGTCCTGTCCATCTATTTTTCTATTTTACTATTCTAATAAAATAAAGTTATAAAACATGAAAGTTTTAAATTAAAAGTATGTTCTAGTAACAGCTTTTGTAAATCAGGCCTAAATATTTAGATTAATAATATGTCAGAATTTTTTTTTTTATTGTATATACTGAATATTGCATATTGTATATAATTAAGAAAAACTTAACTGATTTCAAATACATACAGTAAAAAGAAGACGTTTAAAAATATTAAAACTATGCATTGCTTGTCTCGACGTGCAAAATGTAAGCTTCTATCGTACGTCTGTTTTGAATGGCTGCGCAATATTGTTATATTGTGAAAAGATAAAGGCCTTTGATTGCTTGTGGACTAAAACCTCAAAACTTCAATAAGAACTTTCACTTTAAGCAAACTTTGCTCACTACTAACACATAAAAGACAACAGCTTGCATTTTGCGGTCAGTTCTTTGACACAACAGATATGCAGCTAATCTCTGGGAAAATCAGCTTAGCAGCTGTCCTAAAGTATAGGTTTTCTTGTCTTAGTGAGAGAATAAGACAAAAAGTAGCTGAAAGAACAGGAGACAAGCTCTTTTCACACCATACTCTCTCTCTCTCTTTCTCTCTCACCACTGAGACAATCTCCCCTCATCCAGACTTTGCTCCACCTGTTCCCATGCCCCACAATTCCCCTCACTAATTATTCACATTCTGGACACAAAAGTCTAGATTGGTGATCTTGACTCACATATGATGGATACCCTCATATTTGAGTGCAGAAGTCCTGTAAAGTTGCTCTATTTAAATGTTGGCTAAGCCATTATGTAATTCCGTGTCATCAGGCCCTTAAATTTAATGGTCCAAGTGGTGCTAATGGTATTTTGAGAGGGTCTGCTCAATTAGTGATCCAATACAAATGGCCCTCACCCTTTCTCGCTAAAATATCCATGGTAATTAAGATGCCACCTGTGCCCAGTGATCGAAACACAGTAGCCATGGCACTAAGAAGTATGCTTGGAAATTATGGGCTAGTCAGCAACTCCCTCACTCCCTCCCTCCCTTCCTTTCAGGCCCAAAGTGGGGCTGACTAGACATCTGTATGCAAATAATCTAAATAGTATAGAAAGAACGTACATCTGAAGGGGGGTGAGACTGCTTTCCCCAGCACTACAAAGACTAAATTGGTGGATATTGTGAGCATGCACAGCTGACTGGCTGGTTTGGAAATTCCTATTCAAATATCCATACTCAGTCGCCATCTGCAACTTTTTAGATAATAGTGATTCATAGTAATCACTGGGTAGGCTAATCACAAAAGGTTAAGGAGCAATTTTACATTATCAATCCTATGTAAACTATTTACATGTATTCTAGTATTACTTTTTCCTCCCTTTTATGTTTTATTTATTTTTTAATATAATTCATTTTTTGATTTTATTTTTATGTTATACTCTAAATTCCATATTTATTGTAATCTAACTAAATGAAAGCATGTTAAATGCGAGTGCAACTTAAAACTTAAGTCTTTTAAAAATGACCAAATGCACATTACCATTTAAAAGTTTGGGATCGTAAGATTTTCTAGTGTTTTTGAAAGAACACGATCCGTCGGAAATCATTCTAATATGCTGATTTGGTGTTCAAGAAACATTTTGTATTATTATAATGTTGAAAATGGTTGTGCTGCTTCATATTTCTGTGGAAACCATAACTACAATTTAAAAGTTTAGAATAAGTAAGATTTAAAAAGAACACTTTTGTTAACTGTTGTTAACATTATAAATATCTTTATTTTAATTCATTTTAATGCTTGTTTGCTAAATGAAAGTTTTCATTTCTTTTAGAAAAATCTTACTGACCCCAAACTTTTGTGTACAGGGTAACATGAGGGAAGATGTCCCCTTAAGAACAAAGTGGATTTACTTTTAAATGGTAACATATTTAGATATAAGTTTAGCATGTGCAGGATGATGATGCATCAGCCAGTGTGTTATATATAGGAAATAAATAGAAACATTTGCTAATTTATTTGTTATAGCACAAAATGTCAAATATTAAAAAGAGGGGTAAGTTGGCCCCTACTGGGATATTTTGTCCCCCTACCTGGGGTAAGAGGCCCCCCTTGATAAACTTTTACGGAATGTATAAATGAAATTTGATACTTTTATATATATATATATATTTAAAGTGTCATTAATGTAAAATACTAAAACTAATGTATTTAAAATTTTATATTGACAATTGAGTTGATAATAAACCAATGACAGACAAAGCAGAATCCAAGTAAAAGAGATTCATCTGAAAGGTATTCTATGGGGCCGTTCACACAGAATGCGTTTTTCCATTCCAACGCGCTACTTTTCCATTGTTTTTCTACGTAAACACGCGCTAGACGGACGTGAAAAACCGTTGCGTCTTGCGTCTTTTGCAGCGTCTCGCACATGACATGGCCTCCTAAAAATGCGGCGCTCAAGTTAAAATCAGTTCAACTTTTAAAAAACGCATCTCAAGACCTTGCGTTTTTCTCCATTCCACTGCCCGCGTCTCGCGTTTTTCAAAGCAAAAACACATTCTGTGTGAATGAGCCCTATGACTTGCATGTGAATATGTACTTATTTAATTGCCCATATTTTAATTGAAGATATGTCATAATAGCAACACTATGAATGCAAATTTAATGACTTCACTCAACTTACCTATATGTTTTAATGAAAGCATGTAAATGTACCTCTAATTCATGGAAATACTAAATAATAAACCCATTAATTACGGTAGTTATACAATGTAAAAATAATAACACCAGTAGAAACATATACTTGCCAATTCTGCCACTTACCCCAAGGGTCTAATTTGATCTTTTTACTTCAAAAAAAATTTTACTTCACAAATCTAAAAACATTAATGTGTCCACAAATCCTTCTTTAATAAATAAACATTGATATTCAACGCAATACAATGTCATACATTGCTATTTTCCAGAGACACAAAATTAGATCAATTAACCTGTTTCGACTAACTAAATCTCACAAATGTTAATATTCAGATGAAATGACAAAATAAAAAATAGCATAGCCATTCATCAACAGTGCTGAGGTGAGATCATCTATGGCCAGGAGAAAAAATTTAAGGTAGGAGGGGGGTTCATCTTGCCCCAGGGGGCATTTTACCCCAACCTATACCTACCCAAGGAGCTAAGGACCTTTTTTTTAATACAAATTTGAAGTAAAAACATACTTTAACAGTAAATGTCCCAAACTGGACACCAGAACCTCTGACAAGACCTGTCAGCACATCAGGGAAGTAAATGCTTCCGGGTTGTGTTACGATTGGACGCAGTGAATCAGAGTCAATTTGGGACAGCCGCACCGGTCAATGCTTGACCTCTGACCCACAGAAATGTTTGATACACAGGGGCCGTGACCTTTGTTGATCTCTTTATTTCAGAGAGCAGGTGCTGTAGGAGAGATGACCCTAGAGAATGCCAGGGCAGGGTCACTGAGGGTCAGCTCTTATTTACTAGTTGTGACATGGCACACGTGCCACTTTCCCAAGAGAGCGAGAAATCAAGCCAGCACTGTTGGCAAATCTCCTCACGCTCTGTAAAGTGCTGCACTGTAAAAACAATCAGGATGAGCTTGGATAAAGCTCATATTCCTAAGATAATGCGCTTCCCTGTGTCCCTGCGCAGGACACGCACAGACACATACATATAAACACCCTGAACTGAAGAGATAAGAGGCCCTGATGGCTGAAATCTGGCTCTGTTCACTCTGGGCCAGATCTGCAGAGGAGACCACCCGAGGTAAACTCATTAAGAGTCCAATAAAAACCTTCTGTCGGGACGGCAGGACTCCCACAGATACTCCAGTGACAATACCATCAACAACAAGAGCAAAGAAAAGAGAAACCCACAGACAAAAGAGCTCTCTAATTAGCAGAGCACTTCTAAGTGACATATGCTCCTGGAATCGGGAGTGAGGGATAAGGGAAAAGTAGGAAAAGAAGAGAGTAAAGAGGAACTGCCTCAGGCGTGTAGACAGCAGGGCATGTGAATGACTCCTGTGCCATAAAGGCAGCACAAAAGGACCCGAAAGCCTATCAACTGTACCGCCGCACTGAGATAAGCAACACATCAGCCTGTGGTCATTCTTTCTTTTGTCTACACAATGGATGCCGGGACCACAGTCATAACGGACTCCATAGGGAGGAGCGGTGATAATGTGAGCTTTGTTTTACGTTGACATTCCTCACCGATTAAATGAAAGAAGATTAAATATCGAATGCTGGGGAATAATTCTCTGTGTATTTGAGGGTATCTCTCTGTGCTCTGTGACATCGGATAACCTCTCTTGATACAATCCCCAGGGAATCTTTGATGCGTGGATGACATTTCATCACAACATGCATTGACAGAACTGCAGAGTCAGACATAAGTTAGTGTGGGTCACACATCCACACACATATAATGATCAAATCAATTCATGTAAATATTTTACAGTTCACTATAGAACCAAATATAATGAGAGAAGATTTTTTGTATTGTGTTAAATATACAATTATATTACACTGGATGTGTGAGATTAAAAAAGGATTTGCAGAGATAATCATTTTACGTCTTTCTCGCTGCATGTACTAATTATACCTGATCAGATTGTTGCCAAGCAACATGTAAAAACATGCCTGCATAATGCAGATATTATGAATGTAGCTTATATATGAAATATATACAGTGCTTTGTGAAAGTATTTGTCCCCCTTCATTTTTTTCACAGTTTGTTTTGTTGCAGCCTTATGCTAAAAGGCTTTAAAAAAAAACACATCAGTCTACAATCCTTACACCACAATGACAAAGCAAAACAGATGTGAAAAACTTAATTTGTAAAAAGGAAAAACTGAAATAATTACATTGCATGAGTATTTGTACCATTAACGCAGTTGAAGCATCTTTACAGACTCAAGTCTTTTTAGGTATGATTTGACAATTGATCTGCATTTGGCAGTTTACTGCCTTTATTCTCCTCAGATCCTCTCAAGTTCTGTCAAGTTGGATTGGGACCATCGGTGGACAGACATTTTCAGGTTTCTCCAGAGGTGTTCGATTGGGTTCAAGCCCAGGCTCTGGCTGGGCCACTCAAGGACATTCACAGAGTTAAGCCACTCTTGCATTGTCTTAGCTGTGTGCTTAGGGTCATTGTACTTCTGCCCAGTCCGAGGTTCTGAATGCACTGGATTGGGTTTTCATAAAGGATATCTCTATATTCTGCTGCGTTGAGCTTTTCTTCTACTCTGACAAGTGCCCACAAAACATACCCACAGCATGATGCAGCCACCACGCTTTACCGTTGGGATGGTATTGTGCTCGTGATGAGCGGCTTCAGACATGATGCTTGGAGCTTCATCAGACCAGACAATCTTGTTTCTCACAGTCTGAAAGAGTCCTTTAGGTGCTATTTTGCAAATTCCAAGTGGGTTTTCATGCGTCTTCACGGTGAACGTGATTTCACCAAGTACAACATGTTCCTGGATCAACATGTTTGTTGATCATTCCAATCAAACAATCAGATTTGAGGGACAAGTTTACCATTTATGTCAAGTTTAGGCTTACAACCTGGGTTAGGTGCTTCCACAACAGTGTTATTCAACTATCATTTCCCTCTGATTTTAGGGATAAGTTATGGGTAGGGTTAGGTTTAGGGGTTGGGAAAAGGTTAGGACTAAATTTTCGGATAGGAATGTATATGTTGATCCAGGAACATGTCTTACTTGGCAAAATCACGGTGACCTGTCTTCACCGAGGAGAGGCTTTAGTCTGGCCACATTGCTATAAAGCAGATCAGTGGAGTGTTGCAGTGATGTTTGTCCTTCTGTAAGTTTCTCCCATCTCCTTATGATCATGGAGCTCAACCAGAGTGACCATCAGCTTCTTGGTCACCACTCTAACTAAGACCCTTCTCCATTGATTGCTCAGATTGGCCAGAAGGCCAGCTCTAGGAAGAGTCCTGGTTGTTCCAAACTTCTTCCATTAAGGATTATGGAGGCTACATGTTTCTGTGAACCTTCAATCCAGAAGAAATGTTTTTGTAGTCTTCCCCAGATCTGTGTCTCGACACAATCCCGTCTCTGAGCTCTTGGTTTTTGCTCTGATGTGCATTTTCAGCTGCTAGACCTTTTATTGAGAGGTGTGTACCTTTCCAAATCATGTCCATTCAATTGAATTTGCCACATGTTAACTCTTCTCGAAGTGTAGGAACATCTCAAAGATAATCCAACAAAACGGGAATGCTCCTGAGCTAAATTAAATGTCCCAGAACACGTACAAATACTTATGCAATGTAATTATTTCAGTTTTTTATTTTTATTAAATTTGCTTCTTCTTCTTCTTTTTTTTTTTTTTGCCTTTGTAATTATGGTGTATGGAGTGATGTAAAAAAGAGTGATGCGAAAAAAGTAATATATTATATATATAAATATTGCAGACAGTTTGCTGAGGTCATGTGTATCTCTTAAAGTATATGGCATTCGGTGTGTGAACATTTCCATTTGCTTTGCTAGATTTTCAGCTGTTAGAGAATTTACATTTGCATGATTATGTCAAGTGAACAAACAGAGAGACAGAAAGAGGCTCTTTTCACTGTTCCAAATTTGTGCAGTTTGCAGTCCTCTACAAAGTGTGTTAAAAAGCTTACTGGAACATTACTTCTAATTGCTGTACAGATTTAATTATAGTCATGTACAGTGGGATCTAAAATCTGATTAAATAAGTCGAATGTTATGACGTAAAAGGAATATGAAATGTTTACGGTTTCACACAGGGTTTAAATAATGCTAAAAATAAATGTTTGCAATCTTGAGTAGCATGCATTGAACATGGCTCTCTAGCGCCACCTCTTGATACGGCTTGAGACTGCTTTTTTAATATCCTGCCCCCTGCTGGAGAAATGCGGAGAACATCATTAAAATATCTGTCAAAGAGCTTGAAATCGTGTCTCAGCTTGAGTATGTATTTATGTGTTTGTTTGAATTTCCTTCATGTTTTGACATGCACTTTGGTAAGAGTCTCTTCTATCTACTGACCTGAGCAACCTCAGTTTTGCATGAGCCCCTCATCTTTAAATCTTCTGACAGCTATAGAGAGAGGGAAAAACACTCTGTCCTCATTAGCTCGAACTTTTATTCTCCTCTCCCACTCATACATATTTCCTCTCCCATTCGATGCCTTTCATCTTATCCACAGTCTGAAACTGTGTGTCTGCGTTATTTGTCCAATGATTTGTCTAGTGTCATCCTCGGTCATTGTTCACATTCTGTTTAGAGGTATCTCTGCTTCCTTTGTTCCCTGAATGCTGGCAAACAAGTCTTTTGCCTCTGCCAACCTGGAATATACAACGACAGAATACAAACAACAAGGTATAATAACAGATTTGATCCTTGTGGAAAGAAAACTTCTACATTTAGCTTGGAAAAGGCTAACCGCATAAGCAAATCCATCAGGGATTAGGAAGGATGAAGCATCTCTATTAGTTCTCAGTCTTTGTTATTGGTCATCAATAAGAGCACCGTGAGCTGAGCTTGTTCCCCAGGCAACAGACTGAATGACAATATTTTTCTTCATTAGTTCAGAGGCCAAGAACTTTTCATGATCACATTCATTATGCAAAGAACATGCTAAACACTGCCTTTCATCTGGGAAAATTAATGGCTACAACTGTGTTGATTTGGATTTGAGTTCCAGGGCAGAGTGAGAGTCAGAGCAGGACCCTGTGACCGCAGACGCACTCAGCGTGCTTTTGGATGCTTCGCCCTGCAGAGATGATTAATGTCTTCATTCATGCATACAAACATTTTAAGCAACTTAAAATTCTACACTGAGATCTTATTGCTTTATTACTCTCAATTATAAACATTAGACTCCCTCAGAAAATTGTCCATCATTCTGTTTGAAAGCATTTTCATTCAGCCATTTTCATCTGTTATGTTGTCATTTAGCTTGTTTTATCTAGCTCACTGACAAATCCATAAATCCATAGAGGATAATTGTAATGAAAATGCATATGCAATTTCATGTTACATGAAAAGAGAAATTTGGACAAATAATCTAAGGCCAAGAGAAAATATTGAAATATTATAGCGTTTTAGCGTTAATCTTTTAGTTTCTCCTTAATTATTTCCTGTTTAAATAAGGAATATATATATATATATATATATATTTATTTTTATTTTTTTTTGGGGGGGGGGGTGAACTATCCCTTTAAGCTCTTTAAAGTCTGCAATGAAAAGTCAGAGAAATCAAATTAATATTATTATTTTAGTTTTTATATTATTTTATAGTTTTGTTTTTATCGTTAAATGAAATATTATGTTTTTAATAATGAGGTTTTTTTAGTCATACGCAGAGACCGATTATGCATTGTTACGCAATTGTGGCTATAATATAAGCAGTTATGATTTGATTTTTTGAATAGTGGTCTCTCATTCTAAAATATTGTGACTGCAGTCATGGTATGCTGCTTTTGTGATTATGTAATTTTATGTAGATTTATTGTTAGTTTATATTTCAAGCCAATACATTTTGCACTGCAGGGAGGTCATTAGAGGAAAATAAGCTACAACCTTGGCTGTCTAGCTGTTTGCGAACATTATTAAACTCATAAAACAGTAAGGGCTGGTAATTTACTGAACAAGAGGCGTTATGATTTGAGCTTATTTAGCCGTATGTTTTCTGGACTATGGCCTTAGGCTACAGTGAGAGGACCCCTAAACCAAATCCAGGTTATGTATCTTGAAAAGATGTAAAAATCTTCTACTTCATGCAATGCTAAACTCCTCCGTCATTAATCCATAATGCCCCAATCCACAAACACACACAGTGGCACCCAAGTGTACGACTAACATGTCCACATAATAATGCACTGACTCTCTCAATACATCAATGGACCCTACAGCCAGCTGGAAAACATCTTCACATAACAAATGTGCTAATTGAGACACTACTGTTGCAAATCCATGTGGCCTGTTTAGGGTACAGACTGCTGCTGCTAAAGAAATTAGGGGAGAAAAAGAAATAGAACATTTTAATGCTTCCACTTCCTGCCATTACTGAAAATTGGCTCAGCACCACTCATTAATGCATTAGCAAAGGGTTGCTAACATGCTGTTTTTTATTGGCCGGAAATGATCAAAGCCCACAGGGTGGAAAGATGAGAAGAAAAGAACAGAAAAGGCTTTAAATTTGATAAGTCACTCCTGAAATAAGAAAAAGAATCTTCAATAAAGATTTGCAAAAAGCATCTTGGCTTTAATGGCAAAGGCCAGCGAACAGGACTGAAAAAGGCAAGAACCAAAAATAAAAGCTGCTTGAGCCCCAGCGGTTATAGAGGTTATAAAGATTATGAAGAAAAATAACATTAATCAAAATTATAAATAATTAGGAATTCATATTGCATTTTATGAAAACATACTGTATATAACAAAATGTACACAGCTAATGTAGCTAATAACAATAGCTATTTCAAATCTAAGGATTATAACTCAAGGGACAGTTCACCCCAAAATGAAAATTCTGTCATCATTTGCTCACCCTCAAGTTGTTTCAAATCTGTGCTGAACATAAAAGAAGATTTTTGAAGAATGTTGGTAAACAAACAGTTTCTGGTCCCCATTGACTTCCATAGTATTTGTTTTCTATACGGAACTGAATAGGGACCAGCAACTGTTTGGTTACCAACATTCTTCAAAATATCAGAAGAAAGAACTTCATGCAGGTTTGGAACAATTGAGGGTGAATAAATAATGACAGTAAATACATTTTGGGTGAACTATCCTTTTAGTAAGCATTTTCTAAAATAAGCAGAACACTCCAAAGAGACAAGCGAAATCATATTTTAAAATTGTTGTGAATCTAAAAAAAAAAATCACATCTTTTTGTATCTGCAAAGAGATGTCTTTTTGAGTCTGAATCTAGTAAATGTACACTTTCATATTTCTGGCTTTAATTATAAGGCCAATATACACTATTAAAAATAAAGGTTTCAAAAGTTTTTTTTTTTTTTTTTTTTTTGCAGCAATGCCATAGAAGAACCATTTTAGGTGAACATTTCAGTGAACATTTCTTTAAAAAAAAACAACATCTTTTTCTTAGTGTAAAGATATATATTATGATATATAGAATATGGTCATGCAGAATAAGGCATTAATATGTGCTTTATAAGTACTAATAAACAGCCAATATCCTAGTAATATGCATGCTAATAAGCAACTAGTTAATAGTGAGAATTGGACCCTAAACCAAAGTGTTACCATACATTTTAGCTGTGATTGTTAATACTCACATCTTCACTCATAAGAATTGGTGTGGAAATGGAACAGTTCATGCAGCCTGTGATGAGACACACCTTTGAGTTTGCACCTCAAATTGGTGTTCTCAAATTCCAACATGGAGCATATGGTGGAGCTGTCTGGCCCTGCATCACTCAACCTACATTTCTTTTGTGCTGTGCTTTTCCTCTCTCCTTGGAAAGGACACTGTGTCCTATTTTGCAAGCACCCATTGAGGTATTTGCTTTTATCACTCTGAATACGTTTTCTTAACATTTTTTTTTTATATAGATGCAAATGTACATAAAGTAAGCCATTACAGGTACTTTGAGCATCTTTCTGAGCCATGTGTTTTATTTAGAGGTGAAGAGAAGAAGAGGAGAGAGCTGAGGAAAAAGAGGGTGTCAGAGGACATTTTGATTATTTACTTATTTACTTAGTCTTTTTCTCTTTTGTTTTATGTTATAAATAAAAATATTTCAAGTATGTATTCACTTATGAATATCAAGGTTTTTGAGTTTTAATCAAATTTAAAAATAAATAAATAAAATTGAAATAAAAGCATCTGCACCTAGGATGTCTTCTTCGATGTTTATGGTGGCTACGTCCCTGATCTTCAATTTCAAAGTTGACTTAAAACAAATTATCATAGATAATTCTGTTTTATTTATTTAATTATTTATCTTCTTGTGGTTAGGGTTATTTCCTTTTAAAAAGTCTACAGTTCTCTTTAGTTCTCTCAAAGCTCCCTTTCATACACAATAAAATTTATGTTAAAAACTGTAATTTGTGTCCTTTCCAGCACTTGAAATGGTAAATTAAATCAATATTTGTGGTCTCAGTAGTTGTTTTTTTTTTTTTTTTTTTTTTACCCTGTAATGTGATTTTAATTATGCGCTTTTGATTGTTTTTGCCACCTTAACGCTGAACCTTAAAGGGACAGTCCACCCAAAAATGAATCATTTACTCGCCCTCATCTTGTTCCAAACCCGTATACGTTTCTTTCTTTAACAGAACATAAAAGAAGATATTTTGTAGAATGTTGGAAACCAAACAACATTACAGCCCATTGATGGACATAAAAAAACACGTCATTTCTCAAAATATCTTCCTTTATGTTTTACAGTAGAAAGAAAGTCATGTGGCCACTTTCACACACATCAACGGAATATGGTCGTCAGTCCTGTATTTGAGTCCTTAAAGGGTTAGTTCACCCAAAAATGAAAATAATGTCATTAATTACTCACCCTCATGCCGTTCCACACCTGTAAGACCTTCGTTAATCTTCAGAACGCAAATTAAGATATTTTTGATGAAATCCGATGGCTCAGTGAGGCCTGCATAGCCAGCAATGACATTTCCTCTCTCAAGATCCATTAATGTACTAAAAACATATTTAAATCAGTTCATTTGAGTACAGTGGTTCAATATTAATATTATAAAGCGACAAGAATATTTTTGGTGCACCAAAAAAAACCAAAATAACGACTTATATAGTGATGGCCGATTTCAAAACACTGCTTCAGGAAGCTTCGGAGCGTTATGAATCTTTTGTGTTGACTCTGGACTCTGTCCTGTCAAAAGTGATAAGACTTTTCAGTTTTATGGACGTTGCCATCTTTGATATTACTTTGGTCACTGTCGCTGTGTTACTGGGGCCTGACTCTCGTTGCACGTTCATACATTTTGAGACTCACATCTGTAAGTAAATGCAATTGTCAATCCCTAAAACTGACAGTGTGAACGTAGCCACAGACATGAGGGTGAGTAAATTATGTATTGTGGCTCTCACGGTAGGACACATGCTGTTAAAACCATAGAAATGAATAAACACTTCAAGTCAAACAGCAAAATTCTGTGTTATGACCATGGTTATGACAGTGTCTATATGGTCTAAAAAAAGAAAAGGGCCTTTTTGTGCCTTTAGTGCCCTTGGTGCCACTTTTCAAAACATTTGTTTTAAAACAGTATGATTTTTCAAGCACATGACACAGGTAGGGGGTTTTGGTAACTCAAAATGTAAGACTGTTTTTCAAGGTCCGTACCACTTCACCAAAAGGAATTAATGAGGCTGAAGAATTTAATTGGCTAATCAATGCATCCAAGGTGGAGTATTCTAATTGGCGCTCACTGTAATGCTTTAAATGTGATGGATCAGTTTGCACACATGGGATTTGATTGATTAAAACTTGAAAGGGAGCCAAAGGTACTCATTTGATTTTGCATTTCGAGTAGTGCACTGGTCTAGACCAGCATTGTTAATATGGCCATACACTTAAAGGGTTTCCCCCCCAAAAATTAAACATATTTGTGTTTATGCTGACATGCTGCTAATACTAAAACTGCCAAAAGCATCAAACTATTAACCACCAATCATGTAAGTGAAATTTGATATTCCATGCTGAATTTGATGTTGCAAATAGGTAATTAGTGTCATTTATAACATAAACGGTCTTGTGTAAGCAATTAACACTTTATTAGTTGTATACACCAGCAGTGTAACAATTTATGGCACTGCAGTGTTGAATAAATGTTTGTAATTTCTTGATTACTGTATCAGGGTACTTGTCTTTAATAATTAGGTTCACATTCTGCAGTAAAAAAAAATTCAGAAAATTTCTTTAGCATGAAGCAATGTCTGTCAAAACTTGTCACAGTTTCAAATGTAATTTTTCATTTGAAATGCTTTTCCAAATATGAAAAAAGCTTTAGTTTTAATAGGACAACTTAATTTCTTAATCTTTAAAATGGGGATCAATTACTTTTCCCTCAAGCAGCTCTGAAACTTTACCCTCACCCATTTCTAAGTCAAATCAGTCTTCAAGCCAGGAGTCATGACAATCTGTTTTCCACATTGGCAACCTTTCCCTGTCCATCGATCATCCCAGACTGCATTTCCTTCTTTTGGCCTCACCATGAAAGTTCAAAATGCTCATTGTGCCCAGCACAACTCCTATTAATTTATATTTGAATGTCTTTTTTTTTTTTTTTTTTTAATTTAAGGTAAATCTGAGAGTTCCTGAGATTTGTATCAGAAAGCCACTTTTTTTAATATGTTACCTTGATCGATACTTTGTCATGGCTAAAGCAGAACATATATGCATCCACTCAGAGAGAACATAATGGCCTCTGATTTACGGGGAGAAAGCTACTTTAAATCACACATCTTAAGTGCTTTTACTTAATTTTATAGAATGAACCTGAAAATATGCTATATATCATATGCTATATATCAAGCATATGTGATTTCTGAAAGCCTCATATGTGTATAAAGGAAGACTAGAGAGTATGATTTTTTTAATATTTCAATCAGCCACAAACACTTTACCTTGACAACTATGTTTTGCAAGTACTGATGTCAGCAGTGATGGTTGATGTACTGCTTCAGTTAATTTCTTAAGAATAAAACATCTTAAATGAACTCTACACTGACACACTATGCTTCACATCTTACTCAAACACTTAAAAACTGTTACATGCTTCTAATTTCATTATATATTCAGAAAACCTAATGAATAAATTGTGAGTCATGCATTATCTAAAATTAAGGTAAAAATAACATTTATTAAATGATAAAACATTTATGTCGATATACATCAAATCAGCAGGCGTCTGTATATATCCTCATGATAATTAAAGCTCCAGCAGAGCAGCATGCTGGTGTTAGAGAACCATATATTTAAATGAATTCCTGAAGTCATCTGCATAAAAGGGTTGTAAGAGAAAAAAAAGTTGACTTGTAAATCACTATGGTGACAATTATGTTAAAAATAGCCTTAAAATGAAGCCTGTACATACTGACATTTCAGCCCCTATAGGAAAACAGCTGCAGGTATACTAGCTTTACAAGTATCCACTTGCATCATTAGACTATACTTCTTTTTAACTAATGCACTCACATTTATCAAAAGTGCAAAGGAGTTGCCAACTGCTTTCAATTGACAGTAGCTAAAACTGGTAGCTAAATGTCACTAGATGACATCATAATGGCAAATTCATTGATCTATATCATTGATCTATGTAAGTCACTAAATCTAGTGACAAAATCCCTAAATTGGCAACACTGGTGCAAAGGGTCAGTAAGCCTACTACTTTATTTTTTACTTTTGTATATGGGTCAATGACGTGACGGGTCATTGTTTTGTCCAAAGGCCTTAATAATAATAAAAAACAAAGATATGACATCCAAAGTATGTAAGGTAGTACAACTAGATCTCTTTTATTGAATCCAAAAGGTTTTAATTATATTTTGCTACATATAAAGGTATTTTAAAGATTTTAAAGTGTCAAAAGGTCATTCGGTTTAACCGTCCAAAGGCCAATACAGCCATTTCATTTGTGATTAAAATATCTTAAAATGTAATAAATGTATATATTTTTTATTCTGGCATGATTTTATAACATCATATATCAATATAGTGCAAAATGGTATTGAAATTATGTGTAGAAGTCATTGCTTTGTTATGAGAAAGAATGTCTGGAAAAATGAATTTCATTGATGTCATTTGGAGTAACCAATATAAAGGGACCATTTTGGATCAAGTCATGCGGTCAGTATCATGTGACAGGATGTGACATCATTCAGACACCTGCAAAGGACCACATGGTCTTGAAGCAAAGTAACTAACTCTCTCTTAACTATTTGAAAAATTCATGTTTTCACTTGCTCATACGCATGTCCCGAAACATCAGGTCATTCGGTACAACCGCTATAAAACATGGAAAATGTAATATTTTAAAAACTTGTACTAAATATAAAATGTTTGATTGTCCTTTTGCTAGATATCTAGCTAGATATCAGCCTGTTAGCATTGTTTGAAAATATCGTCATTTGGTATAACCAAAAGTGTCATTCGGTACAACCGAAATTGTGGTTAAACTGAATGACTTTTTTGGTGACAAATTTTGTCCATCTTGTAAAAAATGACAAAAGCAGTGTTAATTGATTATAAAAACCACAATCTCATTGTTAACATTTAATAAAACTTCAAAATTACTTATATCTCCATTATGTTTTTTTTTTACACTTTTAAAAACCTTATTCATCAATGACCCATATATGTCTGAACAAAAATGACACACACAAACAGATTAAATTCACTTTAAACAAGCTGTTTTCCTTTTGACCACTTGTGTGTATTTATTTATTTGCTTATTTATAAATGCAAATTATTTTTATGTCATTTATATTCCTTTATATTTCTATTTTCATTTATTTTATTATACTAATTTGCTTATTAAGTTCTGACTGCCGTTTAACACATGCTCTTTTGACTCCCAAAGTGTTGGCATCAAGAACAATTCATTCTACAGCAGTATTCATTTGTTTTAGACTAACTGCTTGATATATTCCACTTCGTGAAACGTATTGTGTTTCCTGCTGAACAACACAGAATGAAAATGAAATGTGAGGGACTGTTGGAGGGTCTGCCTTACATCACACGTGCACGCGTAAAATTGAGCGCGTAAAAGCGTTGCGCTCTGCCATTTACCACCAATAGAGCAGACCAGCAGAAGATCCTGCATGTGTGGATCTGTCAGGTACTAATCCTCAACATTTTAACTTGTATGTTGACTTCAATTTCTATTTCGTGAAATTATACATAAAATCTTGTGTTTTATGCACAACTTTATTTAAACTAAAAAGATAAACTAGTTAACAGATGCAAAATGCATATTTATGTACTAAGCAAACTGAAACAATTTCATACATTGCATGTAGTTTTTTCTTCTGTTATAAAGTGTTACTTTTTACTTTTTATAGGTTCTGATTTTGATAGAATTCAAAGACAAAATGGAGAATAAAACAATGGAAACTTTATGCAACCTGACCAGTCCGGATTATAACCAAACCAACTGCACTACTCCAACGTGGATGTTCTACCCCGACTTCTACATCTGGCTACCGGTTATTTACTCAGTCATCTGCGCCGTGGGACTCACGGGCAACACCGCTGTCATTTACGTGATTTTGAAGGCGCCTAAAATGAAAACCGTCACCAACTTATTCATTTTGAATTTGGCCATCGCCGACGACCTTTTCACGTTGGTGTTGCCCATCAATATCGCCGAGCACCTGTTAAACTACTGGCCGTTTGGAGAGATTTTATGCAAAGTGATCCTGTCCATAGACCACTACAACATCTTCTCCAGCATCTTCTTCTTGACTGTGATGAGTGTGGACCGCTATCTGGTCGTGGTGTCCACGTTGCGCTCCAAACGGATGCCCCACCGGACCTATAGGTTAGCCAAGACGGTCAGCCTGAGCGTTTGGGTTCTAGTCATTCTCATCGTGATGCCCTTCACCTTTTTCGCCGGTATTTACGTGAGTCCCGACGACGCGGAGAGCCGGAAGAGCTGCGTTTTGAGTTTCCCGAGCCCTGAGAGTTTCTGGTTCAAAGCCAGTCGGATCTACACGCTGGTCCTCGGGTTTGTCATCCCCGTATCGACCATTTGCATCCTCTATAGCGTGATGCTCTACAAGCTGAGACGCACGCGACTCAACTCCAACGGCAAGGCTCTGGATAAAGCCAAGAAGCGAGTCACAATGATGGTCTTCATCGTGCTTGCCGTTTGCTTGTTCTGTTGGACACCCTTCCACCTGAGTACAGTGGTCGCCCTCACCTCAGACTTGCCCACCACCCCGCTGGTTATAGGTATCTCTTATTTTATCACGGGACTGAGTTATGCCAACTCGTGTCTCAATCCGTTCCTTTACGCGTTCTTAGACGACAGTTTAAGAAAGGCGTTTAAGAAAATGCTGGAGTGCTGATTCCTCTTTTGTAAGCTCACAAATCCATCAATGAGGTCCAAGTACCCATAGTAACTGTGCTGTTTTAAATCAAAAGTCAAAACCCACTTTTTAAAAGTCACTTTAAAACAGTTAACTGGACTCATAAAGTAGCTTATCTTCTCACTGTAAAGTGTTTTCGTCATTGTCCAGTTTCAACATTATTTTACCTTATCAGTAATTAAATTTGAAGTGGTGCAGAAAAGTAGGCTTGGGAAAAGTTACTTTCAAAAGTAATGCATTACAATATTGCGTTACTCTCTAAAAAGTAACGAATTGCGTGACTTTTTATGAAAAGTAATGCGTTACGTTACTTTTGCATTACTTTTTCTCACCTGGGCAGGGCTAGCTTGTTTTGTTTTGTTTTAAATAAAAACAACAAAAAAGTTCTGTTTTTGGCAAATGTTAAGGCCCTTTCACACCAAATAAAGCAATAAGCTTTATTGAAAGCGGCATTACATCGTGAAAGTGCAGGACTCAGGCCCTGTCCCAAATGGCACCCTAAACCCTCACAGTCTTCCTCTGAGTTCTCACTACTCATGACGTAATGCCGCTTTGACTGCCGGGTAAAGTCCTCTGCGTAGCTCATGTGCTGTGTTTGAAATCGCCCCCTATACCCTCATTCACTATTCCCTACATTAGTCCACTAATATAGTCCACTTGAAGGAGTGAATGAAACGAGTGAGTGAATTCGGACACTGAGTGCACCGGAAGGGCTGCCGATTTCGCATAGTTTGTGCTACTGTTTAATAATCTTTTGAAATGTAGCAAACTGGCAGCTCCAGTAGTAATGAATATTTATGTTGAACTAGCATGTTCAAACCTTTTAAACGATTTAATGATTAATTAAAAAGGAATTTATACCTGTATGATAATGCTGGACCAGCGCGGTTTGGAAAATGAATGGATGACTGATTCAGCTGCGGGCGCCATCTCCTGGCGAGACGCGGGAATTCATTCAGCGCGCGACTCTCACAGTGCATTATGGGTATTCTCTAGCCATTGGGCGTGCATCGGTTGTACACTCGTTATTGCGGTGCATTGTGGGATTGAATGAGTGCACTCAACATCGTCCACTATGGTTTCGGACACCACTACAAATGGCTGTCCCCTCAAATAGTGCCCTATGTAAGGGTATAGGGGGTGATTTCGAACACAGCCACAGTCTTGCGGGCTCAGCAGAAGTGCGCATAGCAACTGCAAAGGGGGCGCTCACGAGCACCCTTCTTTAAGCTTAAATGACGAATGGGACACCTTGCGGTCTTGTGGACTTAATGGACACACGCACGCAGCGGCCATTGTAAGTCCACAAGACCGAAAGTGCACATGAAGTGCGCCATTTGGGACAGGGCCATAGGAACCGGAGCTTCTAACGGCCGCTGCAGTGACGCGATGACTTTTCCAATCGGCGATTGGCTCTTATTTAGAAGGCGGGACTTATTCCGCCATATTGCGCGTTGCACTTTCTCCCATTCAAAACAATACAAATGATGCGTCTTGTGTTATTCTATAGTATTTGATAGGACACAGGAGAAGGAAGTTCAACACTCTTATTTCTAAATCTAATACAAAGTAATTTTTGCTTATTAATATGGTTGAATTGGATCACTGAAGGTCAGCAGCAAAGACATTGGTTGATAAAGTGAGATTAGTATATACATAGGCCTAAAGTATATTTGTGTAATTTAATATATTTAATTATTACAAGTTTGCGTAAAATTCTGAGATTGCATTTCACGGTTTTTATTCATTCTGAGGAATACTGAATGTTTTCGTGCGAGTGAGATGAGTAAATGCATGTTCACATTTATTCTAGAACTACAGTAACATCATGTTTACACACAGCGCACACAACAACTCCTTTATTTCTCTCAACATGGTGACAGGAGATCTGTCAGTCAATAAATGTGAAAAAGTAACTTGCGATACTTATTTGAAAAAGTAACTTGGATATTTTGTTGTAAATTGAAAAAGTAATGCGTTACTTTACTAGTTACTTGAAAAAAGTAATCTGATTACGTAACTCAAGTTACTTGTAATGCTACTAATGAACATTCTGTATGTGTGTGTGACTTTGGAACCACTTTGATTTTAGCACTTAATTTGCCTATTTTAATGTTGTTTTTTAACAATATGCTACGAGTTTAATTAACACAAATTTGTAAAACTTGTCTTGAAGTGAAAATAAATATGTACATTACATGAGTAAACTAATATGTGTAAATATAGCCTATTATTATATTATTATATAATTATATTAGATTATTATATTTATCTGTTATTTATCTCTCGCTTTGTAGTGTGGGAGTGTTTTGTATAATAATATTCTTGAAAATCCTTATGCTTGTGTTCGATGTTGGTGATTAATAAATGTGCATGAAGAGTTGCACTGTTCAGTACGTTTATTTTTTTTTCTCTCGAGTGAATGAAGTTAAAATGAAAACTTTTCAAATTGTATGTAAGGAAATATTTATAATATTTCAGCCCCTTAATTTGTCAAGTGAACCGAGATATATCTTACTGAGTGAACCAGTGACAGAACAAGTAGGCTAATTGAAAACTGCTGTTCTGTAATACCTAATTTTACCAGAAGAGGGCAGGGCAATATCATGTTGTCTTTTTCATGATTTCTTGTCTTTAACACATTCTCTTAATTAGGAAGATACTGATACAGTTTTAAATAAAAGCTCTAAGACATGTATGACAAATATCCTAAAATTCTCACTAATTCTATTACAATATTTGTTAATGAATCATATTAATGTATTTTAGGCGAAAGAACAAGGTCATTATAGCCTACTGATGTCTGTATACATTCACAAAACAAAACCTAAAAACTTAGAACAGAATTGTCTAACAACCATAATAAAATTCTCCATTAACAACTAACTAGCTAGAAGCTTAATGATCTCTCTCATTCAAGTTAACTTTAGACCATAGAGGAACATCTTTAAAAGATCAAAAAGTTATTTCAGAGATCTTAAAGACTCTTATGTGAAATGGCCTTACTTTTCTCTTTCAGATAAATGTTCTTACTGAACATGCTATGCTGATTAAGTTTAATCATTACTTCTCATTTAAGTTATTGAGCATGTAACAATTTCCCTCTGTTCTCCTCTTCTTAAATCTATAATGATTGCTTCATTCCATGCGGAGCTCTTAAGGACAGGGTTTTATTGAGCATTCAGGTCACTGGTATTGTGAATTTCATTATCTCAGACTTTCTAAGCATTTCTATTAGCTATTACTCCTCATTCAATTGCACTGGAGGGCATTTAAAGGCGATGTAATGGTGATTCTCATACACAGGGGTAACTTTGTGTTTGTCTCGGATACAGAATCTCTTTTGAGAAGAAAAGATATTTATCCAGCAAGTTTGTTTCAGTTTTGAACCCAAATACCATTGTAAACACACATGCTTCATATATATATTGCCTATATATGCTGGCTTGGTGAGGAAGAGGCATTTCAAATGAACAAGTCACAGTGTCCATTTCACATTACTTGTTTTTCTATCTTTTGTTTCTCTTCCACCTGTCACCACATTGTCTCTCGCCTGTCGCTGCGATCATTTCCAGTTCCTCTCCAGCTCATTTTGTCCCTGGCACCGCTCTGAGTCTTCCAACCTCTGCTTTTCAGAGCTGCTGTTTTGTGAGTGCAGGTTGAAAATTGATTGCCTCACATTTCTGAGAATGTTCTCCAAAGGGATACAAAATATCCCCTCATTTATCTCCACCACGAGCTGCAGTAATGCTAGCCGAGTGTGCTGCCTTATAAACACCCTGTAGCCCACAGCACAACATCACTATAAATATTCTCCAGCTTCACTTCTCTCTCTCTCTCTCTGTCATACTGCATCACCAACAGCCATGAGTAAAGGCTTTCACTGTAAATAAGATGGCACCAGCAAAGGCATTGTAAATTTTCTTCTCAAGGTTAAATGTGAGTGTTTTATCTAGTTCTGTGTGTTAAATGCTGTGCAGCATAGGGTAAGAAAAGAGTCTTAAAGTGTAAAGCTACCACAATATTATTTCGAAAGCAGGTTAGTCACTTATTCTTCATTATATTTCTGTGCATTTTAATTGTTTTAGTGCCTCCAAGTAACTAATCTCAACGGAAGACACAGGGGTGGCCTAATGGCCTTTAACTGCATTATGCTTCGCATGATTGTCATTATAATATGTCTGTCTCAGTCAGTGCTGCATCCAAATCTCAGTATACACCATATTATCCACCTATAGTGCTTTGCTGAATTCAGTGTTCTGAAACAGTCATATGATATATTTAACTTGTGATTAGTGATGGTGAATTCCACAGCAAAAAAGGTTTCAGCTTCAGATCTTGTGCAATGCCCTTCAGCAGAGGGCAGTTTCTCTCCGTATAAAGCAATAAACACTATTTATACATGCTCTTTTTAGACGCCATTAGCCTTTAGCTTTCATTGTTATGCAGAAGACAACATATTTCCTCTAGACCAGATGAAATTTGACAGTTTTCCAAGATGGTGGATTGCATCAAGTGTGTAAAAAAAAGACTACATGTCTGGTAAGTTCCTTTTGCTAAATTTATATGGGATTCATATGGTAAGAAGTTAGGTCATCCATTCATAACTTTAAGACTCAATTATTGTAATGCACTTTTGGCTGGGTGCCTCAGTGTCTCCATAAATAAGCTGAAGCTTATTTAAACACTGCAACCTTTTAAGAAGGTCGAAAATAGGGTCATAACAGTCGGACATTATTATACCAGCTATAGGTGGTTACCTGTTTGGTTCTGTATCAGCTAAGAAGAAGTTCAACTTTGCTTCCATATGCTTTGAATAGTCTAACCCTAACTAGCTACTAACATATTCTGAGGAGCAAAACAACATCTTAAGTCTTGCTACTGGTAATTTAAATCACCTTTTTATTTTTAGTTTATATACTACCAGTCAAAAGTTTGGAAACATTACTATTTTTGGTAACACTTTAGTATAGGGAACACTATTAACTACAACTTTTCCCTCAATAAACTCCTAATTTATTGCTTAATAATAGTTAGTAAGGTAGTTGTTAAGTTTAGGATTAAGAATGTAGAATAAGGTCATGCAGAATAAGGCATTAATATGTGCATAATAAGTACTAATAAATAGCCAATATTCTAGTAATATGCATGCTAATAAGCAACTAGTTAAAAGACCCTAAAATAAAGTCTTACCCTATTTTTAATGTTTTTGAACGAAGTCTCTTATGCTCATTAAGGCTGCATTTATTTCATAATAAATAGAGAAAAAACAATAATATTGTGAAATATTACTACAATTTAAAATTATGGTTTTCTATTTTAATATACTTTAAAACATAATTTATTTCTGTGATGCAAAGCTGAATTGTCAGCATCATTACTCCAGTCTTCAGTGTCACATGATCCTTCAGAAATCATTGTAATATGCTGATTTATTATCAATGTTGGAAACAGTTGTGCTGCTTAATATTATTTTATAACCTGTGATACTTTTTCAGGATTTTTTGATGAATAAAAAGTTAAAAAATATCAGCATTTATTTAAAATAGAAATCTTTTGTAACAATACACACTACCGTTCAAAAGTTTGGGGTCAGTAATTTTTTTCCCTTTTTTTTTTTTGAAAGAAATTAATACTTTTATTCAGCACGGATGTGTTAAATTGATAAAAAGTGTTAGTAAAGATTTATATTGTTAGAAAAGATTTATATTTTGAATAAATGCTGTTCTTTTTAACCTTTTATTCATCAATGAATCCTGAAAGGTTCCAAAAAATATTAAGCAACACAACTGTTTCCAACATTGATAAAAACTGAGTAGCAAATCAGTATATTAGAATGATTTCTGAAGGATCATGTGACACTGAAGACTGGAGTAATGATGCTGAAAATTCAGCTTTGATCACAGAAATAAATTATATTTTAAAGTATATTAAAATAGAAAACCATCATTTTAAATTGTAATAATATTTCACAATATTACTGTTTTTTTCTGTATTTATTATGAAATAAATGCAGCCTTAATGAGCATAAGAGACTTCGTTCAAAAACATTAAAAATAGTAATGTTTCCAAACTTTTGACTGGCAGTGTACATTACTTAAAGTTTGTGTGTAGACAATTAAAATTGATTCATTTTTTCTTTTACAATGTTTAAAAAGATTGTGAAGCCTATCACAAATCAAATATTTTGTTACATTAAATTTGCTTCTTTTTTAACCCAGGGACTTAACATTTCTTTTGTACCTAGCTAGGTTATCTCAATATTTGTTCCACTAGAGATATTCAACAAGGAATGAGAAGTGTAGCAACCAACCCTGGAGCTAAACTTGTACACACAGGCGCGAGCGCGCGCACACTCACGCGCACGCGCAATGTTAGATTACTGTAACGTCCTAATGTGCGCGAAGTGAGCGACGGACTCTATGGTGAGGATATTCGTCTCGCTGATAATGAAATCTTAAGCGGTATGAATATCTTTTTATCTTGAGTTAAGATGAATCCATCCTTCTGCAATTTCACCGGACAGCGTCACACACTTTAAGCTTGGTGTGCACTTTCATGAGGTAAGTACAATACTACTCCCTCAGAGAGGATATAAAGATATTTAAGGGTGTGGGCGCCGTTTAAACCCGATTTAAGTCTATTCAATTGCTTGTTGTGAGATATATGCAAGTTTTTGTTTGCATTCTGTCTTCTGTTCAACAGTTCTAGGCGCTCTCTTCATGATGGAGTTGCTCGAGTTGTCCGACGTCCAACAGATGTTCAACGACTCAGGTTTTCAGAGGAATTTAAGTGAGCTAACGTTAGATGATGTAGATGAACCGCTACCTAGGAGCGCAAAGATCACCGTCGTTGTGGTCTACTTGATAGTGTGCGTGGTGGGGCTCGTGGGGAACTGTCTGGTCATGTTTGTAATTATCAGGTGAGAATAAGTTTTCAGGTCTACATACTAAGTGTAAGTGCTAGACTAGAGTGAGAGGTCAATATGGCCATATATAGAGGAGGAGAACCAGTTTAAAGCATGTAAGGTGATTAGGGTTGTTTATAAAGTTAGCACTGTAATGCCTGACATATGAAATAACAGTCAGAAAAATCTGATCTTTTGAAATGGAACATATGTGTTTGATGTCTTGTTTTATATTTGATATATCAGGCTTTTATGGCCCATATAGTATAATATAGTGAGAATATGGAGCTCACATTTGAGTAAGAAAAGAACACAGCAGTTTAATTAATTTTTTTTTTTTATTCATTCAACAGTATAGCAAACTACATACATAACACGCATATAAATATCAGTCGTTACTTTGTGTTTCCCAATACTATGTATTAGTAATGTTTTATGATCAAAGCTTTGTAGTACTAATTGTAGGGGGCAAAACATATAATGCACTGTGCAACACAGTGGTTATTGTGAGAAAATAAAAGCCTCAAAAGTAGGGATGTACCGATATGAAAATTTTGGCCGATACCGATAACCGATACTTTTTTATATTCGAAAGCCGATAACCGATATATTGGCTGATAAATCTGAATCCAAATTTTTATATAATTTTTGAGAGCCTGATTACAAAAACAAAAGGTTCATCATTAAAGCCATGTCCCAAGCACATAATTATAATGTTCTTATTATAATTTTATGTAGCCTATATGACAGACTTGCGCTGCACATTTTGCACTTAACTGTATTTTCTGTATGACTCCAATCATATTTCAAGGCAATTCAAAACCGTCATGGCGAACGGTGCGCATCTGAAGGAAATAATCCATTATCTATCGGCTTTAATATATCGGACAAATTTTCTTATCGGGCCGATAACGATAACATTAAAAATGAACATATATGGTGGCCGATATATCGTGCATCCCTACTCATAATAAGCCTGTTGTATCATATTTACAATTACTTACATAATGTGATAAACCCAAATTACTTCAGTCCGATAAATATTCATCTTGAAATATTACTCACAGTTAGGAATGCAATGATGTATCGGCTAATAATCTGTATTGGTTGATAAAAACAGTTCTTTTCACTATCGGCCTATAGTTTAAAAACAGCCGATGATCAGGGCCCATTATATCCTCTTAATCAAAAGGGGGTGGGAAAACGTGTTCAGACTGCAACTCATACTGTGTGTGAAGAAATTGTTCAGTGTATAATTACTATTATATCTGAAAATAAATAGCAATCGAATATAATAGTTTGGGCTTTGTTGTTAATTTTAACCTCTAATATTGTAGTAATGTACCAAATGAGAGGATTCCCTGTATAGTTTACAGCATTAGTTGGGAAAGATTGTTTTTCTTTAAGAAAATCAAACTATCATTGTCGGCAGAAATCATTCCAAATAATCAGCTATCGGTATCGGCTGAGAAATTTAGTACTGGTGCATCTCTACTAACAATATAAAAGTTATTTTTACATTTACTTCGTACAAATTATTTAAAATTTCACAACAAAAAGATGACGACCTGAAGGTGGACATTTATAGAATTAGGCCTATACTAAAAGGTCTTTTACTTGCTAAAATATGAACTATCAAGCAGAAGGCATTTTACACTAACAGTACAGATATTTAGAAGTACAGTAAAGATATTTAGAAGCTTTAGAAATTCATGAATCAAATTTGATATTGTTGGCGTTATAGGGTAAAAAAGCATAATCATATGTTCATGTTGCTGCAACATCACTTCATGTCTTTTTATTAACTTGTCCTTGGTTATTATTTAAAATGATTCACATTTTTGATTAGAGCAGTGCCCAGCAAACACAGAATATTACCATAACGCTAATGTATGGTTCTCTGTTATTTTCAGGAAAACCATTATCAAACCTTCTGGGAATGTTCATTTTAGGTTTTATTGTATGTGGTTCTCAGCTGGATTTGTTTGAGCATCCAAATTTCATGCCTACACAGAATAAAATTGGTTATAAAAAGTAAACAAAAATACAAACAATCTATGAATATCTATTTTAATTTGCATCCTGCAACATACTTTGCTTTTCTTCGACCAAATTATTTTCAGCCAAATACATAACAGTTTAATTGAATGCAACAAATGATATGAGAAACGTTTTCTCCTCCCTTTTAAACCAATTATATGGCTGTGTGATTATTGCATTCAGCATTGTTTTCTCACCAGAGCAGACCTGCAACCACATTTTTTGCTTGTTACCCACCACTTAGAGCACTCAGCATGTTCTTGCCCTGAACTGTACATTAATACAGTGAAATATTTACAACACCATTATTTTTTTTTCTTTTCTGATGCTTGCTAATTACTTTTCCTGCCAGCGTCGTGTCTCAAGCCTGCTTGTTCATTACAATGCTAAATAAACATTTGGTTCTCATCCAAACCTCCCTGGCGTGAAACAGCTGTAGACTGAGACCAAGACACTGCTTTTCGATCAGCACAGAAAGAGTTCGCATTAACAGAATACACAATGAGTGTTACAATCATTAAACATTTTTTTTTTCAGCAATTGCTGAGGTTTAATTCAGGGAAAGAGGAATTAATGTAGGTTTGATTGCAGAGAAAAAATGCTAAATGTCCCCTTAATTTACCGACTCGCACTCTTTGCCTGTTCATTTGCTTTAACATGATGGCACGGCCATCTAGTAATTTTGTCTCGCCTCTCTCATGCTTGTATTTTGCTGAAGGTATAATTATGAAGGAATTCCATGCTGATCTAATGTACAAGGAAAACTGCTTCATAATTACAAGTCAGGAAATAGATTAGCTGCATCACCTCATGTTTTTAAGGGAAAATGTCCTTAAAGGTAGTTTGTACATGCTTATGGTGTGTGTGTGTGTACGTGGAAAAGCGTCGTGTCTTTGTCTTTAAGCTCTGTGTTATAATGTGCTTGTTCATGCATTCACGTATATGGTCATTACTTAGACGTGCTGATATATAGTCCTATGGGCCTATTTTAAAACCTGTTGCTAGGCTGGTTACCAAGCGCCGCCTGCAATTTCTTTACCTTTTAAGACACAGCCTGTCTCTGAGCTTCACTGAATTTGGACTGAAAAGTGTCATTCTACCTCTTTTGAGGATTTTTAAGGTTTCACCACATCACTAATCGTTTTTCCTTAATATCCAGAATATATTTAATTTGATCACTTTTAAACTGCATATTTAAATATAAGGATGACTGCTTTATAATTCTAATGAAATATTTATCATTATAACACTTGTAATACTTAAGATCCATATATAGTCACGGTCATTTGCTTTGTGAATGATGCTCTTGCTCATCCTTGTCTTTGTCAATAGGTCATGTCATCTAGGAGGGCATTTCAAACAATGGCAGATAATCAATATATGATAATACTGTGTTTCCATGTCTAAGTTAAAAAGAATTTTGCATGCATCTTCTCCATGAGTAAAACTATACATACATACAAAGCAAAAACTATTTCCCTTAAATATCATGTGAAGTTGTGAACAGGTCATGTGTTTGGTTTCCACAGAACTATTTTATGTCTAGAAAAACCTACATATTTTATTTTTGTATTTTATTTACTCAAAACTCATAAGTTAATAATAATAATAATAATAATAATATATATATATATATATATATATATGTATGTATGTATATATGTATATAATATTATATATATATAGTATTCAGAAATTAAACACAGCTTTAAATACTCTTATTAAATGACTAACATTTCTTTTGTTTTCAGAAACATGCTATGAAGTATTTTGCACAGTGATATTTGTACATGCTGCAGGTACACAAAGATGAAAACGGCCACCAACATTTACATCTTTAACCTGGCCTTGGCTGATGCACTAGTCCTGGCCACTCTTCCTTTCCAAGGCACTGATGTCATCCTTGGTTTCTGGCCCTTTGGTTTGGCTCTATGCAAGGCTGTGGTGGCCATTGACTATTACAACATGTTCACAAGTGTCTTCACCCTGACCATAATGAGTGTGGATCGCTACATAGCCGTCTGCCACCCCTGTGCGCTCCCTGACAGTTCGCACCCCGCTCCGGGCCAAGCTGATCAACGTGGCTGTGTGGGTGCTGGCGTCAGCCGTAGGACTGCCTGTTATGATCATGGGTCAGGTGGAGGAGGATGTTTACGGTAGTTTTGTTCTTTTTTCTCATTATCCTGTGTCAACCTGCCATTTCCGAAGCATGTTTGTTCATCATGTCATGAAAATGTCAATCTGTTTTTGTCTGGTTGACGTCACGTTGATGTTGGTGTTTTTGGTACACAACTTTTACTTAGGCAGTTGTACCTAAAATGATAATATATGAAGTTTTACTGTGATTTAACTCTCTGGTGCTCTTTGGTCAATTTTGAACGAATTTTTTTTTTTTTTTTTTTTTTAGAATTTTTTACTTCATCGGAATGGTATGAAATTTGGTAAAAGTTTTGGCACTTGCTATGTGAAAAAAAAAAAAAAAATCATGGACATGAATCGAAAAGTTAAATGGTCCTGAAAAAAATAGTCACACTTGTGTTAAAAAATGACCGCATTGGAAATGAATGGGAGACAAATTTCATCTAGTGGAAACTTTTGGTACTGCGGCCAAACAAAATCTTACTGAGAGCTCATTTTTTGAGATATCAAGCTCAAATTTAGAACACAACTTGTTTAGATTTATGGCTTTGATTTTAGAGCAAAACATGTTTTTGAAAACATATATTTCATATAAAAATTTAAAATAGTATTTTTTTCCATTTTTCATAACAAAACGTAATATTCTGTAACTTTTAAACTTTTTTCACTTCAGCAATAATATAATTCAGAATCTTAAAATAAAATCCCCTAAAAATACAAAATATTAAATAAAAAACATTATCGAACAAAAATATAGTACATTCATTTAATTGAAAAAAAAAAAATAAAATCTGTCATTCTTGACCACCACGTGAAGAGCACCAGAGGGTTTTAAAGGTGCACTAAGTAAGTTTTTGTTTTATTGACCAGCCTGCAAAGGGGCAGACAATTTTTTATACAAAATAAAAAAAAACATTAAATTAACATAAACCAAATTGACATTTAAATACAATTAAAATGTGCATGTATATGACTTTGTGTACATCAATGATTACTTAAATATTTATGTATAAGTCTATAACCTTTGAAACATACACTACCATTTTTTTTTTTTACCGTTTATTTTTAAAAAAAATCATACTTTTATTCAGTAAGTATGCATTAAATTGGTCAAAAGTTACAGTAAAGACATTTATAGTGTTACAAATGTTTTCTATTAAAAATAAATGCTGTTCTTTTGAACCTCTGTTCATACTGAAAAATATGCATCACGGTTTCCACAGAAATGTTAAGTAGCAATGTTTTCAACATCAAATAAGCATATTAGAATGATTTCTGAAGGATCATTTGACACTGAAACGCTGGAGAAAATTCAGCTTTGCCATCACAGGAATATATTACATTTTAAAGTAAAAGAGAAAACAGTTATTTTCAATTAATATTTATCAATGTTTTACTGTATTTTTGATTAAATAAATACAGCCTTGGTGAGCATAAAGGACTTAAAAACATATAAAAAATCATACCGACCCCAAACTTTTGAACAATAGTGTATTTGTCAAAAGTACTGTTCACTTTTTAGCAGAAGAAATATTACTTGGTGCACTTTTGAATAGTAACATAAACAGGCATCCATTTAATCGCTCTTCTAACTTGTGTTCCCTTCCAAAGAGGAAGATGTTGCTTTCCATTTCATCAGTCCACTCATGATTAATGGTAAATCTTGATACTTTAAAACTTTTCGATTCATTCCCTGACTTTATCTCTGTGCAGGCGCTGAGTGCATGCTGAACCTGCCTAAACCAAAAGAACACTGGGGGCCTGTGT
This sequence comes from Ctenopharyngodon idella, assembly GCF_019924925.1. Lineage (NCBI taxonomy): Eukaryota > Metazoa > Chordata > Actinopteri > Cypriniformes > Xenocyprididae > Ctenopharyngodon > Ctenopharyngodon idella. The sequence goes on from NC_067241.1 coordinate 20,685,062, forward strand.
TTGTGATTTGCGTGTTCCTCTTCTCTTTCCTGATTCCTGTGGTGATCATAAGCGTCTGCTACGGGTTGATGGTACGACGTCTGCGCAGTGTCCGTCTCCTGTCCGGATCAAGAGAGAAAGACCGGAATCTGAGGAGAATCACCTATATGGTACTGTCTGTGGTAGCTGCTTTTGTGTTGTGCTGGATGCCGGTGCAGGTCTTAGCTTTGATCCAGGCCTTGGGTCATGTGGATCTTGGGGCCAGTCAATCCTCAGTTGCAGCCTTGCATTTTTGCATTGCTCTGGGCTACGCTAACAGTTGCTTAAACCCTGTCCTCTATGCCTTCCTGGATGAAAACTTCAAGCGGTGCTTCCGCGAGTTCTGTATCCCGGCCAACTCCAGTTTGTTCTTGGAAGACCAGAACAAGAGGTCACTGAGGCAGGAGAGAGAATTTGCTGAGGAGGAAGAAAAAGAGGTGGTTATTGATGAAGGTGCCATTCCAGTATGTGTGGATTAGAGATTTTCTATTTGGCCGTATTCTTGCATGGTAACCTTGGCATTCACAAAGAAAGTTAGAATTGAGTAAGATTGTGGGAACATTGAGGCTTTTGTCTGGTTTACATTTTTGCTTATTTTGTCTTTAGCTGGCAGATGATTTGTGGCGATTCAGAATTGGAAGTATGGATTGTTTCACATGGGACAAAAGGGCTTTTTCCCCTCCTTTTTGAGTTTTATAGTGTATAATATTTACATGGTTTATTGTAGCCCTTATATAATTAAATAACTAATTATATAGTATTTATATTAATAATTTATTCTAAATTATTATATTACAATATAGTTGGTATTTTGTTTTGTAAATGTACTGCTTTTGTTATGAAACTGGTTTATTGGATTTTGTTGATTTATTTTTTTAACAGCTTGTAATGTTTGAGTAAAGTACATATATAACAACTTATATATACTAGTACTACAATTCAGAAGTCTTAGGTCAGAAATATTCTTTTAAAGAAATTAATACTTTTATTCAGCAAGGATGGAATAAATTGACCAAAGGAGACAGTAAAGACACATTGTTACAAAGAATATGAATATATCAAATAAATGCTATTCTTTTGAACTTTCTCTTCATCAATAAAAAATTTATATTTTTCACAAACATTAAGCACAACTGTTTTCAACATTAACAACAAGTGTTCAGGAAAAAAATCACCTTTTCCATCACATGAAAACAATTACATTTGTTTTGATATATTGACTAAGAAATCAAGATGAGATTAAACAAAGGCATTTACCAAAAAAAAAGAAAGAAAGAAAGAAAGGGATTATAAATGCTTTGTCCTAAACATACTAGTATATTACAATACAATACAAGTAAAATAGTATTAAATTAAAATATATACATACTACACATACTCATACAGTGTTACTGCACTGTTTTTAATAAAATAAATGCAGCCTTGGTAAGCATAAGAGACATCTTTCAGAAACATTAAAAAATCTGACAGACCCCACGCTTTTGAATAGTAGTGTATATAACAGATAATTAAAGGGTTAGTTCACCCAAAAATGAAATTTCAGTGAGATCATTGCCAGCAAGATAATTAACACTTTCAAACACCCAAAAAGGTACTAAAGACATATTTAAAACAGTTCATGTGACTACAGTGGTTCAACCTTAAGGTTATGAAGTGATGAGAATACTTTTTGTGCGGCAAAAAAACTCAAAATAGCGACTTTATTCAACAATATCTAGTGATGGGCGATTTCAGAACACTGCTTCATGAAGCTTTACGAATATTATCTTTCGAATCAGTGGTTCAGAGCGTGAATCAAGCTGCCAAAGTCACGTGAACCATAAAGAAAGCCTTGTTTACTGAAATCACGTAACTTTGGTGCTCCGAACCACTGATTCAAAACAAAAGATTCGTAAAGCTTCGAAGCTTCATGAAGCAGTGTTTTGAAATCACCCATCACTAGATATTGTTGAATAAAGTCGCTATTTTGTTTTCTTGTCGCTTCATAACATTAAGGTTGAAGCACTGTAGTCACATGAACTGTTTTAATTACATCTTTAGTACCTTTCAGGGCATTTGAAAGTGTTAATTATCTTGCTGGCTATGTAGGCCTCACTGAGCCATCGGATTTTATCAAAAATATCTTAATTTGTGTTCCGAAGGTCTTACGGGTGTGGAACAACATGAGGGTGAGTAATTAATGACAGAATTTTCATTTCTGGGTCAACTAACCCTTTAAAAGACGCAGTAACATAATTTCTTGGTATTTGAAGATTTTTATATTTAATGACTGAGATATTACAGTACTGATAATAAAGTATGTGCCTGTATACAATAATGAGCTTGTAAGTATTTATTTTCAACTAAATGGTTTGATAGTGGTTCAGAATGACATGTTAGTGCTAAATGAAGACAAGAATCTTTCCCAGAAATCCTATTTGTTTGACATCTGTGAATTGGAAGGGGTGGGGATTTGAAGAAACTGTTGATTTCTGAGTTTCATCTGTTTGTTCTGCGGTGGGATTGAGAGCATGTTTTCTTGATCTTTGCCAGCTCACAAGGAACACGCTGTTGTGAAGGATCTTAGAAACATCTGTTTTTTCGTCTGTGTGGTGTGAAGTGCTTTCCAGATGGTGTTCTAATGCTTGATATATGCTCCGTATGCCATGCTTCATCCTGTCCCACTTCAGCTTTTAAACTATTTTAATTAAATTCTTAAATGAAGGAATGCAAATAATATAAAGAATGCATAAATTAAGTTGTTCTTCTATACAGACTGATTAAGTGAGAAAATAAGTTGCATAGAGAGTGACTGAATAATGCATGTTACATTTTAGAATGTTTAGAAGAATGTATTGTCTTATTCTTTTTGTGCCATGGGTTTGATAAACTGCATGAACAGATAAAACACTTTAAATACAATGTAAGTCTCTTTGGGTAAAAGTGTCTGCCAAATGCATAAATGCAAATGTCATAAAGTAATAAAGTGTTCTATTTATTATCTATTATAAAAATATCACTGAATAAAAATATAAATACAATTTCTGTTCGTTTTTTTTTTTAGTAGTAGTAAACAACAATTAGATCTTATTAAGAATTATTTTAATAAATTTGTGGCCTCTCAATAATTAATTTTTTTGGTTGTCATTTTCTTTTTCATTAACCATATTGATCACTTGACTAGCTAGTAATTGAAATGCTTGAGGACATTTCATTTTTGAAGACTCTGAAGCAAGAAAGATGTGTTTTGTCCATGCCTTACTTTGTCTCAGCCTGTCAAGATTTGATGATTGACTGCAGACACCCAGGCCGTGTTTTCAGTACATAAGCGTTCAGTCATGTAATTGTCAGAAGGGTCTTAGGTTTTTAAGTTATGTTCATAAACCTCATGTTGTTCAAACAGAATTAAAAAATAATAGGACTTTTAAACATTAATGTCCATAAATAACTGAAGGCTACCTGTGCTTTCCAAGAGGTTGTTTGTCAAAAATTGAATAAAATATTTATGAACAATAATAAACCACATATTTGTACCGACCTGGCCTTTGGTTTTCAATTACTCCCTTAAAACTGTTTATACAGTAAATAGACCAAGTAAAGTTATTTTCTGATAACATAACTATACAGTAAATATCTGCAATAATCTGTTTGTTGTGATTAGTAGCACCCTAATACAGATGTAAATTGTTACTTTTCGCTATTTATTAATAAAAATACTCATACACATGATTTTTCCCCCCACAGTTTTTCTGTAATATTTTGCTCTCGATCTAAAGAGACTACCACACTGCCCCTTTCTGGTTGTTTAAGGACTTTGTTTTGTTAGGTTAGATTTGCTTAGTTTCACATGTCCTCTCATAATATTATTGACAAACAAATATATATTGGCCATTTTAAAGCAAGTTTTTGTTTTGGACGAATGGTGTTTTCAGCTACTGTACATGCATTTCATTTTATTATTGTTTGTGTGTGTATACAGTGCCTTGTGAAAGTATTCAGACCCCTTCATTTTTTTCACATTTTATGTTGCTGCCTTATGTTAAACTACTTTTTCCCCCCACATCAATCTACACTCCATACACCATAATGACAAAGCGAAAAACTGAAGTAAGTACATTGCATAAGAATTCAATCCCTAAACTCAATACTTAGTTGAAGCATCTTTACAGCCTCAAGGCTTTTTAGGTATGATGTGACAAGCATTGCACATCTGTATTTGGTGATTTTCTGCCGTTCTTCTCCTCAGATCCTCTCAAGCTCTGTCAGGTTGGATTGGGATCATCGGTGGACAGACATTTTCAGGTTTCTCCAGAAATGTTTGATTGGGTTCAAGCCCAGGCTCTGGCTGGGCCACTCAAGGTAGGGCTGGATGATTAATTGAAAAGTAATCGAAACCGAAATTCAAAACCTCTAACCGACGTAATTTTCCCATGTCGGTTATTTCGTTTTTTTAATCCTGTTAATACTTCCTGTTAATAATTATTAATCGTAATCGAGGTCAAATGTTCAGTTAATCGAGGTTTTGATTTTAGGCCATAATCGTCCAGCCCTAACTCAAGGACATTCACAGAGTTGTCCATAAACTTCTCTTACATTGTCTTAAGATCATTGTCCTGTTGGAAAGTGAACCTTCTGCCCAGTCTGGGTCCTTTAGGTGCTTTTTTTGCAAAAACCAAGTGGGTTTCCACGTGTCTTCACTGAGAAGAGGCTTGAGTCTGGCCACTCTGCCATAAAGCCCAGATTGGTGGAGTGTTGCAATGATGTTTGTCCTTCTGTAAGTTTCTCCCATCTCCATATATGATCATGGAGCTCAACCAGAGTGACCATCAGCTTCTTAGTCACCACTCTTACTAAAAGGCCCTTCTCCATCAAATACTCAGTTTGGCCAGGAGGCCAGCTAGTAAGAGTCCTGATTGTTCCAAACTTCTTCCATTAAGGATTATGGAGGCTACATGCTTCTGTAAACCTTCAATACAGCAGATTTTTCCCCCAGATCTGTGTCTTGACAACGCTGGATTATCATAAACTCAATTCCTGGAGAGCCACAGGTCTGCATGTTGTTCCAAACCTAATCAAACACACTGATCCTCAGGTCTTAAGATTTTCGATCATCATTTTGCTTGTTTTAAGCAAAAACTCACTTTATTTAGATTTTTTTTTTTTTTTTTTTTTCCAGAAAATAAGAAAAAACATGCTATTTTACTTCTGGATTTAAGACTTTTTAGATATTTACAACAATTCTAACAATGTTGAAATACTAAATAAGAAAAGATTTTTTGCAGTATAATACATTTACATTGTAAACTCTGTGTTACTGCAACATGAGATCACACTATATTGCAGAAATTAGCTTAAAAAAAATCTAAGATGACACACAAGGACATCAAGTATCAGCACATGAATCTCAACAATGGTAACAATCAAAAGTGTCGTGCCACAATGCATGCTGGGAACAATAGTACAAAACTCCCAGCATGCATCACAGCATGAATAAATTACGCAGTTTTGCTGTGGTTTTTGTTCTGTTTTTTACTAGCTTTTTGTGATGTCCAGAGTTGACCTGATTGTCTGAATATTTTGTTGTCACCATTGTTGAGATTCATACGCTGATTGCTCATATTTGTGTTTGTCATTATTGTATATTGTTTTCTGCTCATTGTTTTTATTATCATTTCTGTAATACAGTGTGATCTCATGTTGCAGTAAAATATGGTTTGTAATTTAAATGTATTAATGGCACAATACAATTATTACATTCAAATGACATCAGTGATTCAGGCTGCTTCACAACAATTATAAAACCATCAACAGCTAAAAATCATCATCTGATCTCATTTCAGCTTTCTGTATTACTGCAAATGTGTTTGACAAACCCACTGTCAGTGAAAACAAACATATAAGATTTCAGAGCTCAACTAATGGAAACACCGATCACTATTATGGTGACTTCAAATGAACCAAACATAAGCGTTAAACTTCTGTTAATTCTCAATAAGAATTCTGTAGATGAATGACAGAAATAAAGTCAATTTGAGTAACGCTTCCCAAAAGCACCATAAGCCGAAGTTGATCCTAGCTCCATTGGTGGCAATAGTTCTACGATCAGCTTAGGCTTACTATTACTGTGACCAGACGTCGCGTTTTTCCCGGGACAGTCCCGTATTTCAGGTCTATTTTTAGTGTCCCGACTTATTAAGAAAAAAACATGTTTTGTTCCGTATTTCATCTTTCCTAAAATTTTGTTATGACTGATAGAACGTGTAGTGGTAGTGGTGTTCTGTCGCGCAAGAACAGCCCAATCAAATTCGTCGTAGAACAAAATTACCATCCAATCACAATTCGTTATCGATGGACTTGCCGTTAGTGAAGGCGGGATAGGCGGAATTACGCTGAATGACGCACACCGGAAGCGCTCTCTTTCGCGTGCGATCCAGCTCTCTCAGACAGCGCGTGATCAGTTCTCATAGAGTACCACAGAGATGACGTGTTTTTGTAGACCAACCCGGTTGTTAGCGGCACACGGGTTCCCTCGATCGAAAGCAATGCATTTTTCCCATAGACTTTTGGAAAATCGCAAAAAATAAGCTCTGTGTTTAACAAAGGGTTATGACACTTACACGTTTTGTCTATCAAGATCATCTTTACAAGTTAACACAACATTTATACATTTTGAAGCCTAAATAAAGTCATCAGATATAAAAAGCTAACAGTAGGCTATAAACGGACCACAGCACAACATGGTTGCGGATCATCGTCACCACCACCAAACTTCCTCAAACTTTATTTAAAAAACAACTTTATTTAAAAACATTCTCTCTGATTATGATCTGCGCTGTGTATGAATACTTATCCACTTTTTCATGAGAAATGCTGTCCAAATGTCCTGTTTGTCATGATGACGTCTAAAGTCCCTGCCAAAGGAAGTAGTCCCTTTTAGCAATTTGTTAGCAACCGCCGTTTCTAAGACACAATAAAGGTTTAAAAAATCACAAGCGTGTTATAACTGGTGTGTTTTATGTCGTAGATCAAAACGTGAAAATATTTAGAGGCTTTGTTAACCACAGACCTTATTTCAGGCAATTTGGCAAAAACCCATTCAAAAAACCCATAGACTTTAGGGCGATGGAACCGGAAGTCCTAAAATGCTAACTCGCTTTCGGGTTTTGCCTACAAAAACACGTCATCTCTATTGCGCCTGAATGGTCAAATCATGGGTCAAATGCACACATAGTTGCCAAAATGTCCATCGTGCGGAGTATCTCATGTAAATACAGTCAGTTATGGCTTAAGTGGACATAAACAGGTAGGTGAAAACCGGATATGTGTCAGTATATTACATCCATGGATTCAATCTTAAAGGGACAGTAGCCTGATTAAATATTTGTTTGTCATTAATGTTAATCAAACAGCAAATTATGTTAAATAAATGTATACATGGTAAATAAACCTATTGTATCTGAAAAACAAGTTTATATAATTTGTATCTCTATTGTATTTGTCATATTGTTTGTAAATGTCTTTTTATATATATATATATAACAATAATTATAGTGAAATAAAATTTCTCATATTACAAATAAAATGGTCATATTACCCACCCCATTCCACCATGAGAAATATGGTCACCCTACTATTATGCTTTTGGGAAACACTACCCTGGTTAGTAATATGTAATGCAGTTTGTGGAGTTGTTTAATCCTCCTCTGCTGAGATCTGGAGAGATTTAATGTCTTTTTTATCTTCAGTTGATTTCATTTAAGGCTGTGGCTATATCTCAGTTGTAGCTCTTGTGTTTCTGTCTCTTTTTTCTGTTCTCTTCTTTCCTTCAGTGATTCTGCTTGTTAACAGGCTTGTTACTGCTAAGATGATTCTATAAATAATATATAAAGATTTTGTGGCTCAGACAAGGTCCGGTTCTGGTTTATTTCTTTGCTCTTGGCTGACATGTGGCATTGCTATGGCCTGCTTGTGGCTCAGATCTGGCAAATAGGAGCGGTCCACCCAAGAGCCATCATTCCACGCCACATGTGGCCCAGATCATCATACCGTGCATGGCAGATGTGGGCCGGATCTGGGCCGGCACAAAGTTGCTATGTGGGGGATGTCATCCCATCTCACTTTTAAAACCAGGCAGTAGAGATGAACTGTCTAGTTACCTTATTCTCATTAGCATTTGTGCTTACCCAGTTTGTGAAGTTTCCATGGGACTAATATATGTCCTTGCCAAACTGCAATCAGAGCCCTCATTTCCAGGAGGGGGCAGCACTAGCACAGAAATGGCTCTGAAATGTCTTATCACTGCATAACGCAGCGTTATGCCTTGAATGATTAGTAAATATAAAAATACATAAAGGATAGCATGTATTTGGATATTTCGGTATTTGCTATTGCACAACTTGAGTTAAGTGTTCTGAAAAGCTAAGTATCTTTAAAAAAAATCTTTATTGCAGTAAACCTTTGGTTAGCCTTATCAGTAGGCTCGACTACTGATTACTAAATTTTCTCTCTTTGCTTTTTTCAACACAGATTTGTATGTTAATATGTACTTACTGTGGTGGTGGGAGCTGTTTTAAAATAATGCATTTGCACTACAAGAGACGATTATGACTTCATTTAGCTACTACACCCATGGGGCGCCGCTGTTTACAAGGCAATGAGACTTTGAAGAGTCAGAAGCACTTTTAACTGCTCTAGCTTTGTGTCTATCGTACATTTACATGTATTTATTTAGCGGGCGCTTTTAAGTGACTTACAAAAAAACAAAATATGCCTACTATTTTATCCTATTAGCTATATACAATCAAACCAGCCCCACCTCATAGGCTACTCAGGGTATTTTTATAAATATAATATAAAAATATAAATCAATATGTGTGTGAATGTGTATACTTTTTTTGCATTAACTAATTAAATAACTTACATAATGCTACTGAACTGATTTGTTTCAATGTGTATGAATAATGGCTGCATTTAGCGATAAAGCATGGTCATATTTTTATGTGGCTGTAACATAATTGGATCTGAACTTATCCACCTTGAGACAACGAGATACAGGCGCTAAACTGAATCTGAATCAGGACTGCAGAGGCACCTTTCGTCTCTGGATGTCATCCACCTATCGCGGTGTTATTCATCATAGCTATATCACATTATAGGCTTGTGAATAAAAACGAAACACGTGCATGCACACCTACTGTCATGTCATGTTACTGGCATCGACTGCCGTGATAAATTGCTTTCAGGTGGAAAAACAGGAGCTAGATGTTCAAGCAGGAATAACGAGAAGCGTTTTCGTCCCTGCCCTCTTTTCTCCCTCCCACACAGACACACGACCCCCTCCCTCCCTCACTCACTCCCACCCGCCCGTCCGTCTCTCCTTTCCATTCCATCTACTCTCTTTTCTACAACAAACATGGCCGCGAAATCAGACGGTACAGCCGTTTCTTTGCAGAATGACATTCCGCCGACGTGCCTCCCCGGGCTGGAGAAGCGCTCGCCCCAGTGGCGTCCTGCCGGGAAGGAGTATTCGCTCCTGGACTGTTGCTGGACCCTCTGCGCCCTCTTGGTCTTTTTCTCGGACGGGGCTTCAGACCTGTGGCTGGCTGCCGACTACTATCTCAGGCGGGACTACTGGTGGTTCGCTCTGACACTCGTTTTTATAATAATTCCGTCTGTGGTGGTGCAGGTGCTCAGCTTCCGATGGTTCGCGTACGATTACTCAGACGCCAACGGGAGCGGCACGGTTGCGGCTGCCATGGTAGCGGCGTCCAATGCGGAGAGCCACTTCAGCACCAAGGACAGCGATCAGCGGGGCGCTGGCCGCTCCGCTGCGGTCACCGGAACCCGGAGCAGGGCTCAGAGCTGCTGCAGAGCCTGCGTGTGGCTCTTCCAAAGCGTCGTACACATTCTTCAGCTGGCACAGGTCTGGAGGTACGTGAGTGTGTAGAGCTCAATATAATGAAATAGTAGATTCCTTTAACGTGTCACATCAGCAGTTCATTCAGCATCATATTGTTCTGTCATCCTGTGCGTTCCCCTGGCATGCCCTCTCTACAACATATCCACACCCACGTCTAGAGGCATTCAGGGGCATAAGATTAAACTACTAGTACCAAGATGGCAAGGGTTATAGTATGAAAATATTAGGGAAAACTTTTTATGCAGTCAATATTTATTTAAATAGGCTTTCACATATTTGGATTTGAGGGGACCATATATATTATAATAATTCAAGAATCAACCTTAGTGGTTCATATAAATAGTAATGTGAAAAAGCCAATAGAATTTATGCAACATATCTCAGTTAGTTTGCATTGCCAATGAATGTCCTGCAGTCAGTGAGGAAAAGGGATCCTCCTTGTATTTCCTGTTGTCCCATGCCAGTTCATCATTATCTCCAAGCCGTTTGGTTGTAGGCTCCTCCTCCTCTTCCTCCTCCACCTCTCATGAGCTTCTGGGTCAATAATCTCCCGGAGAGACTCCTCCACTCATCCACACATTCAATCTGTCCACCAGAAATCGCCTTATGCACACACTCTGAAATCCCTTTGTCTTTAGACCAGTGAAAAGAGTTTTTTCTTTTTCATATTACTTACCAATGCCGGTGGTTTAAGCATACACGGTAAAAAATGATCATGATTTTAACGGTAAAAGACTTGCTACTGGTGAAAAATTGTTAATTGGTTAACATAAAGTTTCTGTGCTATATATGGGGAATAACTGTAATAGATCTAAACATAGTTATTTCAACGAAAATACACCAAATGTGAAGTGTCACGCAGGAAATTCTGGGAATGTCATTGGGAATTTTTACTGTAAATTTTACAATGACTTGTTCTTTTTCACTTCCAAAAACTGTAAATTTATGGTATTACTGTAAATTACATTAAATGTATGGTTAGATCTATTACAGTTATTCCCCGTAAATCCGGACGTACTACATCCGCCATGTTGTTACTGTCACATGACCTACCAGTGTCAGTTACATCCCTTCAACTCCATTCACAAATCCTCTCCAGTGGCCTCAAGGGATAGTAAAGTGTCTGGCCCTGTCCCAAATGGCACACTTCATGTGCACTTTCGGTCTTGTGGACTTACAATGGCCGCTGCGTGCGCATGTCCGTTAAGTCCACAAGACCGTAGGGTGTCCCATTCATCATTTAAGCTTAAAGAAGGGTGCTCGTGAGCGCCCCCTTTGCAGCTGCTATGTGCCCTCGATGCGCACTTCTGCTGAGCCCGCAAGACTGTGAAGTACGCAGAGGACTTCTACCCAGCAGTCAAAGCGGCATTACGTCATGAAAGTGCGGACTCAGAGGAAGACTGTGAGGGTTTAGGGTGCCATTTGGGACAGGGCCTTCATCGTAAGCGCACTTCAGAATCTCGCCGGAAGTAGTAAGTCATCCAGGCACGTTTCGCCTACTGTTTTTCGAATACCATGTATTCGGACTCTGTTCACATACTGTTTTTCGCGTACTATATAGTAGAGAAGCATTCAATTTCGGATGCAGCGTTGTTCTTTTTCACATTTTACTGTATTTTACTATAAAATTACATAAATGTACGGTTAGATCTATTACAGTTATTTCCTGTAAATCCGGACATACTACATCCGTTACTGTCACATGACCTACCAGTGTCAGTTACGTCCTTTCAACTCCATTCACAAATCCTCTCCAGCGGCCTCATGGGATAGTAAAGTGTCCATCGTATGCGCACTTCAGAATCTCGCCGGAAGTAGTAAGTCATCCAGGCACTTTTCGACTACTGTTTTTCGAAAACTATGAATTCGGACATACTGCTCTGTTCTCATACTGTTTTTCACGTACTATATAGTAGAGAAGTATTCGATTTTGGATGCAGCATTGTTCTTTTTCACATTTTACGGTATTTTACTATAAAATTACACAAATGTACGGTTAGATCTGTTACAGTTATTCCCTGTATATAGTACAGAAACTTTACTTTTCCAGTAAAATACCATAAAATTTACATCACATTTACTTCACATTTGATGTATTTTCATTGAAATAACTTGTTTCTTCTTAGTTTTCCTTATTTTTTTCTATTCAGTTATGCACATTAGGGTTTTATGTTACATCAAATGTTGTAAAATTAATGTTTATTGCATTTTTTTAATGTCATGTCTGTTACCATGATGGTGTTTGTGTGAATGACACTGTGCACCTTTAACTTTCTAAGCTGGTGAAAAAGCTGCTTGTGATGAACTTTGATTCATCATGTGACTCTCATCACCACTGTGTTTGGTTTCAAGTGTATTTTATAAAGGTATAAAACAGATATTAGTTCTTCAGTAGGATGTAAATTCACATTACATCAGTTAATGAAATACAGTATTTTACTGTAAATTTAAGTTTAAATCCGTAAAACCTAAAATGATACATTTCTAGCAACCACAGCTGCCGTTTTCTTTTTACGGTAAATTTAAAGGATTTTTTTTTTTTTACAGTGTAACTATGATGTATGAGAAATGTTTTTCTTTATCATTCTTTTTTTGTGCTTGATGGGGCCTGCAGTGTTTATATGCAGCAGATTTTACCTAAAAGTTGTCGTAAAGCCATAAAGATGATGATTTTCTATGAGGTAAACTGAGCTCAAGGAACACAGTGACATTAGATTTCCCTTCCTCACACTCGTTTCGCTCAGTGTGGTTGCCATGAGCAGAATGTGCGTCTTGATTGCTGACAGACAGTGTGCTGCAACACACAAAGCAATTTCAATAATAATGCCAAGAAGAAAATTTGCAGCCCACAATCACGTCCAAAAGTTTAATCCACTCACATATAAATCAATAGAAACACACCCACACATATTAGAGGCATGTGTAGTGAGTGAGTGCTGTGTAATTGTGGTTGTAAACACAGAGGCGGTGATGTGCCTGTCTCTCAATGCCTGCGCTGATCAGCGGTGACAGATTGACTGGACACTGCTGCCGGCTGACCTGCAGGGTAACGCAGGGTTAATGATGTTTGCTGCCGTTGATATCACAAAGCTGCCGGTCATTTCCATCAAGCTTCGTTTATGCTTCTGTCACAACACATGTGCTGTTCTTCAAATGCCGTCTGTGTCATTCTCTGTCTGTCACTTGTGCTTTTCCTCCTGACCTTTTTATTTTAGAATATTTTTCTGATAGCATATTTGCCATAATTATCAGTTTTCAGAAAGAGAATGTGGATATTTGTAATTCAAAACAAGCCAGCCAGCCAGCAAATAAGGCAGAATTGGGAAATAATTTTCATCTCATTTGAATAAATCAAACCATTATCCCATTTTATTCACAAATTAGCCTTGAAAATTTTAGCCTAAGCCTTTCTGAGCTACATTCCCATTAATATATAATATTTTCAGAATGTAAAACATCATTTGCACTGCAGGCTGATGTCTAATGAAATATCTTCTGCTCTCTCTTTGTCTCTTTCTATCAGTATTGCTAAGAATAGCACCTTTTAAGAAGTACATTTTGCCATTTTCGTGTTACCTCTGTTTGACCTGCAATAAACACACATGGATTTCTTTCTGTTCTTCACCTTTAACTAGTACTCTCTGACTGAGTCTTTGCTTAAAAGCTTCCAGCCAGAGCTTTCCAGGCTCTCTGTCTTTGTTTGATTGGAATTAGCAGTAATGCCATTAAAGCTGCCACCGGCACTGAGCTTGTCACATCTCTGCATTACAGGGATTAAAGCTGTAGTGTTTACATGTCTTACCTGCAGCAGACAGCCAGAGAGTGAGAGAGCAGTGAACTGTTGCAAAGAAGAACGGATGAGGAGTGAAAGGGTGGAGAGTAGATGTGAAAATAAAGATGCCTCCTTGAGAGGGAGAGAATAGAGGGAGAGAAAACTGGGCTGTTTGATATGAAAATTAGCTATTATAAAGCAATTTCCCCTCATGGCTTGTAATTACATAAGAAATAAAATAATGATATGACTAAGTGATGTGCAATAAAATATTTATTTTCTTGCTGTTGTGTAAAAAGTGTGCCCTACCCGAGAGTCCCCTCTGAGTACTCTGACCTGGTTCACTGAACACGTTCAAAGACGGTTTTCGATTCCATGTTCCCTGCAGCATTAGATGAGCAGGATCAATCAGGATCAGTCACCACCACTGGAGAAGAAAAGGCACCTTTACACAGGCTGTGTTGAGAGAAATGACTTCATGCATTTCAGAAGTGTTTGTTGAACCTAAAAAATGAAGGTGAATGTTTTCGTTCATTTCCAAATATTAGTTTAGTTTCATTTAATCATTTTAATAAATATCTTGACAACATGTATTAAAACATGAAACATAAACATTTATGTTAAATAATTTAATATTAAATAACTCTTAGAGCATATTAGGTGAAAAGTAATCTTTGGGGCGCGCATTACTTTTTTGGTCTGGTTCTCAAGGGAGCACCTGGAGATGTTGCTTGGTACTCACACTTTACACGACACACTATCTTCTTTTCTCTCACACATGGTAGATGATGATTTATTTTTTTATTTTTTTTTATTAACATTAATGACACAGACAACAGCAAAAATATTAGGCTGCTGTCACTTTAAGACGGAATGCACGCACGGACCGAATATACTGACACACATCCGGTTTCTTTCTCAACTGTTTGCTAATGACATAACCAAGAGAATACTTGCTGAGACAGGTATTTTGACATAATTTTGTGTGTATGTGTCCGTTCAAGCGAAAGTAAACGTGAAAGAGGAATCAATTCGGTGTTCGAGCGCTGTCTGAAAAGCGCCTCTCTCTCTCTATCTCTCTCTGCGTGCGTGCGCTTCGGGTGTGTCCCGATTTTCGCCTCTTCTTCCGCTTAACACAAATCGTTTGAATGTGTTAATCGGCGAGACAAAACACGTCCAAATGATAAACTTTCACTCTATGATGGTTAAACTTAGCAGTTAATCCGCGAATCACATGCGTGCCGAACCGCTGAACCTTATCCGTACGGATCACAGACAAAGTCCCTTTAAGACAAGTCATTTCACTCGGCGGCCATCTTTGAAACGCCTCTCGGGCATTCAAGTGCAGCTCCTATCTCTTTGAATGGGGAAACATCAAATTCTCCAAAGCTGTTTGCCAAGCTTTGGATTAAATTTCATATTTGAAATCACCAATGAAATCTGACAACAACTGTCTCATAAATTTTTTTTCCAAACGCTCGAATCATGACAAAAATTTATTTTTTAGGCTGGATCAAGCTAATGCTCATGCGCAGACCTAAATGCGCGTCTCTTGTGCCTCATTTCGGAGGCGCGCGTCTGACTGTTTCTATAGAAACCGGTGCTTCTAACGGCCGCTGCAGTGACGCGATGACTTTACCAGTCGGCGATTGGCTCTTATTTTGAAGGCGGGACTTATTCCGCCATATTTCGCGTTACACTTTATCCCATTCAAAACAATACGAGTGACATGTCTTGTGTTATTCTATAGTCTTTGTCACGGATTAACTGCGATCCGCTGCACACCTAATAATTAAAGAACACACTTATCATGATTGCTATCTTACCAGAGATGGAGAAAAATCCTACTCCAGTAAGTAAACGTGTTCCTGTGAGCTGGTCCCCAAAAATATTGGTATTCAAAAGCGCTTCCTTTTCTGGTGCGCATCGTTTATTTTTACCACACATGCGCACCTGCGCACCACTTATGTGCACCTCTGGTAATCATGCTGAAAGTAATCATAACCTGGTGATATTGATGCTCTGACAGATACAGATTCATTCAGTAAAGAGCTGATTCAGCAGTAGTTCATGAATCGTTCTGAATGATTCATGAAAAAGACCGGCTCATAAGAGTCATTTGTTTGTGAATCATACTACACTGTTTGCACTGTTTTTTGGTTCACTAAAATGAATAGACTCTTAAAGGGATAGTTCACCCATTTACTCACCATCATGTTGACCCATCAACTGTTTGGTTACTGACATTCTTCAAAATATCTTCTTTTGTGTTCAGCAGGATAAAGAAATTCATACAGGTTTGGAACAACTTGAGGGTGAGTAAATGATGACTGAATTTTCATTTTTGGGTGAACTATCCCTTTAAGAGTCATTGATTCGTGAATGGCACCGTAGATATGTAAACATAGATGCCACATTCGACCGCTTCAGACACATTGGTGTGCCCGCCATCTTGAAACGGTCAGCATGTCATCACTCACAGTAAGAATCAATGATGCCACAACATTGTGGAGCTTCTAGTTGTGAAACCATTTAAATTCCTGAAGAAACGGGATAACCACATTTCACAAGTGAGAATGCGTTGGTTGGACAACTGGGATGGACAACTCAATAGATAACGTGTTTTCGTAGTATTTTGCGGTACACAGATTTATTATGTCGTCACAGACTGCAAACTGTGGAGGAAACGCTGACAGAGTAAAGATCGATCTTGGGATTTTAAGAATCAATATTGAATTGTAAATTTGATGTGTTTATGCAGCCCCAGAGTTGTTCACACTATTTAATATGTTACTATTAAATTTCTCTGTTACTAACATGAGTCAACATCCTGTTTGGACAGTAAGTTTGAACTCTTTCTGGCAGGTGATTATAGGGCTGATCAGGCCTATTATTATTGCACTCACTGAATGAATCGCTCAATCAGTGGAACGTTTTTTGTTTTTTTCCTTCAAATGTGGTTCCCTATTGAGCATGCCAAGAGTGTACTTAAAATTCTTGTTCTCTTTCAAAAGATCCAAAAACACATGAGGCATTTTCAGCTGAGACTCAAACAGAAATAAAGTGTGAGTAAGGCAGCAAGAGGGAAGGTGAAAAACAAAATTTTTTAAGCAGTCTCACCTGTGACAGTGAGATAATTTGCAAGCACTGCATGATTGATTCACCCCCTGGATATCAAAGTAAAACCCTTTCAAGGAGGACCGAGGACACATTCTAGAGGAGAGATAGGGGATGGATGTCTGTTGCTGTTGGCCAAACAGCTTAATGCCTATTTGAGACATATTCCTGAGAGAAGGTGCACTGGGATTAACTGTGACAAGAAAAGGAACCTAATAAAACTTAAGCTGTGGTTACTGTGTTTGATAAACTGTGGGAAGCTGTAGGCAGTGTGTGTTTTAGTATGATTTAGGCTTGTGCTTGTTTGAAGGTATGTCTGATATGAAGGGTTTAGCAGTGCAATGCAAATACTACTGATGGGATTCTGTCTATTATACAGAGACGAAATATCCAGCTTTAACTAATGCTTTATGTTTATTCCTATATGTCTGAACTGATTTATATATTTGTAATGGATGTAGGCTAGCAACTGATGCTAGAGACCGTGGTGTTTAGCCACCTTGTTAGAGTGCCTAACTCCCATGCCGGTGGACCCAGGTTTGAGTCCTGCTTAGAGCGGGCGGTTCAAACCGGAGGGGTTACATTGGTGCCGTGACCCGGATGGGAGTGTAACGGATGTAGGCCGGTAAGAGCTGTGCATGTAAACCACACTCCCCTGATCTGAAGAGGTGGTCTTTAGCCTCATTGTCTCCCGGGAGCGCCTGTCTCCCATGCCGGCGACCCGGGTTCAGGTCCCGCCTAGAGCAGGTGGTTTGAACCGCAGGGGTTACATACTCAACATAAAAATATATTCTGGAGATGATAGAGCCTTCAACCATTGGCCACTGCACTTTGTTTTCTGTCATATATTTTTGCATATGCTAAATATTAATTGCATAGTCACGTGTTCATTGAATACATTAAATAATTCAGTTATTGAATATGTTTGTAAAGTAATGTTTAACTATAAGGATATTAAACATTAGTTTAAAGGGTTAGTTCACTCAAAAATTATCCCATAATTTACTCCGAGGTGTATATGAATTTCTTCTTTCAGCCAAATACATTTGAGTTATAATAAAAATATCTTGTCTCTTCCCAGCTTTATAATGAGAGTGAATAGTAACTGAGATTTTGAAGCCCAAAAAAGAAATCATGAAAATAATCCATACGACACCAGGGGGCATTTTTCTAAGAAAAATATCCAGAAATAATAGCTTTAGAAACTGTAATCACTAGCTTCTGGTAACGTCCATCCGCGCGTTCATGAGAGAGTTGAGTTCTGAGAATTTTTACTTTTATGGTGGATGGATGCGCTTTTTTGGGCTTCAAAATATCAGTTACTATTCACTCCCATTATAAAGCTTGGAAGATGCAGGATATTTTTAAAATATAACTCAGATTGTGTTTGGCTGCAAGAAGAAAGTCATATACACCTAGGATGGCTTGAGGGTGAGTAAATCATGGGATCATTTTCATTTTGGGGTGAAGTAACCCTTTAAGGAGTGATGCAGGTGGTGGTCTTTTGCTTTCTCTCTGGCTGGTAGTTGGTCCTAAATTGATTTATAGTCAGTAGCCTATTGTCATAAAGCTTTTTTTTTTAAATTTTAAAAGGACCTAAAGGGCCAAAGATAAAAAAAGATTACAAAAAATCTGATCACACTCTTGAGAATGACAGCAAAGAAAGAAAGAAAGAAAGAAATGTACTGTATATGACAACAGGAAATAGAAAGCACTTCCATTTTCCTAATTCTGTTACATGATCACATGATCCACTGTCTCATAACCACCTCAGCAGGGCTTTGCTATTCAATAAAAATAATGACAGTCTGATTCTAGCCAGCTGGAAATCTGATATAGAACATCTTTCTTTCTTTCTTTCTTTCTTGCTTTCTTTCTTTCTTTCTTTCTGTCTTTCCACTGTCATTCTCAAGGGTGTAATTTAGCAGAGTCCAGTACATAACTGATTTACAGGAACCCTGCCAGTTAATAGCTGAGGGCTGACTGGCTAGCTGTGCCATCGGAGTAAACGAGTAGGTCAGTTGGCCATTCTGAATATTGTTGAATTCAAAAGGAGTTTAATGGTAGGTGAACAGCAACATAATCAGGGTGGTGAGCCTGCATATCTTTTTATTAGAAAGTCCTTTTCAGAGGACGACATGTCGAGTCTTTATGTGAAGCACAGACCTAACAGATGATTGTCTCCAATTGGGTAATGTTAAGTAATGGGCCAAGCTTGTCAGCTGCAATGTTTGTCAGTTGTCACCATGGAGACTGATGCATTGCCTGCCAATGGTGGCTGTTTGTGAGATGTTTTCTCAGCCATAGAGTTGCCTGTTTGTTACCCTTTTTTCATTTTCTTGAAGAAAAAAACAGTTGCATGGTTAAGGTTCAAAGTTTGATTTTGTGTGATAGCATCCGGTGTGCCCAGAAGGCTGAATTTTACAAGCGAAGAAAGCTTTTCTGTGTCATTGAAAATCTTTATTCAGAGAAAGAAAGACTGTGTGTTTCTTGTCAAATTTGAGGCTCGCTCACTGACAGCCATTCTCCAAGGCTCTCTATTGCTTGATTTTTCTTTTAGAGGCTTTTTTTCTCTCGCACAGCAAGTTGTGAGAAGGATGTGGAGCAATTTTATAGACCTCATCAAGTCAGGGTGATTCATTCTGCCAATCTCCTGACATCCTGCAAACACTCCTATTACTCTCGCTACCCTTGAGACAGACTGAAATATCATGGCACTTCCTGTCAAATGAAACAAATTAAGTCCAGTGAAAGGCAGATTTTTCAAGGGGCTCACATAAATATGTTTTGAATGCACAGCTGCAGTTTTTGCTTCATGTCTTCAAAAAGACACTCTCTTTCATAGAGGAATGCTTCCTCTGGCACTTACATCCATCTCACATGATAAACAGAGGAGTTCTGGGGTTGTAAATTCGGAAATTTTGAAGTAACGAAAGTAAGAGACAGTGATCCCCCCTGTGAAAACATGCTCTCTGACATCCGTGTAATCTGAAGAGCGACCTTGGTGTGTCTCACAAGACATCTGCAACAGCCTGTCGACCGTGGTGCTGAGGACAAGAACATGACATGCTGGAGCACTCTATAGTGCACTGGCAGTCTGCCCAGACAAGTGTACTGCCTTTTTCAGCTGGTTGCAGTCACATTATAGGCAGACTATAGGTCTTTTCAAAGTCTGCAGACTGGCATTGAGGGTAAATCAAGCATTCTGCATTAGTTCAGGCAGGCCTCGTAGTCAAGCTCCGCTATCAGCTGATTCGCAAATTCCAACCCCACCCATATCAGCTGATCTGATTTCTATGGACTCAATTGGCAACTCTCAAATAAGGCGCATTACTTAAACGCAGCTTCCGTCTCTCTGCTCGCTTGGCTGCTTCCACTGCACGCTGCTTACAACCCACCTCCTCCCCCAGCTCCTCCTTAAACTTGTGTTTAACTTAATCAGTGTCATTCTGTTGTCATTGATGCATGCTCTGTTCTCAATAGGGGGATTTTGTGCTGCTCTCCCAGTTAAAAAAAATGGGAGGTTGTCCCTAGAAGCTGCTGCTGTTCCCGGTTTTAGCTTTCATGGAGCTCATGAAAAGGACGGGGAATTTAGAACAGAGCCATACCGCCAAATGTAACTTCAGCAAAATATGCCAATAAAAAATTGACTAAAAAGTTTGTCTCTGGTAATTTTTTGACTTAAGTTGTCCTGACTGAATTATGGAATTACCAATTTCCAAATAATTCTATAAAACAATTTGCATTAAAGTTCCAATTTATGCTCATTCACAAGTTCATAATTTTATTTTTGGGGATAGATTTACATGATTTAAAGCAAAAAAAAAGTGCAGCACTTCTTTTCACTTGTCGAAAGATGGTTCCTGTCTGTAACAAAGTTTAAATTTTAGGGAAGGAGGTGGGAACCGGTATCATGACAAATCGGGTGCAAATGTACCATTTTAATCATAAAATAAACAAACAACAAAACTAAAGTAAAGCAGCAGCCCCAACATAAATGTTCCAGGCCTGGTCCTCTCTCATTTTGCACTGTCGTCACTCTTCCTTTTATCCTTCGGGACCTCCTCCGTGGGACTCGAGACCGGTGTGGTGCACAGGTGACGCTCATTCAGGGTGTACTCACACTAGGCGCTCTGAACTGTGCTTGAGCGCATTTGACCCCCAAAGCCTGGTTCGTTTGACAAGTGTGATCGCTCCGTTCTGTGCCCGAGCGCGGTTCGTTTAGGCCCTGGCCCGCTTGGAAGAGGTGGGCCAGAGCATGGTTCGGTTGGGCTCGAGCGCGGTTCGCATGCAGTGTGAGCGCTAACCGTGCCAGAGCACAGAACAGTTATTCCTTTTGTGTGCGCTACTGTCATCATTATGATGGCAAACATCTTTATTACTACTCTGATAGTACACTTATCAATTTAGGGAGTAGAAGGGGAAGTTATTTTGAATAAAAATTACAAGGGCAGATGAATTTAAATAAAAATGTGTACAGAAAAATAATGTATTTACTGTATAATACAATATTATTACAGAAATTGTCAAATTTAATTTCCGAAAATCCCAATCTGCTCTGATTGGTCAACTGCTTAGAGCATGTGTCGGAAATGTAACACTCCTTACAGTAATTGTGTTTAAGCCCCCGAGGCTTCATGAGCATCATAACTACGCCGTCAGTATTGAAAGTTATTATATTAATGTTTTTTCTGCCGTCACAGCGAAAAAAAACGGCATCTCCTCATCATTGTGAAATCACCCAACTTTTCTTTGAGGGCGGGCACTATGCAAATGTGTATCATGGTGACATAACTAAGTCACGGATTCACTTTTATTTTTTTATTTTTTTGCTTTGTAACTTTGCAGATTGTTTACATGCACAAACAGCTATATTACACACTAAAGGAAAGGTAAAATAAAAAAGCGTAAGAGTCACCTTTTAAAATAATCAATATTTTCTGATACAAGTTTTGGTGTTCTGTTCAGAAATTACCTGGAGGTCTTTTTTACATCAGGTATGTCCATGCCTTATATCTGGGCGTGCAAAGCCGCTGGCGTGGGGACCACGAGCACAAACACTTCTACTGGCGTACGATGTTCGAGAACGCTGACATCAGCATGCTGAGGTTGCTGGAAACCTTCCTGAAGAGTGCACCTCAGCTCGTTCTGCAACTCAGCATTATGGTCCAGACTGGCCAGGTCCTCCCTTTGCAGGGTAAGTCGATGACACCTATGATTAAAACCGCTTCAGTCCAAGTATGCTAGAATTAGTTGGGCTTGTGCTATTTGTCTGGGTCATAATTATTATATTCATATTTCATCAGTAGTCTCGAGTAGCCAGACTTTTGACTATGACAGAAAGTCTGCCCCAAGTTACAAATTATTATAGCTAAGAACCGACCACTTTTTAGGTGTTCTTTAAGGGCAAGGCTATCTAATATAAATTATACCACAATAATAGACTCATTCAAATAACGGCACGACAGTATATAAAATTCATGATCAGAATTTAGCTCAATATTTAGAAGTACTGATTGTAACTTTTTTCAGACATACCTTTCAAAAGTTTGGTGTTGGTAAGAGGTTATTTGATTAAAAATACAATAAAGACAGTAATATTGTGAAATTTTATTACGATTTCAAATTACTAAAACAGTTATTTGAAATCATAAAATTTCACATTATTACTGTCTTTTAAAATGACATACCGATTGCTGCTCAAGAAATATTTATTATTATTATCAATGTTGAAAACAGTTGAGCTGCTTAATATACAGATAAATAGAAAGTTCAAAGAACAGCATTTATTTGAAATAGATTTCTGTAACACTTTTGTGACTCGGACAACAAAGAAGGAAATACACTTCTCTTTTGAAATATCTTTCTTTGAAAGATATTAAATATCTTTGATTCCACAAACTTATATATCCATAGATTAGCTCTTCTTCAAAAGCCTTGTTCTCCAGGAACATTGATGAAAAAACCTCTGTTACCTCCAGCCAATCAGTTTGTAACTGGCGATTTCAGTCCATTTTTGAGTGCGGTATACATGAGACGGTCAGTAAACACGCTGTGGGTGGTCTGTGGGCGTTCTGTCTGAGGCAGAGACTACTGCATCTGTCATATTGCTATCCACCAGGTCACTGAATATAGAGTTTGATTCAATGCCTTCTTGCAGTGTGATGCACTTAATGTGACACAATACAAATCGTTTTAGAATTTCATTTGGCCATCATCAAGGATCAAAGTGCAATTTCACAGCACGCATTTGCATAGCATCTCATTTTCAATCCAATTGCAAATTAGCTGGAAAATTACTGAGGATGTGATAAGTGTGATTGAATATGGAAGGCAATGGGTTATACATATTTCAGGTCATTGTGCATGAAACTGACCATTTTATCAGATGAATCTTTAAGTAGTTTCATTAATGATTAAACTATCCAGCAGCAGTTAAGACACAATTTGTTTCATTCATTGTCCCCTGGAAGAGCACAGTCCAAATTTGCAATGAATAATCTTAAATAGGTAAATAATTTAACATGGAAATTACAGTAATCAAAGGATCATTTAGAATATTACCTCATTAGATGTTCATGTGAGTGTTATCATAATGGTGACATTTTAAAATCATCTTTAATTGTAGTTTGATTGCTTCAGTCTTGGCTCTGTAAGGAGGGAATAGGACGTGCAATAGTTACAAACCCACCTGACAGGTGCCTTTGATTACAGAGCTGCGAGAGCTCACTGTTGCATTGGTTCAGCTCCATGGGAACAATTGCAGCCACTGTCAGATATTCCCAGAGGAATTTTATCCAAATGTCAAAACGCAAACTGTGACTTTTAAAGAACGCCCCGAGCTAGTTAACTACAGGACGTGATTTTTGTTTAAAAGCTGTCATTTGACGTGATGTCTGTCTTTCTTTCTACGCCATTCTGATTAACATGTTAACATGTTAGTGCAATATTTACAATTTGGCAGCCCTACTCGTTTTACATTTATTCAGACTGCTGAAGGCATCTTTTTCCAGAAGGATAAAAATGAACCTGAGGAGAGCCAAAATGTGATTCCATAACAAAGCATATCCAGTTCTCAGGAGATGACCAGGGCACTCATCCACCTCACAGTCAGCGGTTTAGAGAATAAAGGCATCAGTGCAAGAGTTTTCTCTTGGTCTGTCCTGACCTGCACTTTTCCAGACTGATATTATGATTTAGGTGCTTTGCTGGGTCTGTCATAATCGCTCATAATCATATTCTGTGCAATGTGAGACGGCTAGAGAACTAGCTAATGATTATGTTTTTGCTGATTAGGAGAGATTTTCCGTTTTGACTGCTCCTGACTAAATGGGTGAGCTGATGAATGGCCAGACAGGATCCTGATTAAATATTCATGAGAGCTTCTAAAGAGCTTACAGCACTCAACAGAATTTCATTTTTTTCTGAGAGGGATGCTGGGGTGTGCTGTCATTCTTTATATACTGACTCATTTTATACATATCATTTTTGATTTTAAATGAATTTGAAGTATTTTACTGCTCAAGTATCAGTTTTGTCTCTGATGTGTCTTCTAAAATTCCTTATGAGAAATAAAAAGAGAAACAAATGTGACAATTTGTCATATAAATAAGAGTATAAAGCTATAAAACTAATCACAATTATTATTATTTTCCTTTTAACAGTCCATGTTTCAACAGTAGGAAATCAAGCCAAATCTATTTTTTCTTTTTTGTTTATTTTAAAGGTTATATATCTAACATTAATATATTAGTGGGCTAAAAAGATACACTATAAAATTAGGCTAATACAAAATAAATATTGTCCACATAATATTTTAATTAATTTTGGCTTTAGTACAGAGAAAATATAAAATCTATATGTTAAAATAATAATATATATATATATTTTTTTTTTTTTTAAATATGCTTAAATATTTTTATATTCCTCTTATAATTAATTGTTTTATTATTTATATTTGTATATTTCTTTTTTATTGTTTTATAGGCCATGCAGTGTTAAACAATAGCCAAGTAGCTTCTTGGGTAAGTTCACCCAAAAATGAAAATTCTGCCATTAATGACGCAGCCTTGTGTCATTTCACATCTGCAAGATCTTCGTTCATTTTCGGAACACAAATTAAGATATTTTCAATGAAATCCAGTGGTTTGATCTCAATTTTATGAAGCGACACGTGTGCTTTGTTTGGGCAAAAAAAAGTTTACTACTTTATTTACGAAAATATCGATCCGCAACGCGCGTTCACGAGAGCATCACGAACCATGGGTGTTGTGTTCAGAGCTGGTTCAGACCATAGACTGTAAAAAATATGGACATAGTGTCAGTGACGTCACCTGTAGATTTCTGAAGAGCATTTTTGAAGACAAAAAGCGTCCGTTGCCATTTTGGTAGCGCGTCACTCCCGGATAACTGAAAATGGGCAAAGAGGCGGGACGTGGTTGGAACTGAGGTGCCTGGATGCTGAAACCACGCCCACCTAGCGCTATGTGATCATGTTAGCAGGCTAAAGGAGCTATCTATCTATCTTAGATACTATCTAAAATATTAATAAAGATAAGTTATATCATTTGAAATTTCTAAAGGTTTACTGTCAATCAACGGTTTCTTTTCATACGATATAGATGCTCCAGCAACAATATTATTGTAATTTTCCTTACGATAAGGAAGTATACTTCAAGTTCATTTTATCAAGTATTTAAGTAATGTTCAAGTATATTTTTAAAGTATACTTTATGTAGTAAGTATACTAGTTTAAATGTACTAGTAGTAAACTTGTAAGTGTACTATTTTAATACTGCTTGGGACTAAATTGGCCCAATTGAAGTATACGTTTAGGTGTACTATAAGTGTAACAGTAGTAAACTTTAGGTACACAACTAGTTCACAGCTATGTTTCTCATTTGTAGTGCATCTGTACTACAAGTAAACTTATAAGTATACTAGCAGTACATTTTTAGTATATGAAAGTACACTTTGAAATATATTCTCAATAAACTAGTTTTCTGAACATAACATCACACGTACTTTTTTACTTTTTATATATTATTTTTGCACTTTAAGTATACTACTATGTTCCTATTTAAGTATTATTTTTTATACTTATACCTTTAACTGTACTTTAAATCTTTCCATTTTAAAAACATTTTATTCTAGCTTCATGAATCATTTTTTATCAACACTTAAATGTGGGTGTTTCATTAAAAAAAGGGAAACATTTTAAACAAAAAGCTGAGAAATTTGCATTTTTGTCAAAGACTACGTCTGGATGGGATTCAGAACGATGATCAAACACAGGTGGAGTAAAAGCTTCATAGTCCTCATTCAGTAACGTTAGGCAGTTTTGATTTATATACTGTTTAATGTTTGATGATCGCTTTATTTTACGTTTGCGTGAGTAATCTTCCATGGCTTGTTTCAGCTTCTTCTTCTCCTGCATTTTGCACCCCCTACCATATAGCCTGAAAATTCGGTCAATGGAGAGGAAAGAGTGAAGTAGATTTGAAGTAAATTCCTATGCACACTACCAGTGGACTAGCCTACACAAAAATTCAGATACTCAGAATTAGGAATATATCTGTTTTCTTTATAAATCAATATTTTCAAACAATGTACTTTTATACTATACTTTTATAAATATACTTTTAAGTATATCTCGATCAAAAGTCCAAGTATAGGCCAAATATACTTAGACTTTTCTGTCAGTATAAGTCAAGTATACTTAAGTGCAATTTTAAGTATATTTCTCAGAAGTACATAAAGTATATTTCTGAGAAGTATATAAAATTATTTTTATTTTTGGTTTAAAAGAAGTATACTAATAGCACACTTGAATAAACTCTTTTTTAATAAGGGTTGTGTCAGATGTGCAAATGACAACACGCAAAATCAAAATGGGACTCCATACCTTTATAATGAAATAGAGATCGCTAAATGAATCCGATCTGTCGCACTCGGGTAAAATGTCCATTGAAAAACAAACAACAGCACTTTTTGTCCATAAAAGCCTTGAATCCATGAAATATTGATATATTATCCATTGTTTGCATCACATTTCTTCTGAATGATCTGCTCTCCATCATCATTCTTCAAGAAATTATGCAACCTGAGCAGCGTTTATGTTGTAAAACTCTATATGATTGTATACGGACTCTCACAAACAAATGAGCCCGCGTCCAAAATATAATTTTTCAAAATAGTGCAGCAGTTTTAGTTGTAATATCCAAGCAGTGCTGTCGGATTTTGTGGTGTCTTGAGAGGCATATTCTCCAGCCATTGTCATAGTAAATCTCACAAACAAAACTTTTAGCCAATGCCAAGACGATCCAACAACGTGTGTTCTGTTTATCTTCCGCATCGACCATATAACCGCACAGCAAGCCATATTATTTGATAATTGTATATGAAATAATCCAGAAAAAAGCACAAACACGGCAAAGATGCCAAATTCAGCAGCTGGCATTAGCTGAGGTAACGTGACGGCTCACAGACACCAGTGTTTTGTGTTCACGCGAGAGCTGACATTATTGCATCAACACGCTTTGGATAATATTATTTTGTAAATAAAGTGGTAAATTATGTATTTTTGCGCAAACAAAGAACTCGTATCGCTTCATAACACTGGTGTTAAACCACTGGAATCACATGGAGTACTTTAATGATGTCTTTCCTTCCTTTCTGGACCTTGAAAGCGGTTGTTTCAGAAACCTCTCAGATTTCATTAAAAATAACTGCATTTGTGCTCCAAAGATGAACGAAGATCTTACAGATGTGGAACGACACAAGGGTGAGTGACAGATTTTTTGGGTGAACTAACCCTTTAAGGCATCCTTCCTAATACACTGAAACACCATCTAACTATCCAACAATCATTTTAATTAATGTACCTTGTTAATTTGTTTCCATTTTCTCTCTGTTACTCTTTCTCATTGTGCTTCATTTGATCCAGGTCTGTCTGCGTCAGCCTCTCTGGTGTCTCTGGCCTGGATGATGGCGTCTTATCAGAAGGCATTACGGGACTCTCGTGATGACAAACTTCCCATGTCGTATAAAGCAGTGGTGGTGCACATGCTGTGGCACCTGTTCACAGTGGGAGCCCGCGCCATGGCCTTCGCCCTCTTCGTTTCCATCTTCCAGCTCTACTTCGGCATTTTCATCGTGGCCCACTGGTGCGCCATGACCTTCTGGATCATCCAAGGTGAGACGGACTTCTGCATGTCCAAGTGGGAGGAGATCATCTACAACATGATGGTGGGCATCGTGTACATATTCTGCTGGTTCAGCGTCCGTGAGGGCCCCACTCGGTGCCGTATGCTGCTCTACAGCCTCATAGTGCTGGGCGAAAACGTGGCCCTCACTGCCGTGTGGTTCATATACCGCAGCCCGCGCACTTCGGACTTTTACGCCGTGGTGGTGGTGTGTGTAGTGGCCTGTAGCTATGCTCTAGGCACATTTTTTATGTTTGTCTACTACTGCCTGTTGCACCCTGACGGCCCTGTGTCTGGAGCCTATCTTGGATGTTGTGGTGTCCAGGTGGGTGCTGTTTCAGATCCGTGTATCTCGTCGCCAACCTCCGTTCCTCCTCTGGACGCGGTGAGCAGCCCACCACGGACTCTGCAGAGGACTAAAGGAGGAGAGTCAGTACAGAGAGAAGACATTGGAGAAGTGTTTAAGATGCGGACACTTAAGGCCTCACGAACCGCCGCGCCTCGCCTCACCCCAAGGACAGAGGGGCCGGTAATTCGTATCGACCTTCCCAGAAAGCAGTACCCAGCCTGGGACGCCCACTTCATTGACCGCAGACTACGAAAAACCATTTTGGTTCTGGAAAGTGCCGCTCCGGTCACACCGAGGATCCAGTACCGATGTCTAGGCACACCCAAGGAAGTGATGGAATATGAGACGACAGTCTGAAACGTTCTTAGCTTCTAAAAAAAGATGTAATGTATTAGCGTGCAAAAAAAAAGTCTGTTCTCTTCAGCTTTGTTTGGTGGATTTTGTCAGATCTCCACATGACCTCTTATTGACTCTTATTGTCAGTGGAAGAACATTATGCACTAGTGTCTAGAAAAGAGCCACCCTGTGGTGACATTAGACATTACCACAGGTTATTGGGTTAGGAGGCCAGGCAGGGGTTCAATTCGAGCAAGTTTATGAAAAAGCAGTGAGGCCACGGTAAATGTATCATGAATAAAACAACATATCAATGTGGTACATTAACAGCAATGGTGCTTAAACACATCCTAAACACAGTTTCAAACCATTCTGGGTGTTTTTAAATCTCTTGTGGCAGCTGCTGTAAACCACAATTACTGAATCCACTTGGTCACAGTTTGTTGGCTGTTGAGGTTGTAATAGGTACAAGTACAACGTGTGAGTTGTCTCATTAAAGGCCTTAATCAACTTTCTTATGTTTGGCTATTCAGCATCTAAAAGGTGCATTTCACCCTTCCTCAGTGGCTAATGTTTAAAACATTGATGAATATATATGAAAACATTTTGATTCTGTGGTCTATAAAGAAAGATGGAAGGGTTGAGCTTCTGATAACATCATGAGGCATTTTATTAAGCACAAAATTGCTGCCTTTAAGAAAAGTGATCATACTTTGCTTGCAACAAAGACCCTTTATGATTTAAAAAAGAAACTATAGAACAATAATCAAGGTCTCTTTCAGTGGACATTTCTGCTCACCTTTCAAGTGAAAAATTGTCATAGATTTTTTTATGTTCTCAAAGGACATTTGTGTCATGATGGAAATAATGGGTCTGATGCTGAAAAATGGCTGAGTGCACCTTTAAAGAGAATTGAATGAATGTTCATCTCAAGGACAAAAAACCCTGAACAAGCTGGTTTATATGCCTGTAATATGAACGTATGGTAATACGCAGTATTTCAAATATGTTTAAGCTATCAAAGATTTTGAGGTCAAATTTTAAAGTACTTGTATGACAGTTGAAGGGAAGGAAATCATTTAGCATATGCTTTAAAATTGTTCTCTTTTTATGGATTAATGAAAAGTTATCAGCGTTATGATTATGCCATTTCATGTCATTTACATAATTTGGTGCAATAATACTCATATGTTTGAATATTGAATTTGAAAATTTTGTATGCCTATGAACAAATCCATTCAGTCTCTTTATCTCATTTTATTTAACATTTTAATTCAGTTAATAACTTTTCAGTGTTTTTTTCTTACATTTGGTCATGAATACATAGAGCAGTGAACCTGCTGTGTACAAAAATAACATTTTTTGCATTGATTGACTATTGGGTTTTTGAATAGAAAGATGATGAATAATCTGTGGGTTTGTGCTGTTTACACTGATATCATGTAATTGCGAAGTCCACTGTAACTACACACCTTGCCATAACCATTACGTACGTCCATATGTGTAACCATGTTGGTGCTAGCTGGAACACCTCAGCACAGCCTCTGTATCCTGTACTTTATCAATGTGGATCAATCTCGTTCACTCTGGTTAATGCTGGATTTGACCATAGACACGCTGAAAGACGTTAAGCCTTACACTGCACCTGCAAGACTGTTGCCGTCGACTGTAAAAAGGATGTCGATCTTCAGCCATGTGTTTTATTTGGACAATAAAGCAAGCAAAATTGTGTGTTTACCGACCTGACCAAAGCATCAACTGAAAGAGTGTCTTTTGTTTTGCTTGTCAGTTTAAGTTAAATGAAAACACAGCAGTGTTTTTCATTCAAGCACCCATTCCAAAAATAAGTACAGTCACTACTAGTCACAGCCAATGATTTTTATTTGATATATACTGCACTCATGTGGAAACCAGCTGAATAGCAATGAGGAAGATGAGAACATTCACATTATGTAGTTTTTATGTCACTTGGAAGCAGTTTTAACTAAAACAAACTTGCAAATAAGAAGATTAGGCATTTTGAAAACAATCAAAATGCCACAGGCACTAAATCAACATCCATAACACTACATTACGCAATACATTATCTCACAGTTTATAACAAAACTCCAGAAAGTATTTTGAGCAGACTGACTAGGATCGGGATAATACCCCACTAACAGTGGACCGGTAGATTATGAAATATTAGTCCAAGCCTTATTACATCACATAATATGGAATTGCAAGTGTAATACTCTCAGACATATTTGTATTCTCAAACCAATGCCTCAACAATATCAAACTATATTGTTGAGGCAATGCATATCCAAATGCATAAAATGCATTTGTGTATGTATTTAAACAACATAAAAATAAGTCTTTATTAAGAAGCCTAGTATTATTGCAAGGCTATCAAGAACTTCTAATTATGGCTCTTGCTGCCAACATTTTATCAAACTGAAGAATCCGGAAATTACTTTTCTCCCTCCTTTTCTTTATCCTCTTTTATTATCCCAGGAGCTGTTGCAGACGTCACATTACATATTTAC
This sequence comes from Ctenopharyngodon idella, assembly GCF_019924925.1. Classification (NCBI taxonomy): domain Eukaryota; kingdom Metazoa; phylum Chordata; class Actinopteri; order Cypriniformes; family Xenocyprididae; genus Ctenopharyngodon; species Ctenopharyngodon idella. The sequence continues at coordinate 20,716,284 of NC_067241.1, forward strand.
ATAACAGATTAGACACTTTAACTGTTGTAATGAGCTGTGCTTAAAACTGCTTAGAAAGGCTTATACTAACCAACATGTTCATTGAATTTACAGCATCATGTGGAGCAGAACAGAAGTATGGAGAGATTCTGTCATTACCATATAGAGCACTCAGCAGCGTTAGTCAAACATTACAGTGTGAATACAACAAGAAATTGCATAAATGGATATTCATATTCCCTAGTAATAAAATATAGGGTGAATAAAGTCTGATAATTATTTAAGGGGGGAACTTAATGCTTATTAGAAATAAACATTTAATAATTAATACAAATATAATATTATTAAACTGTCACTCTCAATAAAAAGATCAATGTATTTCAGATTCCTAGTGTCCTGTACATTTGAAGCCAAATTATTGTACAAATTTATGAACTAAGTCCTCTCGTCCAATCCGCTGTGACAAAATCTCATTTATATGCAAGTGTCAGGAATTTGAACCAATAAGGTATCAGAGGGCGTGGCCGATTCCTCAGCCGGTCTAATAGCTCTGTCTGTTTTTAGCTTACTCACAGTAGAATGGCGGCCGCTGCTTGCGGTCCTCGCGTCTGTCCGAGAACTAATTCAGCTAAACCACACAAAGAACACCTGCGGAAAAGCCGGGATTCCCGTCGCAGACAAGCAGCACTATTGTTTCTCACCAATATATCTTTGGACGGACGACCGGTTTACAATCTAAGCAATGGAATCGGTGGCCCTAGGGAAGCCGAGAGCCGGTGTGTGGATGTCGGTACGTCGGCGGTGACGGGTCCCCCTTTGTCGACAACCAGCAGCTATGGAACCTTCACCCAAGTGTCATCCTCCATCAGTGGAGGGGCAGCGACCCCTGTACCGAGGACTAACACTTACCCTGCTCCTCTGAGCCCTCCTCCATTATTTAACCAAGGGAGCAGCGACGTTTTCACGGAGGATGGACGAGCAGATCCTTTGTCAGTCCAGGGACCCCCTCTTTCACCGACCTCTGGACCACTGAATGTGGTTTTAGGATCAAGTAAACCACCCAGTCAATTCCCGGGCTCCAACCCTGTGCCTGAATCCCGTCAAAGGTGAGTTTTGTTTGGCAACGCAGGTTGGCAAACAATGATACACGTTATTGACATTTTTTTTCTCTAGCTGGGTTTGTATTCAAAAATTACATCATTTATAACAACTGTGGAGTAAATGTGTGATGTAACCCTTTTCTATAGGTGTCATCTGTCCTAAACAATTCTGAATAGGCTATATATGTTTATGAAAGATATGTTTATTTACAAATTTTAGTACGCTTTTGATTTCATACCATAAGGATGGACAGTCAACTGCGTCTGGCCTGTTGTTTACTGGTGTTTACATTTGTTTATGACTTTTGAAGCAGTATTGTAAACAGTGTATATTACAGTACGAGCAAATCAAAACAAAAACAGATCTATAAGTTGAAGTACTGACTTCCGCCTTACTGTTTAACTTTCATTTTCATCTTTGATGTCTTGTTTTCTAGGCATTAGTTTGACAGGAAATATTTCTGCGACATTTTTGAGATCTGGTAAAATGAACGGGTCGGGTTGGGAATCGTAAGGATTTCTGGTTCCGAGTCCTTAACGGTTCCGGTTCTTTTAGTACTTTAAAGAAATACAAATTCAACTTTAGTGAGGCTATCGAAATGTTGGTCCTAACTTTATATTAAATAAAAATACTTACCAATACTTATAAATATAAATGACCAATTATTACAAAATAATAATAATAATAAAAAAAATGTCTATCTCTAACGTTAACTACATTTTGAAAATAAACTAACGTTATTCTGATTTGCATTTCGATATAACATCAATTCTTGGTTAATTTCGAGTTGGACATGAAGAAAGTAATAACTTGCAGTTCAGAAAGTGAGTCAAATTAATTCAATTACTGCTCTGACTGATTAACTGATAAGTTTTCAGCTCAAATGAGTGATTTGTTCGGTAATCAGACTATTCTGCATTGCGCATTTTTGACTCACTAAAAAGACTCACTAACTTATTCTTCCGGACTATTTAAGTTGCACTGTATATTTTTGATTCACAATAGAAACCGACTTATGTAAGAGTCATTTGTTCGCTAATCGAGCTGCTGTTATTTACTAAAAAGGACTCGCTCATAAGACACATTCGTTCGAGAATCAGACTACTCAGGTCGTTTTGTGATTCACTAAAAGAATCGGCTCATAAGAATCATTCATTTATAATCCGGTTTACTCTGGACAAAGTTAAAAGACCTAAATAAAGATGTTACTGTGATAAAGCGTGTGTTGTCTGCCTGATTGAACACAGTTATTAATTAAGAGTAACAAATGTTTGACGGTTATATTCTGTGTAGTGAGTGAGTTGTTTGTCCTGTTTGACTTTGCATTTGACTTTAAAAGTGAAGTCCTCTGTAACTGTGATAACAGAGACACTGATTAGGGAAGACCCATAGGAAGGGCTTATATGGTGATAAGATTTCACTGCTGTCAGTTGATAACTGAGAGCAGTTTTAATAAGGAGACTGCTAAGTCAGTCAAAGAAGTATAGCCTAAAGGACATCAACCAGTCAAAACAAGCTTTATCTGCCGGTAGGTAGGTGATGTTGCTCATGTGAACCAAGCCTCATGATCTCACTGCAGTACAAATGCTCATCATTTCCTGTTTGTCTTCTTTGTTGCTTGCCTTCATCTCCTGTTCTGTTCCCCTCACCCTCTCATCCCTTTATGTAAGGTCTGCTGATAGACTGATGCTGGATGGGCGACCTTTAAGCCTTAATTTATAGCCAAGGGCAATAAGATTAAGCCTTCAATTTGATCCATCACAATTTGTCTCTAAACTTATACAAATTAAAGTCGCATGTATTTATCTCTACATTTTGTTACATTCTTTTTTCAGGACTCGTAACCTTTCTGGGTCTCCAGGGACAAAGGTTTCCAAGAAGGTGCACTTCATCAAGAATATGAGACCGTATGATACTCGAGGGAGCAGGTGAGTTTGACATGGTTTGAGAAATATTTTCCCCTTGAGAAGGACCTGTATTTGTTTTTTTTTTTTGTTTTTCCAATATTAAGTCTGTAATACATGATCCGTTTAGGGTGAACATGATTTCACCAAGTACAACATGTTCCTGGATCAACAACTCTGTTGATCCTGAAACAACATTCCAATCAACCAATCCGATTATTTACAGTTTATGTCAAGTTTAGGCTTTCCAGGATTAGGTGCTTCTACATTAGTGTTTTTCACTAATCATTTCCCATTTGATTTCAGGGATAAGTTATGGGTAGAGTTAGGTTTAAGGGGAGGGATAGGGTTAGGACAAAATTTTCAGACAGTATTTTATTTAATTTCTAATAATTTTCTATAATTTTGCTGAACTTCAGCTTCTTAAATAAAAAAAAATGCATTAAACCAAATTAAGTTACTCATTTTTCTAAATAATACTTAATTAATTTTTATTTTATTATTTTTAATTTTCAAAAATTATTTAAAACAATAATTGGTCCTGGTCCTTTATCAGCACTTTCTTATCAACAGTTAGGATAGAGTTCCCATGATTCAAGTCATATAGGGTGAATATAAAAAATGGATGTTGGTTATGTGGATGCTGGACTGTTTCCTCAGGAAGTAAAGTTCTTTGTTATATAACTGCAGTGCGCTCTCATGCTAAATGAAACAGTGCAGACTCTGCGATTCCTTTGCTAACTTAATAACTGGCATAAGTACTCACTGGGATAACTCACTTAGGTTCTTAGACAGAAGAAATGGGGGATAGATGTGTCTGCCTACACAGGGAAGAACCGGGCTGAATTAAATCAATCTTGAATGGAACCTTATAGATCACTGGCATCTTCTGAAAGTAGAACTGCACCTTGGCAAGAGCCATTAAAATGTAATGAAACTCCGTTACGTAAGATAAATGCTTCCAAAAGTGCTCTTTTTTTTTTTTTTTGCTCCCTCTAAATTATTTCTCCCTCTAACTTATTTACTTATATATGTGCCATAAACCCAACGGACTTTTGTATCCTGCGTCAGTAAAGTGTTATTTTCTTTTTTTCTTATTGCACCATAACATAACATGACTTATGTATGACCTTATTTGGTGGTTAATTCTACACAGGTTATCGTTAAAGGGAGAGTCCATCCAAAAATGAAAATTCTGTCATCATTTACTCACCCTCAAGTTGTTCCAAACCTGTATGAATTTCTTTCTTCTGCTGAACACAAAATAAGCTATTTTGAAAAATGTTGGTAACCAAAGAGTTGATGGGCCCTTTTGACTTCCATAGTATTTTTCATTTTTTCCCCCCCATACTATGGAAGTCAATGGGGTCCATCAAGTCTTTGGTTACCCATATTCTTCAAAATATCTTCTTTTGTGAAGAAAGAAGTCATACAGGTTTGGAGCCTTTTGAGAGTGAGTAAATGATGACAGAATTTTCATTTTTGGGTGAACTATCCCTTTAGTTTTTGCTTTTCTTTTTCCTTTCCTAAAAAGTTTTTAGGAAAGAAAAAACGAAAGCAACTAGAGTTGTCAAAAGTACCGACTTCGGTACCAAGTCGGTACTGAAATTTTAAAAATGTGACGCTTTGAGCGCTGTTGAGCGGATTCGTAAACACCTCTGACTGGCCATTGTGTTCACGGCTCATCGGATATGTCTGTGATTGGCTACAATGATCAACACACGGAAGTGTTTGAATTGAATTTGAAAGCGGGAGCATTTGTAAGCAGGTGTATATCAATGATCAACGCTGTAAAAACGTTGTAAATAGTCATCAATGACGCTCTTTACCGAGTGTTTACACAGATACACATGGGAGCGTTTGAAAGCAGGCATCTATCGCGGACCTGTCCACTGATATACACCTGCTTACAAATGCTCCCGCTTTCAAATTCAATTCAAACACTTCCGTGTTGATCATTGTAGCCAATCACAGACATATCCGATGAGTGTGTGAACACAATGGCCAGTCAGAGGTGTTTACGAATCCGCTCAAAGCATCACATTTTTAAAATGCCAGTACCGACTAGGTACCGAAGTCGGTACTTTTAACAAAGCTCTAGCAAGAACAATCATCGTACAAAAACAAAGCAGTGCAAAAAGATTTGACAGCCTTTCAAAAAGAAGGAAAGAAAAGAAATAGGAAAGGAGTGTTATTTTCTGATATTATCTTGTATATTAAGCAGAACACAGTTTTACCCCCTGGCTTAATGTCGCATTACATCAACAACCATGAAATCACACCTTCACCCATGTGCACATTCACCCCCAGCCTCATGACATCAGCAGTAATGGCCCTTCGACCTCATTGAGCATAACTCATGTCACAAGCTGCTGACCTGTTAATTGTGATGCCATTCAGCCTCCTGGGAAATGTGACAGGGTTTGTTTTAATCAGATTTGGTCATGCTGACCAATCTACTATGACACGGAAAGCTACATGCTGCTTATAAATTGACAATTTAAAGATTTGTGGTTGAATAATGGATTGACCTTTTTGGCTTATTTTGTCATTCCACTGCCATAAGATCTCCCATTTGCTTTGTGCTGCATGCTGTTGTGACCCATATGCACTTGTTGTTAGGGCGAAACATGGCTGGTGTACTGTGATGGTTTGTTGATTAGGTGACTGATGTTGTCTGTTCTGTGTGCACTTGCCATCTGTGTCCTGCAGGGTTGTGCTGATCTGTGCCAAGAGATCCCTGTGTGCTGCTTTCTCTGTATTGCCGTATGGAGAGAGTTATCACATCAGGTACAGAGCCACCACAGTCAGCCAAACAGCTCATTTCATATCATGCAAATCCATGAGGGATGGACAAATCAACTGTTCTTTTCTTTAAGTAGAGCCTGGACTATGAAATATGTTCCAAAGACTAAATGATTCATTCAAAGAAAATATTTTGGGGGATTTTCACAAAGCTGGATGATGAGCGTGTAAATTGCACTGATGTTTTCAAATTATTTTAATGTACACTACCGTTCAAAAATTGGGGGTCAGTATGAATTTTTATTTATTTTCTTTTTTCTTTTTATGAAATGAATTCTTTTATTCAGAAGAGGTGCATTAAAGGGTTAGTTCACCCAAAAATGAAAATTCTCTCATTAATTTCTCATCTTTGTGAGATGTCGTTCCAAACCCGTAAGACCTTCGTTCATCTTCAGAACACAAATTAAGATATTTTTGATCAAATCCGAGAGCTCTCTGACTCCTCCATAGACAGCAATTTAACCACCACTTTCAAGGTCCAGAAGGTACTAAAGACATGGATAAAATAGTCCACGTGACTGCAGTGGTTCAACTTTAATTTTATGAAGCGACGAGAATACTTTTTGTGTGCAAAAATAATGACTTTTTTCAACAATATCTTCTCTTCTGTGTCATTCTCCTATGCTGTTTACGTTCAGCGCTTCCAGGTTCTACGTCAGAATGCCGACTCGTTATTGGCCGGCTCCTGCGTCAGCAGAAGAGAAGATATTGTTGAATATAGTCGTTATTTTTGCTTGTTTTTGCACACAAAAAGTATTCTCGTCGCTTCATAATATTACGTTTGAACCACTGTAGTCACATGAACTGTTTTATCGATGTCTTTAGTACCTTTCTGGACCTTGAAAGTGGTGGTTAAATTGCTGGACGAGTCAGAAAGCTCTCAGATTTCATTAAAAATATCTTAATTTGTGTTCCGAAGATGAATGAAGGACTTACGGGTTTGGAACAGATACTGTCATAATTAATGACAGAATTTTCATTTCTGGGTGAACTAACCCTTTAAATTAATCAAACATGATTTTTAGAAATGATTGGATTTTGCATTTGGAAGTCCAGAGTTCAGTGATTTGTCCACCTGTCATACACTGGCCAATCACATCATTCATATAAATATGATTTTTGTTTTCATTTTGTCATTGTGCCTTTACTTCTTAAAAACACAAATATGTATCATTCTAAGCTTTAATATAATGAAACTGTAGTAACTTGTAAATGAATTATTTGCAAACAAACAGTCTACTGCAGCCTGATGCTGGTGTATAAACAGGCTCTGCTCGTGTCTCGTATCAGACAACACCAATAAGACAGAGGAGTCTTTATCTCAATATCTGAATGAAAGATTGTTTCAGTGCAGAGAAAAGTTATTAAATTCTGACTGTTAATAATTTATCTACCCTTTGCAGTGACACTAAACTAGACGCACAGAGACAGAGACACTCTTCTGGTGGTGGAGTTGAAATGGTCCCTGGATTAGAGGGAGTGGAGGTGGACTTTGGAAAGGTAAGATGGGATAAATTCCTCTAAGGAGATTGAGCAAAAGGCATGATTATGTGTCTTAGAAACCTCCTTGGTTGTTTATTTGGTGGTGTATTACTATCTGTTTTAAAGCGGGATTGTGCAAGGTGCAGTGCAAGGTCAGTGGGTGTGTGTTTTGTTGCAATGTATATGTTTGCGTTTACACTGATAGCCCTGGAATTTTGTGTGCATTGCAGACAGTATCATATGCCCGTTTTCTGCTCCCAACTAATGCCTTGGTCAGGCAGAAGAGCAGTTGCCCTCCTGACATCAGTACAGCTCAGACGCCAATGTCTCGAAACCGTATCAACGGGCAGAAAAACTTCACCCCTTCTCGAATCAACAGCACAGTTATACAAGATACTGGTATGTTACATGTGCAGATACATTATGTGCTCATTAAAGCATTTTTATGTTTATTTATTGGGGACTTTTATCCAAAGTTTTGATAATCGATTAACCTAATCATTATTAGAACGATTAATCGACTAGTCTCCGATTATTTCACAGATTAATCAGTAGTCTTTGATCGATTATTCAGCTTTAGCAATTAGTTTAAATATTGAGTTATATCTATTCTAACTAATAAATAAAACAAGGAAATCACCTCAGCTTTTGAAAATGTCTTTTTAATGAACTTCAAGCCAACTGAATAGACCAATCTCCCTCAGGTTTTCCACCCTCTTCAGAAGTCATCAGTAGTCCAACTGCTACAATGACTGGTACTGTGTTTTTATTAGGGCTGGACGTTGACATTTTTCACGATTTGATTTCTATTCATAAGCTTGTGATTCGAATCGGATATAGATTCAACTCTATTCAATTTCTATTTTCATGAGAATATGGATCTGTGGCGTAAGAACAGCCCTGCATATGACACTTTTTTGTTTTTTGTAGTTGTGTTAAACTTTCCAAACAAAGTTGAACACACTAATAGTTCGGCTTTGTTTGCACTCTGAAGCACCATGTCTTCTTCTATTAGATTGCATCTGGGAGCAGATTTCGTTACAGCGCCCCACTGTTAAAACCGTGTTATTGCAGTCCTTTAAAATAGGTCATATGAGATCAAAACTATTCGACTATATGTTTTTTGTATTGTCGACGTTGTCACCTTAACGTTTCAGCCCAATTATCAGTGTTGAAACAATTTGTGAAATCTGTGATCGATGTTTTTTTTTTTTTTTTTTTTTTTTTTTTTTTTAGAATTCTTTGAGGTATAGAAAGTTCAAAAGCATTTATTTTAAATAAAAATCTTTTGAAACATTATAATTATCTTTACTGTCACTTTTGATGAATTTAATAAAAGTATTAAATTCTTTCAAAAAAATCCATACATGTGTACATACATGTTTAATGTTTTAACTCTTGCTAGGTGAGGAGCTGTCAGACTATGACCCCAACTTACTCAGTGACCCCCAGTGGCCATGTGGGAAGCACAAACGAGTGTTAATTTTCGCATCTTATGTGGTAAGATCCCAACACAGAGTCAATAATCTCTTGTAGCATGTTACCAATGAAAAGGCTTTGAAAGGACATCTGCATTTCACTACAGCATGATAGTTATTCATAATCTTTGAACCCAGCTTATGACCTATATCAGATCATATCAGCATGTCATAAGATAACCCTAAGGGCTCAGTATGGTCTAACCATAGCTAAAGACACGAAGCATGATATCTTATGTATCACAGCTGGCTAGGCTTTAGCTGTAAAAGTTCAATGCTTGCATCCATGATTGTGTTTAGTAGCCATAAAAAGCCATACATTCTTCTTACACTGATAATAAGAGTCACCTTGTCCCCTCCAGACAACGGTTATTGAATATGTGAAACCGTCTGACTTGAAGAAAGACATGAACGAGACGTTCAAGGAGAAGTTTCCTCATATAAAGCTGACGCTCAGCAAAATCAGAAGGTAAAATCATTTTTATGTAAAATAAATGGTTGGGGGCCTCAGTTGTTTTGCACATAACACTATCGCAACATTATGTACATTTAAAGGGATAGTTCACCCAAAAATGAAAATTCTGTCATCATTTACTCACTCTCAAGTTGTTCTAAACCTGTATAAATTTCTTAGTTCTGCTGAACATAAAGGAAGATATTTGGAAGAATGTTTGTAACCAAACAGATCTCGCCCCCATTGACTACCATAGTAGGAAAAATATATATACTATGGTAGTCAATGGGGAGCGAGATCTGCTTGGGTTACAAACATATCTTCCTTTGTGTCTTCCAAAGAAATGTATACAGTTTAGAACAGCTTGAGGGGGAGTAAATCATGACAGAATTTTCATTTTTGGGTGAACTATCCCTTTAAGGCCGAATGAAATAAAGTAGCTTGAAATGCGATTTTATATTTTAGCTGTTTTTATGGGCATGTTGTAAATCGGTTCTAATGAAGTTTACTTTGCACCACAGTTTGAAAAGGGAGATGCGCTCTGTGAGTGAGGAGTGTGGCCTACAGCCGGTTACCATAGCGATGGCCTATGTTTACTTTGAGAAGCTGGTTCTGCAAGGGAGGTTAAACAAGCACAACCGAAAGCTGGTGTCTGCCGCCTGCGTTTTACTAGCTGCCAAGATTAGCAGCGACCTCAAGAAACAAGAGGTCAAGCAACTGATTGATGTAAGTGTCTTACTGATTTGGATCTTATTATCTTTTATTATGATTTATGTTGTAACTTTTTCTCTCTCTCTCTGAATAGAGGTTGGAGGAGCGTTTCCGAATAAATCGCAAAGAGTTGATTTCCCTGGAGTTCACGGTTCTGGTTACCTTGGAGATGGCACTCTACCTCTCAGACAGCAAGGTCATGCCTCACTATCGCAGGCTAGTGCAGCAGGGCTGAAATGGAGAGGGCCCTTAAAGAGATAGTCCACCCCAAAATGAAAATTCTGTCTTCATTTACTCACCCTGATGTCGCTCCAAACCTGTATGACTGTATATATATTTTCCATTGTATGGATAAACACTGAAACATTCTCAAAATACTTTCTACTGTGGAAAAGAAACCGGTTTGGATCAACATGAGGGTGAGAAAATGATGACAGAATTTTCATTTTGGGGTGAACTACTCTTTTAACAGCTGTCTGTAGATTGGAGAGATGGCATTCTTATCTTATGGCAGTTATGGAAGGTTATTTGTATTATTTATTGATTAAACGGATCAGTGGAATTTCTCTAAGCTATGTCCAGTGGTTTCGACACTCCCATCTTCACTCGTTTACTTCACGAATCTGATTTTATAAATCATACATGTGTAGAGAAAGGCTTACTTGAAGTACTGATTTACATCTTTTTTTTTTTTTTTTTGCATGTATTTTTATTTTTTAATACCACAATCGCTGATCAATCATCATTTATTAAAGCTTTTTCTTAATGCATCACTTTATTTATGCAATATTTTATTTTTGAATGACTTTAATTTTATTAGAATTCATAATTTATGAATACTGACTATATTTTTGATGACGCTTCACATATTTTTTATTTTTATTTTTGATGCGTTTTAGGGTATGTGTGGCATTCCGATGCGTATCCAGCCTGGCACTCTATGTTAGAGATGACATTTAACGGGCACATTAATTGTGCTTTTCTCTCTATCTATCTTTTTTTTTTTTCTTGTCATCAAACATTTACCAACTAGACATTGGTTTAACAGTGATACAGTGTTCTTTAAGGAGACACACCGCAATGAATTTTAGGTAGCGTTGAATGTAAAAAGTCTTTTGAATATGTGAGTGCCATTTTAAACAGAAACTGAACCATTTACCAGTTGTTTTTCAGTGTCTTAACATGATTTTCTCAGTTTTAATGCACAGCTGTGACAGTTACAGTGATTAAATGCTTAATTTTTGGCAATATACGGTGTCCTAATGATCTTATGTGCAACGTTGATTGAGTATGTTTCACGGTACAGTAGGTTTTTACAAATAACTCCACACCTGTATATTCAACTGTTGTGTATTTGGTCACAGAGGAAACCGCGCCTCTTTGACCGAGTGAGTCTGTTTTGTGTTGTGCAATGTTGAATACTACCTAACCTTGGTGAATCTTCTTGGTTAGTGTTCATACAATATTGTCTTATCATTATTTCTCTGATGTAAATGAATCATTTGGAAATGTTTATACACCATATAGAAATGGCCCATGTTTACTTTCAGAACCTGGACAGTATCACAGTGTGCAGCATTACCAGAAATACACAACTTTGTTTTTGACTGAGAAGCAGAAGCACATATCCACCATCTAGTGGTGGCCTTTTTAACGTGATGGTTCTGTATGGTGCATTTGCTCCTTTCCCTCAGGAATCCGGACTGGTCAAAATTCACATTGCTAAGGCAAATGATCAACTGTGAGCGGGGAATTGAATTGGAGAGAATTATAGGTAATCATACGTCACTATTAGTCTTCACTGAGCGTTGAAGAATGAAGTGCCTTTTCTATTACATTTGTCAGTACGGTTCTGTTGCCATAATTTTTTCCACACTTCCCGTCTCTTAATCTTTTTAATACCGAGTCATCACACACCTTGACATGTGAATGTGACTGTAGATCCGGTTGGAAAACCGTGTGACGTGTTGATTGAAATCTCCCTGTATGTGAATGCATTCACTCCTGTGATACTGTCGTAGAAGCTTTTTGAGGAGGTAGAACAGTACAAACACTGTGAGGGGAATCCTGTGACATTCTGCATGAGAATACTGTTTTTTGTGAGCGTGTCTATGAAAAAAAGATGTATTTTTCAAAATTGTCTATTTTAGCAGTATGTCATAGAGTGATGTGAGGCTGGTTTGCACTGCCAGATTAAAAGACAACAAGGTTGAACCAAAAACCATTGGATGTTTTTGTTTATTGGGCGGTGTGAGCCAGCCTTTAGTTTGGACTGAACTGGGTCCACAGGGTCCTGTCTGTTGTGATGTTTAGATGCTGTGTTTTTGTCATTTTTTTCTATTTGCATTTATAAAGATGTTTTTAAATTGTTTCATTTGTCTGTGAAGTTTGTTCTCACTGTTTATACATGTCAAATTATCTGCAAGTCTCTTTACTTGGAAAAGGTTTTTTTAGAACAGATGAAAAGATATCCTGTTTAAAAAAAGAAATGTCTGTTGTTCAGACATGCAGGTAGTTCACCCAGTGCCAGTAGTTAAGCAAGAAGTAGCTATGTGAGACTGCTCAAACAAACATAATGAAGGGTACAAATTCAACCTATTTTGTAAATTCATCTTATTGTGAATGATTCATCTAAAGCCCGTCCCTCTGCAATCAACTCCAAGCTCCCATTCATTTCTAAGTGCAATGGCCACATTTCACAATCCAGTCAACAACTGGTGGATACAGAATCAAGTACCATCTCTACATTTTTTTTTTTTTTTTTTTGATAGTCCATTACACTCAGAAATACGTCACAATGTGGAAGAAAATGTCTTTTGCTAACTTCAGCTGTTCTATCATTTTAGGCATTATCTGTTCTTATTGGAAGTCTCAGTTTATTATTACACAATTTATGTAAATCTAACCAAAAACAATTGTCTATTAGAGTTCATCCAGTTTTGCCCTTGTAAGGCCATTTGTATAAACTACCGACTTAATAGAAGGATGTCTGGGAGAGAGGAATGTGTATGTACATGAAAGTATAAACAAGTGTGTTTAGAAAAGGTTTTAGCTGGAATGAACCAGATCAGTTTGTGTATATTTTAAAGATAACGACCTCCATTATTAGCCACCTCTACGGCTTCTGTTAGTAATCCAAACTAATTCATCAGAAGTCCCAACTGCCCCAATGCCAGCGCACTGCTAAACTGTTCATATACATAGACCACAAAAAGTGCTGAGGAATATGAGATTTATATTTAAATAAATGTCCAAAAGCAGATATGGTAACAAACTTGTTCTTCAACCCCTTAAGTCCTACCCCCCGTGAAAAAATTCATAATCAAATTGCTAAGCAACCACTGACAGAAATAACAGACAGTAGGTATCATTTTAAAGCGTAGAAACTCAGCTTTTTAATGCATCCAACCATTTTGTTCAACTCTTAAGGAGTGCTGAGTTATCACTCTAAAACAGAGTGTACCGCCTGCGGGCACCACCTAGCTACAAAGAAATTAATAATCATATTTTTCAAAACTGCTGCCTTGATCATCACAAAATAGGTGTCATTTGAAAACTTAGAGTCTGAACTTTACAATGTATGTAGCCACTTTCAGTAACTCCTAAGTACTGCTGAGTTATTTGCTAAAAATGCATTTTTTTTTTTTTTTTTTAAATCATAATTTATGAAATATTTTTTGTACTATGTACTCCAATGTGTCAAAAGCATCATACAGCTCAGATAATCATGTGTTATATGTCATTTAAAAGGTCTCACGGAGTAGAATACAACAAGCATAATTGTTTCGGGCGTTGACTAAATTTGAGTGAGTTTTTGTACGTGAAGCCCCGCAAGACCAATATCTAAATAATAAACCAATGCAGCATTTATGTTACGTTTTGGCTCGTAGCTTTATGAAACATGCTCCAATTGTGGAAAATTAGACATTATTATTTACAGCAGATTCTCACGATTAAGCATAATCCAATAAGCCCATCATGAGATATTGATCATGCAATTAGGACACATAAAACCCCACAGGCGCACAGATGCTAACTAAAACTAAAATGTAGATTTCACGTGGCATTTTAGCTTATAACTTCATGAAACATGCATAGATTGGCACATCATTACATACAGTGGATTACTTACCGATTGAAATGAGTCCAAGATCAACATAATCCCATGCATCGATCACGAGTTACTCCACGTGAAAGAACGAATTTAAAGAATGCCCATCAGGGGGCGCCAGTGGATAAACAAATAGGCTACCTTGGTTCCAAATGCTGTAACTTTTGATTTCTTTATGCTCACCACAAAATTTGATCCAGATACAGCTCAGGGGAACATCACCAAAAAAAGAATGATCCCTTGTTTCCTTTATGAGATATTCTATTTTAAATTAGAAAGATATGTAAATTTTCCCTTTTTTCCACTTTTTTTTTCTGTTAATTTGCAGTTTCTCAGCATGAGAATGTCCAAATTTAAAAAGTTTCCTTTCAAACGATACCAATCTTTTGACTCTCCTTGCTACAGTTTTGGAGTTACGAGTCTTTACTTTTTTTGTATGACATTCAGGAAAAAAACCCCTCTGAAAATACCCTTAGGGTAGTTTACTAAGCAAACACTATTAGTGATATATATATATATATATATATATATATATATATATACATAGGCCTATCGAAACCTCAGAAATCCAAAATAGTTGGGGAAAAATCTTTTTCAGATGAAATCAGTGACTAAATTGGTGATGTTCAATATTTTGTGTGCACAACATGGATAAACGTCAGCAGTGTGTACGCACTTCAACATGACCAAAATCTGAATTACTGACAGGCGAATCATTGCTGAAAAACTTAACTCTGAATGGTTTAATTTATCACCTGAAAACATGGCACCCTGAAAAGGATAACGAGTTTAATTAGCCTACACAATTAACCAAATTTAATTAATGAAACTTTATTTTTGTTTTTGGGCTTAAAGCTGTACGATTTTGAAGTTGGGGGAGAAAATGAGATGGCGTTTTTCACCCTACCGCGGTACTTCCGCCTACGTCATGCGTGACCTTTCCAACGTGATTACGTAATGTGTGGTGCATTGCAGAGCAGTGCAAGACGAGCATTTGTGGTTAAAAATTATATATATATATATTTTTTTTTTTTTAATTGACAGATCATTTCGCTAGATAAGACCCTCGTTCCTCGGCTGGGGTTGTGTAGAGCACTTTGAAGCTGCACTGAAACGGGAATTTGGACTTTCAACCTGTTGGCTTCCATTGAAGGGGCGGTGCTTGTGTTTGATTTGTGGAGATTTCTTTGTCCTTTGTTGTAATTGGTATTTGCACGTCAATATATGCCGAGTTTGTAACTGACAGACTGGAGTGATAAATGTAACGTTTTAGAGGTGTGAGATTACATTCAGGCCTGTATTGAGGGCATCGATTCAACATGTGCCACAGTTAAAACATTTTAGAACAAATTACTTGCACTTTGCTGGGCAAATACATTACCTGCAGCACTGTCCAAGGCATTTTCTTGCTTGTTCTGTCTTGAACAATTCATTAAATGTTTATATCAGGAGTGTTGAGGATCATTGTCCTCTTAGCTTTCAAGTCTGGTTCTTTTCATTGTATTTATGAATAGTGTACTGGGAAGAAGTCCATATCAGTTATTATTGGATTGTTTGTCTTCTTCTGAACTATTATATGCCTTTGTATTGAGTATAAAGCTAGACAACCTGTCCAAGTAAGTCCTTTATTTGAGCACTATTTTTCTGACCTTGGAGCAATTCAGTAGCCATTAAGGTTTGTCTCTTGAGCATTGGCAATCATTTTCAAATAAATGATCAAATCATCTTATAATCCCACTTCTAAATCAGAACCAACTTTATCAATAAAGACAGAAAGCATGCTTTTTTTGTTATGTGTTTAATTAGATCCTCTTTATCAATGACATTAACTTTGATAAAGTTCAGTTCACATTTTAGGTCAATGCAGAACAACAGATATAATTCACAAACGTTCTCACCATCTTACATATGAAGGAAGCTGAAGCTTCTCCCAAATGGTTTGTCAAAAATTCCAAACTGAAGCTTGTCCCTTGAGACACAAAAGAGCAAACTGAAATTTCTTTAATTAGTGAGGTCTCACATATATCATTAATATTGCTATTTTACAAATGAGCAGATTCATTCAACAGTTTAAGTGCATTTCACGTGATCTATACAAATGTAGTAAAAAGTCACAATACGTCATGTACAATTATGTAAAGCCATCATAGCACCAAAGTGGTACAATTCGGGCTTCTACCTGTGAAATGTTGAGTTTCACAACAGAAACAGTCAATCCCTAGTGTCATGACCTATATAAACAGTTTAACAAGCACACACACAGAATTACTTAAAACTGACATTTCTGAGTGTATGTTTGCTTTACATAGTTGCATTCAGTGTGACCAGGTTTACTTGTACATTAACCTCGTGTGATTGCTACAGGATAAAGATGGCACAAAATCATGAGACAATTGGGGATAAGTTGTTTTTAATGTCTCAAGATTTAAAGGACATTTAAAGCCGTTAAGTTAGCAGCTGGTGGGATAATATACTAATATTTCTAACTGCTAGTAAGCATTGGTAGTGAGATTAAATTATTTAAGTTTAGACATGCCACAATATATTGTATAAAATAGGGAATTAAATTTCCGTTGAAGTATGCCACGGCCCGAAGCCTGGCTTTTAGAATTGTACGCACTACATGGAACATGTTAAAGATAAAATATTCTTGTGCTACACAATAAATGATGAACTCCCATTAAGTGTAGATGATAATCAATTCTAATATTTAGATGAGTGTTATTAATCACTGCAGTTACATACATCTGTGTCTCCATCAAACCACACATCAGCCCAACTTTAGGCTGTGCAAAACAGCCAACAAGAGCGTGTAAAACCATCAGCAAAAGTACTAGCATGCTTGACACCTTTGAACTAGGCCAACCAAAGTGTTTGTACATAAACAGGGAAGCTTATTGACACATAAAATTGTACAATTCATAGACAGACAAGACATTCCCATCAATGTTTGCATAGCTTCTGAAATTTGTGAGTGTTAAAAATCACAGTATTGTTTAAAGTTTCGAAATAAAATACAGTGGTGTCTTTCTAGATCATCTAGTCTATGTGTGGAAAAAAAATTAGTCCTTGCAAAATGAAGCTTGCTGTATGGCAAAAAGCTTGTGAGCAGTGAAGCACATTCTGAGCATTTTTGGTACATGTGAGCATATATGTGGGCTAAGATGAAGCACCTTGACGTTCGTGAGCCATGAAGTGCTGAAATCAAAAGAAACAGATTAGCACCCATCTCCATTTCATTCACCAGGCTGGATCACTCAACATTTGCAGTCCTGATGAGTTATATGGCTTTAGTTTCTACAAGAGAAAAGTGGCTTTGGCAACCATAAACACACTCAAAATATCGATGCCAGGATGTAATAGGATTTTTGTTATTTATAAGAGCTTTTTTTTAACAATTAAAAAACTTTTTTTTTTACTACAAAGTAAACATTTTTCATAAGCAGCTTTCATTTTCGTCTGTTGAACAAAAACAAAACAGATCTAAAATGAGGAATGAGAATATTAGCTTTAGTAAACTCCCCTGTACCATGGACATGGTGACAAAACGGCACTATCAATGAGATACAACCGTGATTTCTGAACGTAGATGGGATTCTGAAAACTAAACTCCTTTTCCTTCTCAGGTACTGAAAATCAGGCAGAATAACTATGAAGTTCCTGCACATCATGCATACCAAAACATATCACGTTTCTGAGATGAGGGAAAAAAGCATATAAGAGATAAAATAACATTAGTTTTAACAAAAACACAAATGAAGCTCTTCTAATAGGTTCTGAGCAGCCCCACGATTCAATAATCAAACAAACATTGGCTATCTTCACAGATGGCACTGCAATGATGCCTTCTTCTAACCGCTTGTACCCATAAAATGAATACCTGAGTGTAACTAGCGAGACACATGGAAAGGTAGGTTAGCACATACATAAACTAGCAATTTCTAAACCTATTCAGGTTTGCACAGAATGTTTAACTCAAAATCTAACATCAAAAAAGTGAATAATTTAAGGCATTCCCTACCTCTCAAAATAAATAAATTAATTCACACTGAATTTCCAGATTCTAGTGAAAAGCAGAAGTTGTGGAGAGGCTTTGTCCAAAAACTGTTCACTTCAATCTCGCATTCCGACAAAGGAAAAAGGGAAAATTGAAAAGAGCTTAAGGAGAGGAGATGATATGGATTGAATGAAGGAGAGCAAAGGATGAATCTCAAGCCTCTTTCAGTCTTCCCAACCGAATCAGTAGATGTCTGGAAGGTCAGAGTACTTCCTGTCAAAGTAACCGCCCTTGAAGATCCAGTCTGCAGCCCCAGTGTACGGATTATTGCCTTGCTGGAACCATCTGAAAAGGTTATAAAATTGAAAATACTATTCAGAATCTCCTTAGAAAAATGATGGTATGTGCTTCTGTAGAAGCCTTAAAATCCCTAAACTTCTACAATCATTTAGTGTGTAGTTCATTTTTATTTTTTTGAATGTTGTAATGTTGTAATCTGCAGTCTCAGAACTGGCTGGCTTGGTTCAACACTTCATTGCAGAATTTTATTTGAATGCCTACGGACAAAATGAGTAAATGTGCAAAACAAATCCAAGAAACCACACCGCTGAAACAGTGGGCGGTCACTGTTGTGCTCTTAATCCAAATCCTCACCTCGTAGACCATTCTTCCTCATCTTTAGCACGTTCTCTTCTGGCAGCTCTCTGCTTCTCTTCCAATCTCTCTTTCTCTCGACTTGCAGTATCTGGAATTTAAGAGTAGCTTCTAAATTTAGCGGTAAAATAAGTAGAGCAACATCCAAGAGATAGCTTACAGGACAGATGGTAACAGAACGGGCCAAAAGAGAGATTGTCCATACCTATATCCCCATTCTCCATAGCTCTGATGTCCGGCCGCAGGCGACAGTCTGTTGGTGCTACAACTCCAATCATGCCAGGCTCCAGTTCATTAAGCGTCATTGCAAAGTTAGTAAAATTATACATCTGAATAGAATCCAGGAAAGAGAACAAAGAGCGAAATAAGTACACATATTCTTATTCTGTGGCAACTTATTTACATTGTGATTTTTTTTTTTTTTTACATTTTGGGACTTTTTTTTTTTTTTTTTAGAAAACAAAAAGGTTCTATCTACAAAGGAGTATGGAATGCAAAAACTTTGTAGCTCATTATCTCAAAACTGCTCAAAATGCAGATAGAACCTTATAATTCCAAGGTGGCGAAGTGAAAAGTAACGTTTTTGAACATTTTTGATCATAAAAATCTATTCTAGTAGTCCCCAAAAACAAAATCAAGCCTTTGTAAAAGGGCATAATATGGCTTCTTTAATACCATGTGAAAGTCCAAGGTTGTGGTTACCTGTGTCGAGTGTGGCGGTCGAGGGGCTACTCTCCACAGCAGAGTACTGCCTGGGATCATAGCGACTGTCTCCTGGACATCTGGCATTTCATCTGAATCATCGCCCCCTGTACCCTGTTCCTAATCACATGCATAGAGGACTACCATTAATGCCCCCAAAAAACATGAGAACCATTAAAGACTACAGATAGAGCAAGATCAGGAAGCCACATGGACTAGCATAACTAACTGAACAACAAACTCTAGAAGGTGAAGGTGGCTCAGTTACTGTAGCATCATTGCTAAAACCTACTGTCTTTACCTTCACCTTTCACTGAAATTGCATGTTAATACAAAGGAGGGAAACAAAAAGTGATTTCCAAGGAAAATGCACTGCAGAGGATTTTCAAAAATACTTCACTTTTTGGATTTCAAACATCAGAGAAATCTAATGTGTGTGTGTATATATTATATATATATATATATATATATATATATACACACACACAACCTTTTACCTGCTTGTGTTTCTTGGAATCTCCTCCACTTTTCTTCTCTGCTTTCTTGTTAGCTTCGTAGACTTTTGGCTCAATGCTATATACGCACTCTGTCCACTTTCCATAGATAACATGATGCTTCTTTTTACTGAAATACACCCAAACACAGTGAGTCAAAGATACAAGCACGTATACAATCCAGCTGTAAAAGACATTGCTGATGCTACAGTGGATTGCAGTGTGAACACTACAGGCTAGGAGCCAGATATACCCGCTGACATTTGATACAAATGACTGCTCACCTCTTGTCCTGGATATGTCCCTCAACCCTATGCAGCTCTTTGCCAAACATGCCGCATGGCTTAAAATTCAGCACACACTTGTCCCCAGTGCTAAAATGAACAGAGAGGAGGTTTTCCAGTCAAGAAAAAGGCACCAACCACTGAGTGAACATTGATCCACAATGATACATGTGGATCAGTAGCCTATACGACAACATTATTTAAATGCTGGAAAGTGGTATAGAGTGAAAATGCAGGCTGAATATTTAGTGTCAGAAAGGAAAGAGATGAAATACCTGTGGTTGACAATCTCCACTGTCCCATACTGCTCAATCCACAGTTTACCCAGAATAACATTATGCACACAGCACATAGGGTTTGTCCATGTGTAAGCTTCTCTGTGCCTGAGAAAAAAAAATTATTAACATTAGTTAACTAACTAAGAGAAATATACAGTGCTCAGCGTAAATGAGTACACCCCCTTTGAAAAGTAACATTTTATACAATATCTCAATGAACACAAAAACAATTTCCAAAATGTTGACAAGACATATAACATCTGTTTAACTTATAACATGAAAGTAAGGTTAATAATATAACTTAGATTACACATTTTTCAGTTTTACTCAAATTACGGTGATGCAAATTGAGTACACCCCACAACAAAAACTACTACATCTAGTACTTTGTATGGCCTCCATGATTTTTAATGTCTTCTAGGCATGGAATGAACAAGTTGGCGACATTTTGCAACATCTATCTTTTTCCATTCTTCAAGAATGAGCTCTTTTAGAGACGGGATGCTGGATGGAGAGTGATGCTCAACTTGTCTCTTCAGAATTCCCCATAGGTGTTCGATTGGGTTCAGATCAGGAGCCACTGAATCACTTTCACCCTGTTCTTCTTCATAAATGGGTTTAAGATCATTGTCATGTTGGAAAAGTGCACGACGACCAAGGGCACGGAGTGATGGTAGCATCTTCTCTTTCAGTATAGAGCAGTACATCTGTAAATTCATGATGCCATCAATGAAATGCAGCTCCCCGACACCAGCAGCACTCATGCAGCCCCACATAAGGACACTGCCACCACCATGTGTCACTGGAGGCACCATGCATTTTTCTTTGTATTCCTCACCTTTGCGACGCCATACAGTTTTGAAGCCATCAGTTCCAAAAACATTTATCTTGGTCTCATCGCTCCAGAGTATAGAGTCCCAGTAGTCTTCATCTTTGTCAGCATGGGCCCTGGCAAACTCTAGACGGGCTTTTTTGTGCCTGTGCTTTAGGAGAGGCTTCTTGGGTGGACGCCACCCATGCATGCCATTCCTCTGCAGTGTACGCCGTATTGTGTCACGGGAAATAGTCACCCTAGTTTGGCTTTCTACTTCTTCAGATAACTGCAGTGAACTTGCATGCCGATTTTCTTCAACCCTTCTCATCAGAAGATGCTCCTGTCGAGGTGTTAACTTCTGTGGACGACCTGGACGTCTCGTCTCTGTGAGATGGTTGCAGTTACAGTATTCTGACTGATAAGTAAAGCTTTGCTGATCTTCTTGTAGCCTTCACCTTTCTGGTGTAAAGAAATTATTTTCTGTCTCAGGTCTTGTGACATTTCTCTTCCATGTGGTGCCATTGCTGACAGCATGAAATGGGAAGGGGTTTTAACACACTTTTATAGTCAACTGTCTGCTGGATACCTGTGTAATGAAGAATTAGACTCACCTGTTTTTGAATTCTTGTTAAATTAGACATTTGTAGTCTAAAATTCAGCTTTGCTACAGAGACTTTCAGTGGGGTGTACTCATTTTTGCATCACCCTAATTTGAGTAAAACTGAAAATTTTGTTCTCTAAGTTATATTATTAACCTTACTTTCATGTTATAAGTTAAACAGATGTGATATAAAACTTAGTCTTGTCAACATTTTGGAAATTGTTTTTGTGTTCATTGAGATATTGTTTAAAATGTTACTCATTTATGCTGAGCACTGTAGTTAATATCTGTTATCTGCTAGTTGTTAAAAATACAATTGTTCAGTGTTTGTTCATAATACTTCACAATGCATTATTATATACTAATGATAATAGATGTGACTTTTGGTTGTAAAAATGTATTAGTAATGTAGACATTAACAAATGATGTAGAAGTATTGTTCATTGTTGGTGTTAAAAAAGTTATGTTATAAATGTTATAAAGAAGGGTAACACTTTACAATAAGGTCTCATTCGTTAACATTAGTTAATGTATTAACTAACATGAACTAACAATGAGCAATACATTTGTTACAGTATTTATTCACCTTTGTTAATATTAGTGAATAAAAATTAAGTCATTCATTGTTTGTTCATGTTAGTTAACAGTGCATTAACTAATGTTAACAACTTTTGATTTTAATAATGTATGAGTAAATGTTGAAATTAACATTAACTAATATTAATAAATTCTGTAGAAGTGTTTAAAAGTGTTTAAAAAAAAAGAGCTCAGCCATAACTCACACCCAAAATCTCACCCATACACATACAAAACATCCTGAATAATAAATGTACATTCCAGCATGTTACTTATCTAGCAAATAATGCTTTCCAAAGCAACTTACAGTACACTACGGGCAGGGAAAAGTTATGTGCTTTGCTCATGGGTCCGACTGTGCTTGAGGATCCCAATGACTCTCTAGCTCCAATAAAGAAAGTGATCATAGTGTACATAGTGATGCCACATGAATAAAACTCACTTGGACAGCTCAAGTGTCATGGTGCCTTTTGGCTCCGCTTCCACACTCTTCCCCCAGAACTTTAGTTTAGGGTAGATGGAGCCGTGAAACGAGAAGTCCTGATTGAGTGACTCTGCGTAGAAGGCGCTGATTGGTGGATGGTGGCTCACCTGTTCTGAGATCATACGGTAACCCTCATCCTCCCTGAGCATAAATATGCAAATTATTAGTGCAAGCTTATTTTGTAGAAGGTATAGCATTTGTCTTCAAATGCTCTGTAGATTTACCTTGTAAGCTCAAAAGTCTCTCCTAATAAAGGGTTAAAAGGTTTTCCAGTTCTATCCCATTGTGATGCAACTGCAGAAACGGCGAACGCGGCGACAAGCTGACAAATGAGATGCAAAAGGATTTGTTTAAGTCTTCCATGCAAGCACACATGTGAAAGTAAATTATTAAGGAGCCGGAGGCACCAACCTGCATACGATCTATAGAGTCAGAAAGTGTACAAGCTTTATGGATGAGGTATGTATGTTCCATGTACTCTGTAATCCTCTGCAAGAAGCTCAGCGGTTCGTTGAAAACAATAGGCATTGTTATCTTGGACAGCTCCTGCAAAGATAAAGTATTCCCAGATAGAAATGGCATGGCATGTGGACAACTACACCACAATCTAAATAATATGTCTCTTTTACAAGTTCATATTTCATGCTTTGTTTGAACGGAGCACTTTTGACAAAGCTGTTGTTTGGCCAAAGTAGCTTGCGCTCACCATTCCAATGCATTTCTTCAGGAAGCCCCATACACTGAAGTCATTTCTGGAGAACATGGGCGCTGGAAGTGTAGTTCTAAGCACAAGGACACACACATTAATACGTAACACAGTCCAACAGATAAAGATCTTCACATTCTGTTTTTGGAAGCTGGATATTATTTCACATCATTCTTACCGCCTCTCCCACACTCCATTCTCAGACGGCACTTTGCCATTCACCGTCTGCTTGCTCGCATAGACGCAGGCATCTTTAAAACTGACTTCACACGAGTCGTCTGATTCCAAACCTGAGATGGAAGGAGAGATTTAGCCATAGGTGATAAGGGAAAATGTGATGTACCGTACTAAACTTACGTACTAACATACTTACGTACTAAACTAACATTACGTACCTGTCTCAGCATCATAGAACTCTTCCTCGCTGTTCATGATGGACAGTTGTTGCTGTTGATGTCAATCAGAAGGCATTGTTTCACAGCTTGAATGTGTTCTGTAGATCAAACCAGAGCACAGTTGGTTTGAAAATTAAATGGATATAGAGAACTGTAGCTGGACATCATCAGTCCAACTAATAAAAATGAATCATTAATGTACTTTAGGCTACTATGCCGTGAACCTGGAACATACTGGATATTCATGCTGGCCCAATCTCTATCTATTCCCTTATTGAACACAGAACAAATCCAGTCACCTCACTGCAGTCTTTAAACAGCTGTGCTTGGCAAAACCACCTAATGAGAGTGTCCGCAAGCTAATCCTTTAATGGCCAATGGCAGCTCATAGCAGAGAGAGAGAGTCAGCATCCGATCGTCATTATTGCAACTGACTTTACCTCTTCACAGTGTGGGCTTAATTAAATATGCATGAACTGAGAAATCAAATTCTCCTTGATCTTTTGACATATAAGAGGTTATTGTACTGTATCCTGTAAGTTTCAAAACTCAAAACTTCCTCATTAGTCCAAAAACAGCTTTTATTGAAACCAAGCTGCCAAAACGACTTGTTTCAGATTTTGTCTCAGTATGATGTCATAGTTTTTTGATGTAAAAATCTTGCCAACATTATAAGTGGACCTCAGAGAACATTATAAAATAAATAAAATGCAGTTCATGACCACTTTAATGTAAAAATCCCATTCATTAATTATGCGCAAACGTCCTGGTAGCACATATAATAGTGACGAAGAGTGTTCATTATAAAGAAAATAAGAAATCTAATTTAAAACACATATTCATGTTGGTTTCATATGGTTTTGGTAAATTTTTATGCCATTTTCAATAAAAGTACATAATGAAGGAAAAATATTGAGATTAGTAAGAAGTCTCCAAAGCTGCATTTGTTTGCTAAAAGTACATTAAAACGGTAATTGTGAAATATTATTATATATAATTTAGCTAAAAGAGTTTTTATTTTAATATATTTTAAAATGTAATTTATTCCTATGATGGTAAAGCTGAATTTGTGTCACATGATCCTTCAGAAATCATATTTGGTGCTCAAGAAACATTTCTTCTTATTATTTTGTAAAACAGTTAATTTTTTGTGGAAAGCATGATACTTTTTTTTAGTATTCTTCTATGAATAGAAAGTTCAAATGAGCATTAATCTGAAATATATATTTTTTACAACAATGTAAAACGAGACAAAATATTTCCTATTTTGTGTGGGGGTTTTTTTTGGCATGTTGGTTTCACCACATGATGTTTGCACCATATGACTTTGACTTTGCAAGAAAAAATTAATTATGCTGAAACACTTCGGCACTTTTCAAGACTTGCATTTGTTTAATAAGGCTTTTTTCTTCCTTATCATATCTGGAAAGTTGACATTTTTTAAAATGAAAAAAACTGTTCATCATAAACAGTGTATTTAAATAATTGTATGAATTATATTTGTAATGTATTTTTGAATAAGTAAAAAAAGGACAAATAAATGAGCATCACGTCATTGACCCACACAAACAGAAATGGGAATAGAGAGCTAAAACTATAAAACAAAGGATCATATTTCAAGCTTCTCTTCAAAAACACTTACATAGGTATGGATCACCAAAATGCAAACCAGTTTAAAAAACTATTGGCCATATAACAGAGGCGGGCACCATGCAAATTATTTGAAATACAGACAGGCAAAGCAGACACTTAGCAAGCTGACAGCTATCACATATTCAAACACCCATGTGGTAAACTGCCAATAGAGGAAGTCTTGGCTGGCTGAGCAGCACGTAGGCCCGGTCGTTTTGCAACCACACAAATTCAAGGTAGCTCAACTGAAATGAATGCAGACCAGAGGTGGCTGTGACTGACCGCACGCTTTGGATCAGAACAAATGTGAAGGATAGGGTGCAAGGCAGCCAAACTGTAGGACGCTACAGTACATGAGACAGACCATTTGTAGAAAACATGAAAAGGTTGACTTTGGAAGATGCTTTTTAAAGATCAAGTTCAATATTGTTTAAAGTATCAATAGAAATATAATCTAACTCCATTTACATACACACATTGCACAATATACAAAGCCTTTCTACACTGCATACCTTACCCAAACATACGTTAACAGAATTATTCAATCATATATATGCAAGAAAACTCCCTAGATAACATATTGACAGATCACAACATCATTTAACTTTTTATGCTTTATTTCAAACATTTCCAAATAATCAAGTAAATAAAATACCTCAGAATCTTTGAGCTAAAGTGAAAGTTGGATGCATGACCTTTGGCTATGACAGTGAACAGAGAAATCTAGTCATACAACTGACTGGAAAATAATAGTGCAACAGATCAATGGTGACTAAGACAACCACACAAGTAGTTGGTTCTCAGAAAAAGCTGAGCAGTTCCTGTTGGTGATACTTGGAGAAAATTATTTAGATAGCAACAATTTGTTATGGCACATGTCATAGATCCCCTAAATAATGCCATTTATTTTTAAGTTGTAAAATTTACTGTGCAAAAACACCTTTATATACTAATACTAGAACTGCACAATTAATCATTAAAAGATCACGATCTTGATTCAAACACCCTACGTGATCTTATTCTTGAAGTGACAACAATTCGCCTGTGTCTATTAAACCTTTGACAAGTACGATCAAAGCGAACATTTAGGTCTGTGTTCGCGCTGCCGCTGAGCCAGAGAGAGCAGTTGTCATGTATAAGTATGAAACAGCTTTACAAACAGTCTTTTCAACCTTACATTATTGTTATTTCTGTGTTACAAATATTCATATTATCACATATGTACTTGGATAAATGTTTATAGTTCAGATATAAACACTGATGTCTACAGAAGCGATCAAAATAGAGTAAATCAACTTTTTAAAGTAACACCAGTAGGTGGCGACAAGTGATGGTTAAAAAAATGCATTTGTCATTGAATTATTCATTCAAGAGATTTGTAAAAAAAATGAATAAATGCTGATTCATCCAGTTATGAAATAAGTGAAGTCTTTATGAGTAATTGAATCATTCAGACCGATTTTTATAAAATAATTGATTAAATATTTTAAATAGACTGCAGCAATTAACATTTTGTCTAAACCTCTAGTGAATTACATGGTTTTTTTAGAGATGCACCAATATATCGGCCGATAATAGCGAATTTTCACACTATCGGCTATTGGTCGATAGTTAAAAAACATCCGGTAGTCAGGGCTGATATGTCCTGTCAATCAAAAGAGGGCAGAAAAATGCACTGCATTTGGGCTTTGTGTAAAGAAAATGCTAAGAAACCAGTATGATGTTCAATATTAATAGTAATTATATGAATTAATAACATTCAGAAAGTTAAGAAATATTCATTTAATCTTCAGAATTAAGTTAATGTGTGTTAAAACTAATTTGAGTAATGTGTTTGTTTATAACTGATATCAGTTACTCTGAAACAAGTTGATGAAATGGAGAGAATAAAGTGTTTATTTGCATTTCTTTCGAAATACAATAATTAAAAATATAATGATTAATTATTAATTATCATTAAAAGAAGGTATAAAAGGCAGAACCCCCAAACTATCTGTATCGTTATCGGCAGATATCACTCTGAATAATCGGCTATCTATCGGTATCGGTGGAGAAATTTAGTATTGGTGCTTCTCTAGTTATTTTGTTTAGTTGTCTGTTCAGAAACGTGGGAGAATAGTGATCTATTTTAAACCAAAAATTTGTGATTCTTAATTTATCCAGAATCGTGCAGCTCTATTATATACTATGGTCTATGACTTGCTGCCAAGACAACTTTAAACTCTGTAAGCTACTGTTTGTTTAGCCGGCTCTCATTTATCGCAATAGTACCAATAGTTTTGGACTTTATATTGACATTTGAAGCATAAAGTTAGTTTACTAACTGTTGCAGCTTCACAGTCTTAACTGACAGAAAGAACTATATGAAATAAATGTATTATTAGCGGTTTTAAAATATAAAAGTTTCGTCTAGAAGACTGGAGTCATGTGTGAGTATACACTACAACTCAGTAATTCAACTTCTTAATCAAGTCAGAATACTTCCCCCAAAATTTGTACTGCTGTCAACTAACAAATTGATGAGTTAGGCATCTTTCTCACCATCTTGACGGGTGTAATGAGTGCCACTAAATACAATGGGGCAGATTTAACCCATCAAAACTACAGGGCAAACAGCTGATCCAGATATTACTTAACAGACATTCAGAATGCACTGCTTAATACACGATCACATGAACACGGTAACTAAGCACCATATGAGCGTAACACACAACCCTCATTCACCCATCCATATCATAACCTAGCTAACGTTTAGCCACCCGTGCATGAGGGCAGGCTGACATTCAGGTTATGTACTGTTAGATATACAAACATATTTGGTACTATGAATAACCTGCCTCGCTCGGCATCTCCAAACTAGATCTACTGCGGGCGGAAGGCACGGAGTGTTTGGCTTGAGCTGTTTTGACCCGCGTTAGCCGCTAGCCGTGAGCCTTGACCAATAATACACCCGCATATTATTCAACAACCCGTTTTATATAGTGAAAACCTCCAACAAGGCACAAAATAACACGACGTGTAACGTCGATCTTGCTTAGCAGGCTGTATACAGTGTGTGTCGCGTTACCTTTCAATAACGTAAAGCTGGATCGCTCCTTTCTCCGGTGGGACAGAAAACAAGCGCCCAGTTTGGGAAGACTGACAGTAGGGCGGATACATTTCGCCAGGACGGGAGGACAAACTGGATTGGAGGGTTAAGGAAGGGGTCCAAACGCAGAGGGGCGGGGCAAAAGTTGATTGACAGAGGAAGTAGCCTATTGTGAAAGAAGACCCCTATGCGAACGCACGATAATAACCTTTTGAAGGGGCGGGGCTATATGGATGTTACATAAAGGGGTCGGTACTAAAAAGGCAGGGATGTGGGTTATTTATAATCCTAACAATAAATATCGCCGTCGGCTATGGCAGTGGCACTCCTTGATTGAATATGACTGTTGTCTAGGAACAGATAGATTGAATTATTTAGTTTTATAGACAAAACATTGATAGATAAATAAATAAATAGAATAGATTACACTGTCATATTTTAACTAAGGTGACCAGATTTCTGAATATGCCCGAAATCTCATTTGTTATTATCTATTAAAAAACGGGGACAATACATTTTGAATGTTTTTGTTTTTTAATATTTTTACATTAATAATTACTAGGCTATGATTTAGTTTGAGTATTAAGATTGTTTTGGTCTGGTTTTAATACAATTCACCAAAAAGCTATTACACTATTAACAGTAACCATTGTAAAAGCAGTTCAATATACCTGTTATGTTAACAGAAGTATGACTTTACAAAAGCTCATTACAAAAATAAAACATAAGAAGATAAGAAAAATAAAACAGCATTTAACAAATAAAATTTAATGATTTTATTTTCACAAGCTGTTTAGGCCCTATACAACTTTTAACGATTTTTAACTATTATTTTGCATTTTAGACACACTGTAACGCACAAAGTAGCCTAAGTTGCAAGTGTAGCCTATTATTATTTATTTATTATTATTTTTTTTATTTACTCGTATCTGAGTGTACCTTCACCACGTGATATAGTTAAGATGTGTGTGTGGAAATGACGTTATGCTGCGTTATGACTGCAGAACTTTTGGGGACGTTTAAAGTAGTGCAAAACAATCCCACACCCTGTTGAGGTCCTGTTATAAAACACATACAAACAGTATTACTTTAATTTAACATGAATAGTTAGTATGTTACTACCTTAAAAACTGTTAACGATGTTTCTTTTTATAATTGATGATAATGGCTCTCTGCTCTGGTCAGTTCCCTGAGTCAGTGTAAACTCCTGGTAAACAGAATCCTGTGTTAACTTTATTCACGTTTCACACTGCTCATACTATACCCGGGGTTACCAGTTAATCCTGGGTATTCATACCGTTTCACACTGCACATTTCTAAACCCTGGGATAAAGTCCTTATCTGCATATTTGCGGTGTCAGTATCACTGACTGGACAAACGCAGCACGTGACCTGTTTACATAAATGCGCTAGCATTGCGCGTCCTCATATTACACATTGCTGACTGTAATATCAAGTTTTTTTCTTGAGTGAACTTTTCAAACTATAAATGTAAGAATGACGGTCTCTTCACTCCAATTGTCACGTTTTCCATCGCCGTTTAACATTTTCCTATCATACGCAGAAACGGCTGTTTATAGCTAGGCCTACATTGTGAGGTGTTTCTATGATTGACCAAAGCGCGTGAATATAAGACACGCGATTGGTTGTCAGTTGCTAAGCCAAAGTCCCTTTAAGACAAGTCATTTCACTCGGCGGCCATCTTTGAAACGCCTCTCGGGCATTCAAGTGCAGCTCCTATCTCTTTGAATGGGGAAAACATCAAATTCTCCAAAGCTGTTTGCCAAGCTTTCGATTAAATTTCATATTTGAAATCACCAATGAAATCTGACAACAACTGTCTCATAAATTTTGCTTCTAAATGCTCGAATCATGACAAGAAACTGTATTTTTCAGGCTAGATCAAGCTAATGCGCATGTGCAGTCCTAAATGCGCGTCTCGCGTTTCATTTCGGAGGCGCGCGTCTGACTGTTTCTATAGGAACCGGAGCTTCTAACGGCCGCTGTAGTAATGCGATGACTTTACCAATCAGCGACTGGCTCTTATTTAGAAGGCGGGACTTATTCCGCGTTGCACTGTCTACCATTCGTGTCTTGTGTTATTCTATATGTAACCCCTCACCCAGGTCCTACTCGCCCCACTCTGCGCGGGCCTCGAACCTGGGAGTCGGACGCTCTAACGAGGAGGCTAAATGCTGCAACCTCTAGCGTTAGTCGCTAGAGCATCTCTTGAGATCAGAGGAGTGAGGTTTACTCGCACAGCGACTACTAGCTGGCCTCAGATACACTCGCCCCCCTAAACCTCACTCCCATCCGGGTCATGGCACCAATGTAACCCCACTACCCAGGTCCTACTCGCCCCGCTCTGCGCGGGCCTTGAACCTGAGTCTCCGGCGTGGGAGTCGGACGCTCTAACAATGAAGCTAAATGTTGCAACACCTAGCGTCAGTCACTAGAACATCTATTGAGATCAGAGTGAGGTTTACTCACACAGCGACTAGCTGGCCTCCGTTACATATAGTCTTTGGCTAAGCATCTAGTTGTAACATTCCAACATCGTTTCACATTGTACAAGTTTGGCACCGCAATGCAGAGTTAACACCGGAAAAGCTCATAACCCTGGGTAAAAAGCGGTGCTAACCCTGTATCTAAATTACAAGTGTGAAACTCTCCTTTACCCGGGGTTAAAGCGGTGTTTATAAAGACAATAACCCGGGGTTAAGCGCAGTGTGAAAAGCCCTATGGTTTTTTAGTATGTTTTGTTATTGTGGTTTGTGTTTTTAAAGGTTACATAGACTCTTATGTGCATCTCTGTGTGTTATTTAAATTCGCTAAATAGAAACGTGGATAAGATAGATTCGACGAATTTCTATTTCAATTTCGAGTACATATTGAATAATAATATCTCGCAAGTTATGTTCTGCTAATTTATTATGGACCACCTCTCGCCCCCTCCCTAGGCGACAGCCCATAGTCTACCACCTGAATATCTCCTCAGGATCTTCCGTACCATTTGAAGCCACTAGATGTCAGCCGAGCAATGTTTTAATCATAGGTTTAGTTGCGTGCCATTGAGAAGCGTGAGTTGTGATAAACTTTCTTCCCTTAATCAAGCTTATTAAATCTTGTTAGATTTTATGTGAATAATAGGCCTACAGACACTGTTACCGATATCAGTGAATAATGCAACTGAAAAATAAAAATAACTGTGCATTCAATT